>NC_133201.1:24623797-24688797 GCF_958299795.1 Porites lutea | reverse complement strand
GTGCTCACTGGCACATTCAACTTCTAAATGCTCAACTGTATAGCTGCGCTGCAGTTACAAAATTGACGAAATGCCTTAAATTCAACATTTTTAGTATCTTCTCTAATGGAACTGGTACAATCAGCCATGATATCTAGCCCTGAAAAGTACCAGAATCTTGTAGTAAAGGCATGACTACAACAAATTTATTTTTATTCTTTAGAGCAGCTGGGATCAAAACACTTGACTGACAAATAGTCCACAGTTTTTCAGCTCAGTACTCTAGCTGTGCCAATTTGCTAATTTTGCGTTGTTCCCTGTTAAGGCTATGATCATTACTCCCCCATCATTTTATATGAGAGTCTGCCCTCTCTCAGGGAATTCAAATCAGCACCACTTAGCTAAGAAATTGAAAGAAGACCCCTGTTAGGTGGCTTTGCTCAACAAACATAACTGCTCCCACCAGCTTGTCTAGCCTCACCTTTTCTGAACGAAATTTGTCCACTACTTTCTTCCTTTCAGGAAGTTACATACCGGTGTAAAAATGACCAATAAATTTATTATTTACTCCTTTAATTTTTTTAAAACACAGCTTCAGTGCAATTTCTCCAAGTGGAACTTTGTTCATTCCATTGTAAAAGAAAATTTAGTGTCAGGACATCTCGAGATGCCTTATTAGAGTGTGAATGACAGACTACACTTTTACCCTTAACATCTAATCACCTTCAAAACGAGAAAATAAGGCCTATGGTTCACGTTTTTGCAAATTCCATGACAATACAACAAAAAGTTAGACTTAGATTCACAGGCTCAGAGAAGTGGAGTTGTGTAAACAATTTCCATCTCCTCTTCCTTGAACTGCAGTGTTAAATCCAGGTTCATTGCCGATATCTGGAACCACGTTAGTTCCAAGGACGTTGTTTGCTAATGTAGCTTAATGTACAGTTTCAGCATTCATGGTTTTAAATTTCCAATTAATCTTCTGGCTGAAACTTTTTCTCCTACCCTTACAACTTGTGCAATTACTATTATTGAATTGCATCTGCTGCTGTTATTTTCCTGGCAAATGAAAGGCACATGGTATTGACGTGTACTCTGAATCCCTTTTTTTCTGATGAGGCCACTGGAACAATAATTATGGCAACTAGTTTACATGGCGGTTGGAGTGTTGAACAGAAGGGCTGAAAATGAAAATTTTGTTAATTAACATGCAAACAGCACTCTACAAAATTTTGTCTTGTGCTAAATATAAGGCTGTTTTGTATTTATTCCAACATTACATTGCATTACTCTTAATGGATGTTTTTTGACCAGCTTGCACTAAGACCTTTGCTTGTGTGGTGGCTGAGTTTATGTCCACAGAAGAAGCAGTGTTCAGTGTCAGCTTCCTTGGTCAGGCCAAGAGTAATGTTGGGGATCTGTACAAATGGAAGTAGAAGAAAAGAAGAAGAAACTCTATTCACCTAGGTTAGAGACATTATAACCTTTTACCTAGTAGTTTTCATAAGTTCTGCAAATCTTAAAAAACAACAATACAATACAATACCGTTTATGGTGTCATATGCTTATCTATAAAAGAGTTATTATTGCAGACGCCTTTGAAAAGCTGTGACAATGACAAACCAGCTAGTTTACAGGTATTCCACTTAAAAAATTTGAATAAAATACAATAAAATAGGAAACTTTATCATTAATAGTGGTACATTGTTGCTGTACATGACTTTAAATACAGGTGTTACAATTTTAATGAGTCTTTGGTTTTGAGCGTCGAGAGGCCTAGTCGCTGTAATAGTTCTTCATATTATTGTGCTTGTCTCTAAATACAAATCTGATGACTCGCTTGTGTATTTTCTCTAACTTGTTAGTGGCGCCTTTGCTGCAAAAGTGCAACATTTTGGAACAATAGTTAAAGTGTGCAACAATGAAAGATAAATACAAATCACGTCTAATTTCAAAAGGCAACATTTTTTTCATGTGCCTGAGTACCGCTATCTGTGTGACACTTTTCTGGAAACCTCAGACACTTGATTTTCAAACTATAACTGGTTGTTGATATTGACACCAAGCATGTACAATTGAGACGTTATGGGAATGATGGACTTTACACACCTAAAATTCGGTTTGTTTTGTATTTTACTCCTGACATTGGCTTGGTGTTTTTAATTGTTTTTTTTTTAGACCATTCAGATTGTACCATTTTACTAACAACGCAAGATCTGAGTTGATTGCCCTTTCCACCTCAGTACACTCGCTATGGGCATAGAAGATCTGTAAATCGTCAGTATAGCTGGAAAGATTGCACTGTTTCACAATTTAAAACAGATCATTTTTATAAAAATATTAACTACTAGAGGGCGGACGATTGAACCATTCTTGTGATGTCACTCCAGCTAAAATATTGGCCCCCTACTTTTACTCTTTGTTGATGGTGAAAAAAGTAGTTTTCGATAATAGTTCTGGCTTTGTTGTCAGCAACATATTGTCAAAATTTACGAATTGTGAGCTCATGACGTAGATAGACAGTCGAAAGCTTTTTTAAGTCCATGGAAACAAGGCCGAGTATTTGTCAATTGTCCAGTTCCTTACACTTCTGTTCTGTTAGACTCAGTAGGGTGGTGTCACAACCATGTTGCTTATGGTTGGTGAAAACATTCTTGTGAAAGATCTTGTGAAATCGAGGGCTGACTGGACTGTGAATGAGTGTCTCGAAAACTTAAGATAGCGAGGGAAGTATTGTCAGAGGCCTGTAGTTTTCTTTTGTCCGGGTACACTCCTTTTTGTGGGCTGGGGTTATTTCACCTTTTTGCCACATTTGAGGAATTTTACTTGTGTCGAGGATGAAATTAAATCCTGTGCTGAAAAAAACAGCATAAGATTTCAGCTGACTCTTCAGGGCGCCTGCTGGCATGAGATCATGGCCAACAGCCTTATTAATTTTCATTTTGCTTATGACTTCTCTAACTTCTGTGGGTTTAGTGTAGCTGAGTGATGTGCACCCACTTCTTGTATCACTAGGAATGCACATGAAGTCGATCATGAGATCGGTATTTTTAATCACATTAGTTTGTTCTGTGCTGGTGATGTTACTAAAAAATTCATTGAGTGTTTCCGCCACCTCTCTCTGATCTCTAATTATCTTGTCATTGTCTTTGAGTATAATATGATTATTGTTCTTCTGCTTGCACGTATAGATAAAAGGTCGAATAGTGCTCCAAAACTTCCTTTGATCAGTGAATTTTTCTTTGCAGAGTTTTGTAACATTTTCCTGCACAGCTCTTCTTCTGATGCTCACAACTTTATTTCTCATGATAATAGTCTTTATTCCCCTCACTGAGTTTTACAAGAGTGCACTGGTCCGCGTGTAGCTGGAGCTAGTCTTGGCAGGCCAGTCAATTTATGTGTAGGAAATGTTTAATTTTATTCTTTGATGTACATGTTTGTTTATATACATGATTTTACAATGAAGAAAGATTATAATAGAAAAAGTTGGTATCAGTTCATTCTCTTGTTACTGAGGATTTTAGGTTCCCTCAAAACAAGGCATTGTACTTGCTGAACTTAAAACATCCCAAGTCCTGAGTTTCTTTTACAGAGAGGTGTCAGAACGTTGTTATGGGTTGCAGATGTGATGAAACCATGTGAGGAACGGACTTCCTTGAAATAGGATGTGAAATATTCAGGACATGATCTTGACTCACTTTGAGTAGCATGAGAAGTTTTCTTACATGTATGATGTCATCTATTGGCAACCTAATTTATTAGAACACTTTACAGCTGTTGTTTATGGTGGCATCCAGAATTAATCTCGCGTATGGTTTCTGTAATCTAAAGAGCCTTTTCAGGTGTTTCAAAGAGCAGTTTCCCCATACAGTACAACAGTACTCTAGAATTGGCTTTACGAGGGCATTATAAATCATTTTCCTACATTTAATGGATAAGTGGGTTCTTGCTCTCTCAAAGAGGCATATTCTAGAGTTCAGTTTTTATGTAAGCCAAAAATCTTGTATTTATTGGTGCATGGATCCCCCAAAGCCTTAAATTCAACTTTAATTGGTATAGGTGGGTTAATTTGCTCTGGCGTATAAATGGATGAAGGGGATTGTCGATGCACTGTGCACCTATCTTCTAATGTCGCAAAACAAATGCATGTTTTTCTCAAAGCACTTTATTCCAAAACCACTTTACATCGTACTCGTCTAGCAGAGTCGTATTTTTTGGTGGAGTGGCTGCAATGCTGAATTTGAGCAGATGTGCCATATTAATTTTCATACCACAGTAAAACGACAAACTGCAATTCTGGAGCTGAGAATCTCTCTTTACCATGTACAAGTACAAAGAAGCAACTTCATTCTCAGGAAGCAGGAATGAGAGTGTTGTGTGATCGGTGATATGCTAATAGGGAGGGATGTGGTCATGCGAAAAATAACCTGATATCAAGATACTGTTTCTAACACAGCATTTGCTGGGAGGGAGCATAAAGTAACAAAAAACCAAAGTAACTGCAGTCAAATAATCATGGCACAGCTGAGAAAGTTTTATAAGATCTTCTGCAGTGAGATGATAGATTGAAAAGATTGGAGCACAGTCCCTGGGGTTTCTCCTCACTTTTGTCATACTTTTCACAGTGCATTTGTCCTTTGGCCACAGTAGCTTTTCTCATCTTTCACGATGAGCTATCATATTTAGATAAAACTGTAATTTGGCACATTTAAAATTAGTAGAAAACATTCCATAAGTGCAGGACCTCTGTTTTCTACCTACCCTCCATTTGCCTCCGCAACAACTATGAGGGTTTCTAGCTGTCTTTTGTGTGGACACTTCCCATGGTAAAACACCTCCACTGATAGACTGAGTGGAACTCATTTTTCTTGATGTATCTTGTGTTACTTGGAATGTTCAAGTTCTCTGTGATGGAGCTGCTTGTGATTCAGCTAAATTTTCGCATATCTTACTTCTCTGTAAGAAAGAAAATAAGTAAAGAAAATAAATAGTGTTAAGTGTCAGAGATAATTTTTGCGCTTTACTTTGATTTGATTATGTAGTTGATTTTTAATTTTTCTTTCTTTGACTAGTTTAGTTTTTACAACAACAGGCCTAGTTATTGTGCTAGTCGTTTAAAAAGAAAAAAGGACACAAATTTCCACTTTTAAGTTAAAATTTCTTAGCTTAATAAGATTAGTTTGTTGTTTTACCAAAAGTGACAAATATGTTACTGCTGTTTTTTTCAAAAATGCTCTTATGAAATGAAATTTGAGACTTCTGACTTGCCTAGTTGCTAAAGCTGTTGCACTGTGCTTTAAAGGTTTTATTAATGTAGGTTACAGTATGAAGGTGTTAGCAGTGAAGTTTATTTATGAAAAGTGTAAACACTTAGTAGCTTCAGTATTTTGCACAAATGTTTGGCAAATTTAATATTCCCTAAGTAGGGGAACAGTGCGGTGGTTATTGGTGTGATTTTGATGCTGGGTTGAGTGAATTTCTTAGGAAACACAGTGTTGGATATCTGTGTATATTCATGTTTGTACAGAGGCCTTCTTCATGCTTTATAATGTGATAACTAATGGATTTGTTGCTTGCATCAACAATACCATTTGCTCAAGAGACTTTATCTTCTAGTTTAACTGTTCTTCTGGTTAACTTGTTTATGTGGCTGTTGTCTTTGAATTGTGTCCTTTTCAAGGTGAACTTATTTTGAAACTAGGCTGAAATCACATAAAGTTTACCTTTTTTTACCTTGTGCTGAAAAAGGCCAATAAAGCTTAGAATTATGTTGCTTTTTAAAGAAAATTGATAGTTCATCCTTTTATTGAGCTTTACAAAGAAAGACACCTTAACACCAAACATCAGACTTGGCAGTTTTTTTCAAATTTGCCACACTGTACAAGTACAATAAGTGTAGGAAAAAATACTTGACTAAACGAAGTAAAGATTTTATTAACAAGACTCAGTAGTGCAGAATCATGGAACGGAACAATGTGCATTATATAATTATGGCATATAAACTTTGATGATGAATTAAATGGAACAAAACGATGATGAACAATTATCTAGTGGCATCATTCTTTTATATGGGGTACAATATTCTTCATGGCACTTAACAGTGAAGGTGATTACCGGTATAAAGTTTCATAACACATTTATTCTTCCCATATGAATGTGTGATTCGGTAACTAATTACTTGCTGATTTAACTCGACTAGACAGCTGAGTCGGTGATGAACAAGATTATTTCCTGAAGACTACCTTCTGTTCCTTCTGGTCAGCAATTCTTTCAAGAATGTTTATGATCTTGTCCGGTTTTTGGTCAATTCCTACTATCAAATCCTGTTCAATTGAGACCAATTTGCTTGCTTTTGCTTCCTGCATATAATAAAAATTATTTCACGCTTAAGGTAAAAAACACAAAAAAACCACTGTTCATTAAAACATGTCACAATGTTACTGTTACTAGTAAACTATTTCTTAATAAAGTTTAAAGTATGATAAAGTAATAAAGATAAATGCAGTATAATGAGTTTACTTTCTTCATGCTAAACCTGCCTTCTCATATGAATGTGGGGTTCAGGAACTAATTACTTCGTGATTTAACTCGACTAGACAGCTGACTTGGTAATCAGCAACATAATTCCCTGCAGAACACCTTCTGTTTCTTTTGGTCAGCAATTCTTTTACGTCTTCATTTGCATGTCATGTGAATTTCCATTGTTAAAAGGGAGATTTTGAAATGGAGTTTGAAAAATAAATAACAATTATTCACCGAAGTGGAGGTGGCTAATATTTCGCGGCCTCGGTAAATATCCAATACTAGCCACCAACACTGAGGTGAATAATTATTTTAGTATATACTAAAACAGTGAGATAATTGAGCACAAAATGATGATTTTTAACTCATTTACTGTTGCCAACGATTATAATTTTGGCACGCGATGACCGAACGGCCGCGGTCGTCGCTTTTTCTTAGCGACAAATAAAACTTTTGAAGGCGTTTGTTTAGCTCTTGCAGGGAAGTTTCTTCAAAAGGAGTTGTGAATTTGGTTTGTATTTAAAATAATTCTGTAAAAAAGATTATTAAATTTAGTTTTAAGCTTATTTATGAACAAGTCAACTAAATAAAGTAACGCAAGACTTTAGTTTCATTTGCATTTGTAAACAAAAAACTTTTTCACCGGTTTTATCGATAACTATTCAAGTAAAAAAGACAAAGCTTTACCTGTTAAAACTTCCAAACCGAACTCGTCACCTTCTGCATGTATTTCGGAAATAGCTTGCTTGATTAGTTATGAAATTTCTTAGCTTGTTATGGCAGCAAACCGGGAAAGCATTTTGCTCGCAACCTACGGGAGCTTGGCATCGCTCGCTCGGAGGAACTGGAGGTGAATCAGTGAATAGTGCAGGATATTCACTCATTGGCTAGCCAATGAGAGCGTGCGAAAAACACTATCCACTGTTTTAGTATATACTGAAGTCAATTATTAACCTTATTCTTTTTAAAGTGCAACATTGATATCCCGTTTACTCAAAACATTTCTCAAGTGAAGGGTTCATCCAAAAGAGTCTTTGAAGAAAAGAAAGACTACCTTTCAACAGAGGGTACTGCTTGAAGAATTGTTAAGGGACAGGCAAAGGGAACTCTTCTCTAAGTGCTCAGTCTATTACCTGTTTCCTGAGTGCACAACTGGATTTAGCGATAATCTGAATAAAGACAGTGCTGTCCCATTGTAAGTACATTTTTAATGTAGATTACATAATGGAGAATTTGCCTGTTTCCAGAAAGAGCATGCTTGTAGCATCATTCATGTGGTAAGAGATTCTTTTGAAGATCTTGAGGTTAATGATGAGACACTGACTGGCGCTGACAATCAACTTGTTGAGACTTTTGACCTTGAATATGGTGGAATCTATAACAGCAGCGAAGGCAGTGACAGTGACTTTTTCACAGATTTTGAGTTATAGTAATAACTTACTTCTGTTAGAGAAAGCATTTTTGTCTTTGTTGAAATGCACCATTTAGAATATTGGACATATTTTTGATCCAGCTAGCCCTGCCAATCAACGCAGTTAAGTAAACACCGTCTATTCATGCACAGATTTCAGTTTCAGGTTTTGTCTCAAATCGACCCTGCTGCCAGAATTGGGTAGCAGCAGGGGTGATTTGTGCCAAATTTGTCCAGGGCATCGAATAAGCTACAGCCGAAGGAAAACCTTTAACAGCAGTGTATTTTATGTTTTGACAGTACATCAGAAATGTTTTAAAGGCCCATGTTCACCCTAGATGTATTGCGCACCCTGTACTCAAGAAAAAACATTTCGCGTAGTTGAAAATCGTTGCCTTCAGTGTGTAGAGTCAATCTTTGTGAATCTTCCACAGTTCGTTAAAGCTGGTGTAAAAGAAAGTCTAAATAGGTTCTCTTGGTATTTTTCTTAACATCTTTTGGATATTTTGGTCTGGTATCGAGCCGTTTTGTTTCTGGGTGTTTGTTTCACGGCAGAACTTTTGATGGCAGTGCCATCAAAACGTACGGTCAGAAGACCACTTCAACGGGGGTAACCGAAATACATTAGTCTCTGTGAATCCATTTTCTTAATCTCTGGACAGATGGGAAATAAGCTCTTGGCTGTAAATTCTACAGACACCATGTTTGCTGAGTTCCTTCTAAATTGAATGTTCAACAGAGGTCCTGTTGAAATCTGTTGAAAGCAAAACAAGCGAGTCAATCTAACATGAACAATGCTTTATTTAATTTAACCTATAAGCGAGTGATATCCTTAACGTAAACTTAGCATCTGGCGTATCCTGGCCTATCATGATTAAAGCTCTAAAGTAGCAAGAACTATTATTAGCAAAACAATCCTTAGCAAACCTAAAGAAAGTGTAACAGAGCGATTACAGCAACAAGAGTGTACGCAGTGCTGATTTGATGCTTTGCAAACACAATTTCTCGCTCAAATCTCACCTGGTGCTTAGACGTTTCGTAATTTTATGATCTTCGTTGTGTTTATCGGACTCAACAAAGCATCTATACGCATTCACTACCAGTTTACATCTTGAACTGCTTTCTCCGGTGACCGTTAACGAAGTTGGCAATTTATCTTCCTCCATTTGGAAAAGAATTAAAGTCTTACTGGCCTCTTTGATACTGTCTCTTTATGCTTCGGCCAAGTGTGAAAAAGGTGGTCTCCCTCGCAGTCGTTTTTAGCATCGTCATGCAACGCTCCTCAAAAGTGGAAGCCAATCAAAACACTGCATTTGACAGAAGACGCATTTCAAAACAAAAACACAAGCGTGCAATGCTGTTTGGGTGAACATGGGCCTTTAAACGGTCTTGAAAATAAACATGCTTGAGAATAGGTTGTTCTCTCTCTTTTTTAATTCTTCTGAATCAAGGGTCAATTTGTAATTCAAACAGTTCATTCCACCTTTCAAGTCGTTCACTTTTAAAGACATGTCTTTCTTGTGACTCTTCAACCACTTTTAAGCTGATTGAAGGTCCAGCCCACTTAAGATGTTCCTTTGAAAATCTGGAAATTTGTCATAGTTACGTTCAGAAGATGGATTGAAAGAGAAAAGCCCCCCTCTTTTGTGTATTTCTTTCATAAGGGCTGCAAAATCCTGGGTCATTATTGGCTGTGTTGATGTGCCTAGAAGGCTCCTTGACACCTATCTCTGCATCAATCTTGTGCAGCATTTGTTCTTATTATTGAAATCGCTTAGCTGTATCATTTAGCTGATTTTTCAATCACATTGACACGTAGACACCTTAGGATCTTCTTCAAGAGATTATTTAAGTGTTCTAAGTGTTCTAACCTCAAGCCCAAAGAGGTATTGTGGCCTTTACCACCTGCATTAAACTACCTTGCAAGGTGGTTGAAAAAAACCTAACCTAGTTAAGAAAATTGATTGATCTTGCTGGTTTGCATAATCTGGTTAGAACTCGGTTAAGACTGTGGAAAACTCGGCCGCACTTGCAGCTTTTTTAAACGAGTTAATTTCAATTAGTTAACTGGAAATAACTTGGTTAAGTTCCAAAGTGCTGCCGCAGCCATTCAGTACAAATATTGAGACATTGTTATCAAATAAAACGGTTAATGAAACTTACATTAATTTTGTAAAGTGCACAAACCAGTAGCAAGGAGAAAGCATTTCTAGCATTAGTAAAATAAAATAGCAGTCTTTATGCTGCCTCACGGCTTTCAAATAAAAATAATCGTAATATGTAATAATCCTAATAATAATAATGAGGAACAAAAATTGAGGCACATGTCTTAGAGAATTTCGACCATGAAATGTTGCTTAACTGGTTAAAAAGGGCAAATAACCTGTTCAGATTTCTGTTTCGTTACACCAGTGTGTTTGTGGGGAATATGCCTGAGAACAATATCTTTGAAAGACTTGAATGCAGGAATCCTGTCACAAATTATCCATGCAAGCAGAGGAATTAAGTCGAAGTAGATCTTCATTATCTTGATAGGATGGCAGAATTTCCCAGTTCCCCACTTGATCAACTAATTTCTCACAGAAAATTTAGGACTCAACTTCATCCTGATTGCAAGGGAAGTTAAATGGCCTAAAGAATTAGCCTTAGGTGCCTTAAAATTAGCCAATGGTTTTCTTTACAGACCCTTTGAAAAGTACTTGGAAATATTGAATGAAAGAACTTACTTGAAATTATAAACTTGAGACTCTTTTAAGTCACAGTTTCGTTGTTAATCACGATCTGTAATGCAATCGAGTGTTAACTGTCAGGTTTCTGTGTCATTGCGTGGCCTTCATGTTTTCTTTTTTTCAAAAAAAGAAATGTTGACCTTACCAGAGATTTGCAATGTAATTTATCTGAAAATATTCATTGATTTCTAATCTATGCTACTAAATTCACGTAGTTAAATGAAATAAAAACAGTTAGCGTTCCGAACTAACTGATTACTGCAAGCCAAACACACTATCGCGTTGTGACTGGGTTTGTTTACCAAAGAGAGTTCCAACGGCTGTTGCTAAAATTAAATTCTTGTAGAGCTAAAAGTAATTAGGTTTCATTTTGGTGCTGTGCATGTAGGCTTTAAACGGAAAAAAAGTCGGCACCTATTAATTAAAACCAAAGAAGTATTTGACATCGAACTCATCATGCAATGCTCCTCTCCACAAACGTGAAAATTATATTTTTATTACCTACACATAAAAACGATTCCACGATTCAGTGTTGATAGGATATGCAATAAAACGACAAAAAATGTAACTAACTTTAAGATACTTTTTTAATATTGCAGAAACTGGGAAATGATGCTGAAAAATACGGCCTACTTGATGACAAAATTGATATTTAGACGTCTATTGAATAAACGGGCAAGAAATCTTAATACAAAAATTAAACAGTAAAACTGAGAAAACACTTATCTAATGGCTATAACAAGATAGATAATGTTAATGAAATTTGAAAATGCTTTACAACAAGAAATGCGCACTAAATCCACATATGTAAGTCGATTAAAAAAAGCAACTAAAGAAAATGTTTTACATAACGTTTCCTTTTTTAACCTCTGTACTAGTGTCCTTCGTTTTCCTCGGTGCTTGGTGTTAATTTTTCCTTTCACTTGTTTCCATTGTTCTTTAAAGACTGGCGAATCAAACTTGTGCTGCAGAGTTGACATAATCAGGTGCATTTTATAGCAGTCTAGCTGTTGAAATCCTCTTACTTCTCTCCTGTGTTGCCTTTAGCTAGTTCTGCCTCGCTGAACAGAATGTTGGCACAGGCAAAAGCATACGTTGTCCACTAAAAGAAAGCTTTGGCTCTGGAAAATTTGGTTCGATGGATTGCAGTGGAGCTCATGGGACGGACTGGGACACATACGCTTACTGTGACTGGAAGGTGGCTGGATATGATGACACTCGCTGGTTAGCCTTAAAAGTGATGGGAGTAGCTGAAGGGCTGGCAAGGGTTGCGGCAAATCTTGTGATGCATTTTCATGAACAAACTCACTGGAGCTTTCTTCCTCAGTGCCAAGGGTACTCATTAGGGCATCACTGACAATACTTCCAAAGGACTCATCGTCGCTAAACTCATGATTCAACGAGATAATTGTGATTCACGAGCAAACAATGTGACATGTGAATGTCTTCTTTCTTATATGCAAGCACTATTTGTTGGTGATTCTTACTTCTTTAAAAGAACCCGAAACAATGTGGAAAGGCGCGAAACTAACAAAGTGAAATTGAGGCTACAGGTTTTAACAACTGTACTCCGCTCACTGTGAAAATTAACTTCAGAAACTTATTGCAATATCATTATCTACATGGAAGTGTTTAAACCAAACACTGTGTTCAATGAAGGGCTTTCAAAAAGGATGGTTCTTTGTATCGTATTTGGTGGCTCCTAAAAGAACCGTGTTATATTCAAGTGACTGAAGTCACTTTTCACTGCTTTCGTGGGGTTTGTTGTGGTAACCCTTTGAGGTACAATAGTTTCCTATAATCAAGGTCGTAGTAAAACCATTGATGTCTTTTACTGTCAACGTTGTTGTTGACAAATTGTATTTGGCACTCTCTTTTCTGGGCTGTAGCTTGTGATGAGGCCCAAGACTGAGCGAGAACAATCAATCTACTGATGATTTCAGGATTGCACCTGTTGCCTTGGAAAAACAGCGGAAGTTTGAATGTCTCCTTGTCACCCATTGGCTTCTTCTAGAATATTAAGCGAGTATCCTTAGGCCATGATAATCTAAGTGCTCTTAATGAGATGCATATTCACCAATAGAACCATTGGAATGATATTTTCTATTGGTACCAATCGTACCATTGGTACCAATGGACTGTCTGAACTACCCTGTACCCTGCCAGGCCACGTGAGAAAATAATCTAAGTGACCTTAATGAGATGCATTTTCACCAATAGAACCATTGGAATGGCATCCTTTTCTATTGGTACCAATCGCAGCATTAGTACCAAAGGACCATCGGAATTGCCCTGTACCCAGTTAGATCGCGTGGAAAATAATGTTAATCCCCTTAATGGGATGCATATTCACCAATAGAACCATTTGAATGACGTGCTTTTCTGTTGGTACCAATTGCATCATTGGTACCAATGGACCATTGAAATTGCCCTGTACCCAGCTAGATCATATGGAAAATAATCTAGGTCCCCTCAATGAGATGCATATTCACCAATAGAACCATTGGAATGATGTGCTTTTCTATTGGCACCAATCCTACAATGGACCATCGTAATTACCTTGTAGCCAGCTAGATCACATGAAAAAATAATCTAAGTGCCCTTAATGAGATGCATATTCACCAATAGAACCATTGGGATGGCGTGCTTTTCTATTGGTACCAATCGCACCATTGGTACCAATGGACCAATGGAATTGCCCTGTACCCAGCTAGATCACATGGAAAATAATCTGTGCCCTTAATAAGATGCATATTTAGTAATAGAACCATTGGAATGATGTGCTTTTCTATTAGTACCGATTGTACCATTGGTACCAATGGACACCCTTCTTATCACCACTAATATGCCTCATGCCATCTCATACCCAAAAGATTGTAGTCTTGTGGACGCACAGGAAAATTCTGAAAAGCATTCTTTATGTCTGTCTTAGCCAAAAGACATCCTGGACCAAAGGTCTTTATATGGTGAATAGCATCCTGAGTAGTGGCATAACATACACCTCTATGGTCAGAGGAGATGCTATCATTCACAGAAAAACCTTTGGGGATAGATAGATTGTGTGTAAGACGGAAAGTCCCCAGGAGTCTTCTTCAGCACAACTCCTTGGGGAGAAATGCGGAAAGGGTGAAAGGGATGAGCAATGAAAGGACCAGGCAACGGCCAGCATCAAGTTCCTTTTTTATTTTGATATCCACAACATCAGGATTTTCCAAGGCCAAAATTACATTTTTGGCATCTGATGACTCACGTAAACTATCGTAGTGTATAGCAAAACCTTCGCTAAAACCTACCAGAAAGAAGGAATACCAACCTTTCCGCATTTATGGGTGTTGGCAAGTTAAGGCTTTGAGGGTTGGGACTTGGCAGGAAGGATTGTTTCCCAGTGTTTTTGCTTTGGGAACGAAAATTACATTGACTGGCTTTTTGAGGGCCTTCGAATTTGTAACATAAATGCTTAAAAGCACAACCAGGGACACACTGGACACCTCTATGAAATTTGAAACAAAAACCTTTAGGGATACCTTGCTCATGAGATCGTAGACACCCTGGAAGTGTTTGGGGCTTACCCGCAGTAGAATGTTGAGTGCGCATCCACAGCTCCCAGTGGATGTTACACCAACAAAAGGAGGAGGGCTGCGCTTGTCTCAAAAGACAAAAATTTTCAACGCAAAAGCACCAGTTAAAACCACTTGCTTCCAAATCCTGGATCACCCCACATACTTCATGAGAGCCGGCGCCTCATGAGGGTGTTGTCTAGTGTATATTGCAATAAAAATATGGAAGCAACTTAACCAGGTTTCAATGGTAAAAATTTTTCTTGGTTTGACTATGGGCTCCAGATATAAAGAGGGCAACTGCTCAGCAGTTGTCCTAGCTAAAGTAACTTGGTATCGACTGTCATGCACTGTGTTAGTCAGTAGGGCTCTCAACTCAAAATACTCATTGTTCCATATCTTGGCCTTAAGCTTGTCAGATACTCTCGAATCTATTGGAGGGCTGGGCGATGAGAACAATTGAGAGGGGGCTGCAGCATTAATAGGATGCATCCCACCTGACAAGGAGGGCTGAGCAGCATCTAAAGGTCCTTGCACAATGGTAGCAACCAGACCCCCACTGGAAACAGCATTGAGTACTGGATCGTCTGTGGGTGCTCCAACGGGTACCTCGAGCAAACTTGAGGTGGAAGGTGTGGCCAAGGCAAGTGAGGGACCATGACCGGAGAGGGGGGCAGCATTGCTTATGCCTGGTGGCAAGGAAGACCCACTATGGCTAACCTCAGGGGGAGAAAGACGTTGGGTCACCTCCTGTACAAGCCAAGACACCAATTGGTCCATGAGGTCGGGCGGTAATGGTGAGGAGCTGGGCTGTTGATCTGTCCACTGCTCAACACTAGCAGCCAAGGCAGGACGGGATGAATCTCTTGACTTCTGACGAGTGGGCTCGGTTGCTGCAGCCACAGTAATAGCTTCTGATGAAGTGGCGTGAGTTCTCTTTGAATGTCTAGGAGGCATAGCTGATTTAAAACGAAAAAACAAATAACTGGACAGCAAAGCCCGAACAAGACAAACAGCTAACAAATTAAGATAGCATTTGATAGCATTTCCAACCAGGAGAAGGCCACAATAAACATCCAAAAAAATCAGTGAACGAATCCACAACAGATCCAACAGACAAATCTGTAATATTAAATCAAACAATGGTGACGGAAAAAGTTGACATACATAAGTCAATATGTTGGCTCCCTATCAATGTCAAAATTGAAAAGGTGGACGAATCCACAATTTAAATGGCGTGCAAATCCGCTTAAAAAAAGTTGACGAATTCACATCAAAGCAGTGGACAAATTCACAAAATTAAAAAATAAATCAAATGGCAGGGGAAAACTGACTGACATAACCTGAGGTTTAAGCTTCCTGTCAATGCCAAGCATGAAGGGGGTGGGCGGATCTACCATGGAAACAGTGAACAGATCCACCAAAATAAAATTATGAACATGTGAACAGCATAAAAACAGTAAATTAGGAAAGGAATATATAGGAGCACCATGCGTAAAAATGGTTAGGGATGACAAATTTTAGATGGTACGAGCTGTAAGGATGTGAAAAGCATGCAAAATGGCGCCCCTGTAACTTCAATACAAGTGGTATTGACCGGCTGGATTAAGATCGACGCCATCCGGTAAACACAAATCTTTGCGAGGGTGAGAAAAAGACTGATGGGTCCAGCAAAAAGCTTGAGAAATCGAATCTAAAACAACCTCCAAATACTGTTTTAGGAGCAGGGCTTGGCAGGCGGACAATGGAGCCTCAGAGGAAGATGCACCACAAGGTATGATGTGGCAAACTACACGAACAGAATAACTTTCCAAAAGCAAATGCACCAAGTCCTCGATTTCGGAGCCGACGACCTTAGGGCTCAGGTTGAGAAGATTGTTAGTACCAACCTGAAGGATCACGAGATCGGGTGCTGTCTTGCACAACCAACAGTTCAAAAGCTCTGATTTTCACGACTTTTTTTTTTTAATTTGTCTTTAAATTTTAAATTTGTAATTTGTAATGTTTTTGAAATTTTTTTAAATTTTTTTTTAAATTTTTTAATGATGTACTAGTGAGCAGCACACTTACAATTTCAGTGAATATTTTCACTTAGAAGAAGGAGAAACCATGCTCGCCCGGGGCAACAAAAATTTTCGTGCCCTGGGCGAGAATCGAACTCGCAACCTTCTGAATACTACATCGGGCATCCACTGAACCACCAGGCCTCTAGAGTTAGTCAAGTCGGAATTCTACTATACCAGCAGAGTGTACTACACTTCTGTACTGGGAGCTGAGTGCATTGCACTTCTATGCTCAGTTTCTCATGTGGCTTCTGCTAGTTTCAGTAAAGTAATTTTTAATGATGTACTAGTGAGAAGCACACTTACACTTTCAGGGAACATTTTCACTAGGAAGAAGGAGAAACCATGCAATCGAACTCGCGACCTTCCGCACACTAGATCGGACGTTCTAACCACTGAACCACCAGGGCTCTAGCGTTAGTGAAGTCAGAATTCAACTATACTAGCAGAGTGTACTACACATATCTTTAGCTTTAAACAGACAAAAGTTGACCTTTTTGTCATGAACGATTTTTTCATCTGGAAACTATTTACTTCTGCTCTTTAATCATTGACAAAACGACCCAAACCAGCTGAGAATGTTGCATCATTACTAAAATGTTTTACAGACATTAACTACAGTTAACTCATGATTAGATAGAGCTGCAATGCCGAACATCTGCAGATATACTTCATTACAAATACCATAAGCCTCTTTTTTAATGGAGAAAGTCATTCCAGAATACACCATTGTTTATTCATGTTTTTTTTTAGTGTGAGGCACAGAAATGCAAGATTAAAAACCCTGACCAAAATTTTAGCCTTCATTAGTGTTTTTTGATGATAGGAAATCTACCTTTTCTCCTCGAAAATATAAACTGTTTTTTGAAGACTCAATTTTGAACAGCCTGTATGCCTATAAGTGACATGTTTCCTTCCTTTAAAGGTTTTTCGTGGGCTTACTGAGCGTACTTTTCATTGAAAAGAACCTGTTGTCAAAATTTATTGACCTTTCAGCACCAAATCTGAACAGTGACAATCAGTACTGTATACAATTTTTACATAAGCAAACATTCATGTCATGAGAATACAGGAAATGTTTAGCAAAGGTAAACAATTTCTCTTCACTACGTGTAACAGCCACTCTGGAAACCTCTTAACAGAATTGGTACAAGAATAATGTGACCTGAAGAACTAACCATTATCACCGTGGCCTGTTTAAAGTTTGGATAAATAATTTCAAAGCATTGAGAGAGATTTTTCTCCTAGAATAAACTTTTTTATGTTTTTGGTTGCAAAAACAACTCACTTCTTTAATATTAGTGCTAAGTCAGTCAAAGAGGTAGTGAGAATAAAGTATGTGATTCCCTTTGATAAAAAAAACTCCCTTAATATCTTGACAACTTCCTTCTTCGCATGAGGACAAAAGGAGAATCGTTACTTTGATATCGGGAATTAAAGGGTTAAATGATACTGGACTTCATTACCCTCGTGCATGCAAGTGTGGCTGTTGAATACCTTACTAGCAGTGTGGACTAAATTGCTAAGTCTTACAATGATAGAAAAACGTTATGAAGTATAATTGCTAAATATATGAATCTTACAACTGCGAAAATATATAAACTCTTAGACTAACTATAAATTGTCAAAAATACGTTCACATTTGTTTATAAAAGTATCACGGCAACTATTGGTCTTGCATGGCTTTACACAGTATGATGTAGAGTTCCTGAGGTCGCTAGAGGATCCCTCGTTGAATGGTATGAGAGGGTGCAAAACATTAAGGGGATTTTCTACAACTTTGTCAAAAAGTTTATTACAGAGCTCTGTCTTTTGCTGTTAAGTACCAAGGCCTGAACGTGACAGGGCATCTGAGTAGTGTACTTGTTCAGCTGGTTGTTGTGCACTCTTTAGTTGCACTAAGCGTTTGGCAGCTTTTTTTTGGCATTTCTGTTACATGAGAATTCCACTTAATGTCTCCTTGAATATAGAAGCCTAATAGCTTAACTACCTGTACTGTATTAATCTTACAACCATCGATTTCAACGAATTCTTGATTTGTCAGAGCATGCAAAGGTTATTCTTAGTTCATTGCATTGACTGGGGTGGAGTTGGAACTTGTTCTTGGCAGACAATGTAGGCACTTCACCAAGGATAGGCTTCTCACGACTAGTCCATTTTTTCTCCACTATCTTGTAGGCAGTTGTGTTGTCTAGGTACTTGAAAAGACTGCTCAAAGTATCTGCCTTGAGATCGTTTAGCATTACGAGAAACAGACAGTGGCTCGGTTTGGTAACTTATGGTTCCCCTGCACAAACCAAACGCCATTCCAAGAAGCAGTTCTTTGCTAGTTTGACTCTTTGCTGCCTTTTGGAGAGAAAGCTGCAATCCAATTTATGATGTAAGGATTAATATCATTTTAGAAAAGGTTGGTCATCAACAGACTATGATCAATCCTTCCTGTAATCTGTGACAAAGGTGTATAGACAGTCCCCAGTTCCATCGAGAGCGCAAACATGTGGAGTATGCTAAGGCATGTGTAGTAGAGGAACCTGGGATACATCCAAACTGGTCTGATCGCCCTGCTGTAATCTGTGACAAAGGTTTATCGAGAGTGCAAACATGGAGAATGTGCTAAGGCATGCGTAGTAGAGGAACCTGCGATACATCCAAACTGGCTTGGGCATAGCGTTTTTAGACCAGCTGGCTTCACATGCTCTTGAACAACAAAATGTTCAGCGAATTTTGTGAAAGGAGGGTAAGGGAAGTAGGTCTAAGATCTTTCCCTTTATCCTCTATGTTGTTAACTTTGGCAAGAGAAGTGACATTAGCGCATTTCCATATGAAGTTGAATAGACAAATAAACAAGTTACAGTACAATAATATCTAGGTTACATGTAAAGTAAAAATACTACGTTTTACCCATCTGTGAAATATTTTCCATTTACGGCCATATGCTTTTGTCCAATGCTTTCCTTACTTCCCAACTCTTTTCCTGGAAGTTAACATTTTTGTACTTTTATGAGACATTGATATTGAAACCATTGTGGAAAAAAGGAACAGTGATTTGTTAACAAAATAGTAATGATTAATTATATAATAATACTAATTGGTCAGCGGCACTTCATTAACTGTATAGCGAGGTTTTTCCAGAATCTATCCACTTTCTTGGGTTGCTCGTGTTCTGTGTACTTTAAAATGCATGGAACATGACACCACAGAGAACTGGTGTTGAGTTTAAAGTCATACTGATGTCACAGTACTCATGGGATTGTACATGCTAGTGATACAACAATCATTAGATTCGCAAGCACACATAATGTACACAAGCACTGTGCTCAATGTGCTAGGCAGTTGAATTCAAATTTCTCGCTAACCCTGGCTTACCTACTGGCTGTAAACAACCAAGCCCTGGAGAATAAATTTATCTTGTTCCTCAGAGGGGGTTCATTTTTCCGGTCATGAACCCTACCTCCTACCCAGCTAACATTCCATGTAACTTTACTGTAAGACATTTGGTATTGAATCCACTCTCTTCCCTAGGAAAATGAATCCACATCTGTATACTTACCCGTACCAAACCAAACACTATTTTTAACATAATTTTGATATATTTTTAAAACTGTTTTAATTGTATTTGAGATCTTCATTTAAAACAGGTCATAAATTCTATTTTTAATGGTGTTTTAACCTGTTTTTAAAGGTGTTTTAACCTGCTTTTAATGGTGTTTTAACCTGTTTTTAAAGGTGTTTTAACCTGCTTTTAAAGGTGTTTTAACCTGCTTTTAATGGTGTTTTAACCTGTTTTTAAAGGTGTTTTAACCTGCTTTAAATGGTGTTTTAACCTGTTTTAAATGGTGTTTTAAACTGGCTTTAACTGTTATCTAACCCTGTTTTCAATGGTGTTTTAGCCTGTTTATAATGATGCTTTAATCTGTTTTTACAGGCGTTTTAACCTGCTTTTAATGGTGTTTTAACCTGCTTTAAATGGTGTTTTAACCTGTTTTAAATGGTGTTTTAACCTGGCTTTAAATGTTGTCTAACCCTGTTTTCAATGGTGTTTTAGCCTGTTTATAATGATGTTTTAATCTGTTTTTAAAGGTGTTTTAACCTGCTTTTAATGGTGTTTTAACCTGTTTTTAAAGGTCTTTTAACCTGCTTTAAATGGTGTTTTAACCTGTTTTAAATCGTGTTTTAACCTGCCTTTAAATGTTGTCTAACCCTGTTTTCAATGGTGTTTTAGCCTGTTTATAATGATGTTTTAATCTGTTTTTAAAGGTGTTTTAACCTGTTTTTAATGGTGTCTTAACCTGTTTGTAATGGTGTTTTAACCTGTTTTTAAAGGTGTTTTAACCTGCTTTAAATGGTGTTTGAACCTGTTTTGAATGGTGTTTTAAACTGGCTTTAAATGTTATCTAACCCTGTTTTCAATGGTGTTTTAGCCTGTTTATAATGATGTTATAATCTGTTTTTAAAGGTGTTTTAACCTGCTTTTAATGGTGTTTTAACCTGCTTTTAATGGTGTTTTAACCTGTTTTCAATGGTGTTTTTAACCTGTTTTTAATGGTGTTTTAATCTGTTTTTAAAGGTGTTTTAACCTGCTTTTAAAGGTGTTTTAACCTGTTTTTGATGGTATTTTAACCTGTTCTTAATTACAAATAAAATAAAAATTTAAGCATTTTCTTTGTAACAAAAATTGAAAATAAAAGCAAGTTTTCAAAAACACTCTTAAAGGCCAGCTGAAAAACCCTTTAAAAATGACATCACTTATATCTGGAGTTGTCTAAACCACGTACATGTATGTCTTGGGAATTTTCCTTAAAACTCACCATATTCATATACAGTTGTATGATTGTTTGTTAAAAAATTAAAACACTTCTAGAAAAGTGTATTCTAAAATTGTCTAATGAAATCACTAACTAAAGGTTTAATAAAGATTTCTAAAGAAAGATATAGTTTATTTTCGTTCCTACTATAATACAACTATTAGCCAAATTGATTTGAACAAAACAAAGGTCACAGGTAGTTGGTACAGTAATAACTGCCTAGTAAAACAGTAAAGGATCCAGGGTGCAAAGAAAGTCAGTTTTACAGCCTGCCATTAAGGCAAGCTGTAGCTAACATGTACTGTAGCCCACAAGTCATTTCAACTAGCCCCAAAACCCTTTTTGATTAGCAGCATTGATTACAATCCTTCTGTAATTTGAATTCCCCCCCCCCAAAAAAAAAAAAAAAAACAGCACTTGCCTGTCGGGCAAGTTAAGAACAAAAATCAGTAGCCCGATGGCAGAATCCACTAGCCCTGGCCTATCAGACACTAATTTCTTTGGACGCTGACGATCATTCATTGAAACAACAGCTACAGATCTGGAAACAGAGAGGCCAATAAGAATGCCGAAAAGACATAATTATATTTGTTTGTTCTTCATGAAGCTTGATTTAATATTGCTTAGAGGTAATTTCTTCTCTAAGGCAAAGTTTCATAATAACAAGTATGATTATTCATTCAAAATATTTTCCTGACTCTGATTGGCTAAAAGCACTCGTTTCATTCACCATAACCAGTTACTGATGACCAACTTTGGAAGAATTTTGTCTTTAACGAGGAAGTAACATAAAAAATGCAGCGTTTTCGCAGGTTAAGGCACCGTTAACCGAGAAGACCTGGGGACGAGGTTGAGTTGTTTTGATTGTCAACTTGAAAAATGGCGGACATTTCACTCGTTTCAAGAGTAAGAACTAGCCGAAAACATAGCTAAAAACGTGGCAAGAACAGCAAGAAGAGAACTCGAAGGGCGACATCTGCTATTTGGAGAATATTTGTGGAACTGGACAAACCTAAACGTGCACTATCGATGATGAACTTAACATCGATGGATCGATGGAGGTTAGCATGTTTTAGCTATGTTTTTAAAGTAGCAATTATTTTGAATGAATGATAAAACTATTATTGAATTCGGCTTTCGTATCATATGAAGAATTATGGAGATCGAGGAGGGTGTTATCCGTCGAGGCGGATAACACCCTCCGAGATCTCCATAATTCTTCATAAGATACTCCGCCTCATTCATTAATTGTTAACTGTACATGTAATTGGCAAAACTAAGCGAAATATAATAAGATGCCTTCTAGCTGCCTTATCCAACAATCATTAAGTAACTTGTACTGTTGCTGGGACAGGCAATTTTCCCCCACCATTAATTCAGGAATGAGGGTTAGGGTACAAAATATATAATCTACACTGTATTGATAGCATCTGAGTTCTTAATTGTACATCACAGTCTGTTTTTGTTGTTAATTTCCATGATACTGTCCTACTTTCACAAGAAGTCTGTATGACTGTTTGACATATATTACTTTTAACCAAAAAGTGAAACTCTGTTAATACAGACACTGAGGGGACCATAAAAAAATTTTAAAAAGTACTGCTAGAGAAATAAAACAGGACACTAGCATCATTAAACATAACAATCCGTGAACATTGACATGATGTTTCAATTAAATAATAGTGTTATTTTTTTTAATTTGAAAAAAGCACATGTACACTGCAGGTCTTATTACAGCAAACAGTTGATAAGAAAGAAACCGTATTAGTAAGACTAACCAAGATTAGTTGGGACAGAATCTGTTGACTGAAAAAAGGTTTTTGTATTCCTTAAGTTATTATTACTAGCACTGTCCTAATAACTATTAGTGAATGGGTGTCTGTATAAAATTGTTTGAATTTAGAGAAAAAAGTGAGGATTCACTCTCATCCAGGTGTAGGTCCTAAGAAAACATTTTTTAGGACTTGATAAATTACTCTTCTTTAGTGCAGAAGGAATATGAACAAGGCAAACAGAATTGATGCTAGATACACTGTAGTACAGGCTATACAAAGAAACTGGCAGGGATATCTGCGTAGCTTAAATAAACAACAGTTCTTTGGGATTGTCAGAAAAGGACATTACTTGTCTATTTTCAAAGAGTTAACTACAAGAATGGTGCAACAAAATGTTTGGGCGGTATTGCTTTTCAATGGAAAAGTTGGAGACGTGAATATATATTCAGTAATTTTGGTTACAAATAGTTATGGTGAGTCCTGGGACTCATCTTGTGAAAAATATTGAGTCCCAGTCCAGAAACATAGAGTCCCAGGTAAAAAAAAAGTCTGTAATTGAAAATGCTTGGGCCTTTGTGTAACAAGACAGTTAATCTGACTTATTAGCTTGACAGACTCCAAAACTTTGTATTACTGCAGTACAAAGAGCAAATCAGAGCAAATCTATGCCTTCTCAGAGCAAATCTATGCCTTTCTTTTCTACAATTTTTATTCATTTCAACATAAGAAGCCTTTCTGCTAACCATGATGGTTTGACAATGCTGCTATCAGATCTACAGCATTAATTTGATGTTATTGGCCTTTCCGAAACAAAGATAAAAATTAACTGTGATCTAGCTGGCTAGTTTAGCTTTTTAGTTATTTTGGGTGTCCCACTACTGTATGTTCTGTTTATTTATTTATTTATAATTATCTTCTTGCAAATTCTTCTAGTTGTCTACAGTAGTAGAAAATAAACTGTTGTAAACTGAAATTAAAATACAGTCCTTCTAAAGGCTAAAGGAAATATGTATCCTTCAACAACAGCCATAATAACTGCCACAGAATACACAGACGGGATATTTCTACAAATACACATGTTCAGTTTCTTTATGGACCTTTGCATCCATTGGAATGCATGCCATGAATATTATTATTTTGCATCTTTGGGGATTTTTATGCATCAGGAATACAGGATGCAGAGGTTAACAAAGTCACTACATATTTTTTTGTATGGACAAGAGATTATTAGAAGATTTTGGTTTAAAATGTAATCAATGAAAATACTGGATGTCATTTATAGCTTGTGGTTGTCGCTTCTCCAGAAGCTACACTGTATATTGCTGATTAAGTAAAGGTTGGCTATTGGGCATTTGGGCATACCAAACAATGCAATATGATTTCCCTGAGTCACCACCAAACAATAGCTTACTATTACTCAATTCCCAATGCCCAAAGCAACCTTTCTTGAACCAGCTGTACATGTGAGTGTATGTATAAGGTCCTGATTGTTTACATGTAACAAACGAAATGTCAAAATATCATGTTCCTGAAACTTTTTAGGAATTCCCAAGCAGAAAAATAACCATTTTAGGCTTAAATGAGTCAACATAATAAGTTAAATGTCTATAATATATAATTTCATGATTGAATTTTATTTGCCAACTATACATACATTCATTCTCGCAAGACGTAACACAATAATATTTGATTCCACTAAAATCATCATGAAGCTTGCAAGGCCTGAGCCAGAGCATTCACTATTGGTTTTGTGGTTGTTATTGCTATGTGTGAGCGAAAGAGGACGGACACAAAGCTTAATTAACGTGACACATTTGGCGTGAAAGCAAGAATGTAACCTGATCAATTAACTGTAAAGGAAAAGAGTCATTTCGATACGAAACTGCAAAAATATTGCGATTACCTGATGTATAGTTATTGCACGTGAGCAAGAAAAACAAATGTCGCGAAATATTGGTTGTAAATCTCGACTGAATCAATTTGTATCTGAGCGAGTTGTATTGCCTGGTGTATCGAAATTACTTTGTATCAAAACGACCGGTATGCAAACACTGCATATAAACAAAATCCAAAATGGTTCTTGGTAATAAATTAATTGACAGCGCTCTTCGAAAGGCCAGATATCCAACTGTCCTTTTCATAACACGTATCCCTAGACGTTGCAATGACAGATTATTCTAAAATAAGGAACAATCGCACTCACATTTATTCGCATCGCGAAGACTCAAACACCGATACAGTACGTGTATCCACCAGTTGAACTTAGATCCGTTCCTTTAACAGTAAAAGCCAGTCGCTGACAACTCGGAGACATTTTGATTCGTGATTAAAACAAAATCTGCGCGTCTGGACAGTCCACAGAGTTGACAAATACTCTTTTTGCGCAGTAAAGAGCAACGCAACGCACGTTGCAACCATCAACAGCCGTCCGCCATAATTTTAAAATACATAGATGCTTTGTTCCTTAGCACGTGGTTTTACCACGTGACTCTATTCCGCGGGAAGTCCCTGGGCGCGTGCTAAGTCGAGCAAATTTTATTCATCCAGCATGATTTATAAACGTAGGATAACGATGTGGGGAAATTTCTTGAGCGTTTGGTTCTTCATGCAACACGGGAGGTGAGCGTTTATTTATATAATTTTGTTCAGGGCTTATTCTATCTTTGTCCACCGTAACTGCGGTTCTGTGTCAAAATCGATTAGATTACTACTAGTATTTAGATTACACTGCATGGTAATGTTACGTTATGGTTGATGCGAATTTTGGAAGTTTCAAAACTTGGTAACTGATCAATGATTGATTTAAAATCTGGCTGTGTAGCGATATACACAGAGAGATTCGATGAATAATGATTGGGGATCGATAGATCTTTACACTGTCACACACTGTGACACAACGCGCGTTATCAAACCGGTCGATGTGCTCGAAATGCATGCATATTTCGATACTTTATTTGACTGATGAAGTTTAAGGCTGATTGTTCGTTTTTGTTGGAAGATGCATTAGGTCCCAACTGTATGGCAGCTCAATGTCTTGGTTTGTTAGCGGATTTAGGCTTAATAATTTTGTGGCGTTGATACTTACTGGTTACTTATTAAGTACGCATGATTAGAAATCGGATGTGTCCAGAATTGAGAATTCTCATCAATTTTTTTTGGATTGACGACGAAACACTTCTGTCGAGATGGCTTATCTATATGAATAGTGCCTTTGTAGAATGGGCTGTGTCTAGACGACGAGTTCTTTTTTCTTTTGGCCGACTGTATCTGCATGTCTATTGCATTTTGTTTTTCAAGTCCGTGACTGCGGGTATAAATTTTTAAAAATACCCCGAAAACAGTATTTAAAATCTGTTTAAAAATAAATTTGGTTGACTTTTTTCCTTTGAAGTATATTTCTTACCATAGGACAGCCGGTTTTTTTCAAAACACCCTATAAACAGCCTGTTTAAGTTAGGTTTGGAAACAGGTTTCCATTTAAATACCTTTTAAATGAATATAGTTTGTGAAAATACAATAAAAACAGCTAGTTTTAATCCTGTTTGGAGAGATTTCAAGATGTTCGTCATTTCAAATCACAATTTAAATTGAACTGCCTCTTAAACCTTCTTCAAACATGTTTTAACTATGCTATTTATGAGCTGTTTAAGGTCGTAGACGAGGAAGTATATTCAAAATAGTCTTTAAACATCCTAATTAAAACCTGATTTTGAACTTTGCTTGTAAAAACTACTTTTTAAATCTTTGATTTTAGGTTCTTCTTTCCAAAATGCAGTTTAAATACAGTATTTAAAAAGATTTTAGCAACTCGCCAGTACTCTCTTTCCGAAAATATAGTTTAAATACTGTATTTAAAATGTACTTTTGATAGCAAATATATTTCAAATACAAGGAAAACCTCGGAAAATGTTATAAATATTATTCAAATAGATGTCAAATACAATTCAAACTTCTAACGCTATTATGGTTTTAGTCGTGAAATATAATAAAAATAGCTCAAATTGTGGTAAAAATAGTTCTTAAATCGTTTAAATAGCTTTAAACTACTTCACAAACAGTTTTAAAACACACTTGATTTGGTGCGGGTAACAAGCGTACACTTTCTTCTGATCTTGAGTATGAAAGTGAAAAATAGTATAATCCTACCATTGTTAGACAGTTCCTTTTATTGAGAAACCGTTGACTCCTTCTTTTCTTCTTGTCTGCCTTTCTGTGAGCTTGATGTCTCTGACTCCAATAAGATCTTTTGATTCTTTTTCCAATAACGCCTCTAGTGGGTAATAACACACCACCTGATAACATCATCTCTCTCACGTAATTGACCATCTCAGTTCTCACATAGTTTTAAACGTGCAAACATGGGATGTTACAAATTTTAAATTACTGCAGTTGGCACAAATTGAATTAAATAAACAATACACCCCACATGAGTCGCATTAACTTTTAATAGTTTAAATTTAATGGAAAATACATGTCCCCAACTTCAATTTTCAACAAATTATATTAAACATACTATGTATGGTTCCAGAAAATATCCAAACCCCCACCATGGAAGGAATGGGAAATTCCCGGGTGGGTTAGAGGCCCAGGAAATTCCAGAGGTGAGGGGGGTTGGACAATTAAAGTTCGAACATTGCTTCTTACGGACCTGGTAGATCATTCTTAAGACATAAATAACTTAATATGTTATTAATGATTGTTCTTTTTTTTCTTAACTAGGTTTTCTTTCTTCCCAAAGCATTTGGGATGCAATTTCAAAGGAATTAGACCGACTACAACTCGGCATGGCATGGCATGGCATGCTCGTAGATTTGACTGACATACTTGTTACCAGTCTCCCTAAAGACATCAACACATTCTGCAACAAATCACATTGTGTCAGTCAATCAATAAACTTTGCTTCAAAAGGCAGGAGGTTAAACGTCTTGATCTCAGAATCTAGAGTTATTTTTCTATCTCCTCTCTGAAAGCATAACATGTTTGTGATCACATTGGTATTACAAATTCCAACATTTAACACAGGACGAGAGACCACAAATCTGCAAACTGAAACGTAGCAGAAGTGCGGTTAACTGTTGTGGAAATGTAATGGCTGACATGTGTTTCCGCTAGTAGATATGTGACGATTTCTGGTGTTTCTGTCACATTGTTTCACAGTGGAACTGTACCACTTACATGTTTTTGTCAAGTGTCCGTTCGTAGAAACACTTGTTTCCATAGACGGACTTAATAGCAGAACTTGCGGAAACATGAGAAAACGTTTCTGGAAGCATCAACATCTTCTGTTTCCGTTCCATAATCAGGATAGCTATTGGCTGGTAATCTCGTGTTTCCGTAATTTTAAATCATTCTTGTCTATTTGGTTTTTTACAGTTAAGGGATGAATTTTGACCAATTTATTGCCAAATAAAAGTCTCCGGAATCCTGGCTCAGGAGTGCTATCACGTGTTTGCATTCATAATTTAAGTCCCTTAGCATTTATAAACTACGACACACGAATAATCCAGCAGATCAGTTCACATCAATATTTTTATTTACTTATACTTTCCACAATGTGGCTATCGATATCGTTGTAAGTACTACATGCACAGTACTACGTAGTTCTGGTATATTTATTGGCAATTACGTTAGGATACCCTGTTTGCTAGCTAGATCGTAGATATTTGCTCTCTAGATTAAAAAATTGGATACACACCTTTGACGCAATAACAATACGTCGCTTAACAATAACAATGTATATCATACATTTGCAGAATTATTGCAATTGTACACTTTTCTATAAATAAACCAACAAAACGATTATGATCGCGACATGCTTGAAAAAGTAAATTCTTAAGAACGTTCTCTTGAAACAAAAGCAAAATTATAGTCTCTACATCACAAGATTATGGCCTTTCTTTTCGAACTACCCAGCTAGGGCCGCTAATCGGACATGGCCGTGTAGAAGATCTTTCACTACGGGGCACAGTAGCACCAACTCGTCATTGCTTTTCAGTTGAGCGGTTTGAATATATTTCATCCAGTTTGGCCTTGATGTTCCTCAGTTTACTTCTTTCCCAGCGTAGTTTCCTTGTTTTCCTTGGTTTTGGGCCACTGCTTGGTTGTGTATCATTGTCGTTTTCCTCGGACAACATATACTGAAGGGCGTCTGGAGATGCAAGAATCATATATTCTTGCTTTGTCCTTGTCTCCATTCAAGAGGATTGTAGTCTCCTGACAGGATACCCGTCAAAAAGTTTCTGAGAGAGAGCAATGTTACGGTCAAAATCAATGACATCAAAAGCCAATTTAAATTACCAACTAGATGCCCCCATTGGCATTTACTCGTACCTTCTTTAACTTTGTTTGCCCCTTATGACAAATCGAAAGCAGCTGACATTATGCACAAATTTGGTGAAGCATCTGCGATGATTCTTGTCCTGGAACCGAACTTGTAGCATGCCAACATGTCCACGTGCATGATTGTTTGCTTAAGCCTCTCGAAAGCAGTTTGCTGTTCTGCCCCCCTATTATACAGTTAACACCTTTCCTCGTGAGGTCCTTTATAAATCGCGCTAATGATCCTACGTCTGGCAGGCATGAACTTCGCAGCGTATTGCACTAGTCCCATAAACGACCTGTCCCCACTGATGTCCTTTGGAACTCTCGCTTCTTGGATAGCTGCAATCTTTTGGATGGGTTAACACCATAACTAGTCAGTTTGTGCCCGAAAAAGGTAAGCCTTGATAGGCAGAATTCACACTTGCCACTATAAGCATCAACCTGACCCATTTGAGGCTATCCAACACCGCAAATAGCCTCCTGTCATGCTCGGACCTTCTGGAACCTCTTGAATAATATCTGCTTGTAGCAACTTGTCCAGTTTCTTATCCACTTTCTCGCACAGACCAAATGGTATCCTTCACACTGGCTGAGCAAGAGGTTTCACGGTATCATCTACATGGAGTTTAAGCTCATAACCTTTGAGAAGACCAATCCCTGTAAACAAGTCTCAATACCTCCATCGAATATCATCCTCAGAATGCTCACTCACGACACTGTTCCCTGGAAGGGGACGGACATGTAATAAACTGAGTGTCTCTGCAGTCTCTCATCCAAGCAGAGGTCGCCCTTCACCCTTGACAACCACATTTCCAGAGTCGGCAATGGTTCAGTAGCACCATAGGCAAACAACACCTTAGCTGCAAGGCGTGATTCGTACTGGATTCCATTAGCTTTCAATCAATTCCAGGTTTGCTGGCCTATCAAACACAGCACGAAATTTCTAATTTACGCATCTTTTCTACTTCCGTAAAAATGCGTAAATGTCGTGAGATTTCTTTACGAACAAATTAAGAGTTGCGTAAAGAAGCGTAAACATGAAAACCACGTAAACACTTCGTAAAGGGCGTTAAAGGAGCGTAAATTACAACTTTAAAAATTGACTTGATTTAGTTTACATTATCTAAGAACTTGCGAATGAAGTATTACTTTCATGTCTCCCGTTGTCTTCCGTTAGTGTCAGATAAGGTCATGATATGAATATTTACGATTCTTTAAGTTTCTTTACGCATCTTTACGCATCGTTCTTTATGCCTCTTTCCCCTTCTTTACGGGTCTATAAAGAGGAGTTCACTTATTCACTTTTAACCTTGAGTTAGAGAGAATGGTAATTAATTTAATTCCCACATGGAATTCCGGTCAGACAATAGTAGATCTGTTAATTAATCTAATTAAGTTAGTTTTTGACATGTAACACCTATTACTTTATTTCACAGTCGTGTCTCTCTTCTCAGAACTTTAAAACTTAGACTTGACATATACCATGACTTAATCTTTTAAAACATTGGTTCCAGTTTTTCGACTACCCGCTGAAAAAATACGTTGCATGTGTAACATTTACTAAGTCCTAGTGAACGCATATATTTCTACGAAAATGTACGATTCAAGGGAATGATAACAACTTTATCCTCATATGAAGCTGCTACAGCGAATTTGCAATAGATTCTTGCCACTGGAAGATAGCGAGATGGACCCCCAGGAAGAAATGCCTTTTTCCAAACTTCCACAGGCTTCCCATACTTTTCCTTGTCTTCGTCCACATCATGCCAGTCTACAAGAGCAAATACGTGTTGCTGATTTTGTTCCCCGATCTTTACTGTATGCTGAAGGAAGCAATCCACCCTACCTGGTCGAGGTTCAGCACAAGGGCTGATTATGCCTTGGTCATCTGTCCAAGATGCAATGACTCTAGCAGACCTCAGTGATCGACATTCACGCCTGGAACCAAACTTTTCTTGACCGATAATGACACTGCCAAACCGTCGCGCAGTTTTTGCCAAAGAGCTGATGCTTGTTATAGACTGTCCATACAAAGACTGATAAACAGAAAGTAGTGACGACAGTTCATCAGAATCAAGACTCCTCACTTTGTGAAAACGAGGGAGATGGACGTCTGCCTCCAGGCTCTTCCAGTCAACGGCCAACAAGTAAGAAGCAAGTGCTGCATTTATAAGCTTGGGTCCCAAATTTACAATGTCAGTAATGGTCTCTGCACTGTTGGTGACACTACGTGACAAAAGTGGAAGAAAGTTTTCCTCAAACTCTTTTGGAAGAGTAGAGCAGGAAATGAAGTGGTCTGATAGAAGCTTTCTCATCAGCTGTATTTCAATGCACCGGTTGTTAGTTTTAAAGCTGCTTAGAATGCCATTGAACCGTTCAAAACTAAAGCACCAGAAATTGTAGACTGGTCCATAGTCTAGGACACATTCCTTTAGATGTCCATGGAGATGCATGTTTGGTTTAACTTTAGATTTACCATACAGGCGTTCAAACTTTTGGCAAAACTGTAACAACATCAAATCTGCTTTTTGCAGTTCCACGAGAGTTATTACAGGCCTTGACATAAACTTGCAAGCTAACACAAATGCCTGCCAACACTGCCAGTGCTCCTTTGGTAGAAGCCCGTCTAAAACATATAGAGAATATATAAGCGTCCAGTTTTTCCATTGGGATGCTGTATAACAGCCATAGTTTGCTGATATCTTGTGTGGCAGCCTTCCCAGCCCTGTTCCAACATCAAATTCTCGTATACGCTCCTCTACTTTCTTAATGTCTCCTTTCTCGAGGAGACCTTCTTCCATCCACAACTTGAACATTGATTTTGCTGTTCCTATAGGAACAAGTTGTGCGTTGGATCAATGATGGTAAATCTCACACTGTCAAAGTAACTCAATTCAAGAAGAACGCTGTAATACAGACCATACTCCTTACTTAATCTGTCATGTTCGGCTTTGGTTTTAGCCTTCAAAAGCTCTCTCGCACGTCGTTTATGTGATCGTATGTCTCGCTTTGGCCATTCCTCCCTCTTAAAACCAGAAAAGTCAAATGAATCCTTTACATTTCCAGGGAAAAACTTGAAGCATTTTGAGCAGCCATAATGAGAGTTATGGCTCTTGAAGCCACAAAGTTTCCTTGCAGCAGGAACATCACAAGAAATGCACGCAATTGCAGCTCTGAAACGCAGTGGTAAACGGCATATACTTGACTTTAGATACACACCATTCCAAAGAACATTCATTTCTTTCACAAGTGGCAACAGAAATTCATTTAGAGAGCCTGGTTCTTTATCCAAGCCTGGGATAATACCAACAACAATGATATTCTCCCATTTAAATCGAATACTTCTAGGCAGATTAAGGTTAGCAAGGTATAGGACACCAACAGAATAATCATTCCTGTGTTTGATAGGCTGGAAAAAGTCAAAATTTAGCATAAACAAGTAATTCCTTGGTGAACTAAGGAAGGGTTCATCACCAACAGTTTGAAAGTCTTTCCACACTTGTCCATCAACAATGTCAGATAGGTGGCCTTCTTCAGTTTGGTGGTCACGCCAGGATTCACAGAGTTGTGGAAAGCCATCTCTTTGAAGCATTTCTCCAAGCTTTTCTTTGACACTGTTGTAACAATAAACTTTGAGAGGATAAAACTCTTCTGCGCCATTGGCGAGAACCACTTTTTTTGCTAAAGGTGTTCCACAAGTGGCACTCCTAGCATACTTCTTGTGTTTGCAATGTCTTATGACTCGTCGTCCTCTGTGGTCAATTTCTGTGCAGTCCTTCATGTTGTACAATTTACAACATTTAGAGCAAACAGCGTATTTGGTAAAATTATCACGATCAAAACAGGCAAACTTCCGTAGAAGGTACAATGAGGAAGGAATGATTCCCAGTAACTCTTGAAGGTATTGACAGCCAGACAAATCAGAAAGTACATTAATGAACTGAAAAAGAAACTGCAAAAGCCACTCCAGACCATTGTCACTTAACTTGCATAATGACTGCCACATTAAAATGAAATACACAAGCCACTGGACAAGTGATGTCAACTTTTGAGTCCTGGTTTGCTTTGGAGAAGGTTCAGGGCAACTGTCATTACTGTTAACATCAGCTAGAAAATCTTCTTCAAAGACATCTTCCCAAATTTCAGGTTCTTGCTCCTCTCCACTTCTTTCATCAGTCTCTGAATCTTTATCTTCTTGATGAACCTTATCATGAAATGCAAATTAAAAGATGGATTATAAATTATTGTGAATTATAAGCATTAATTTTCTTTCTATTTTATTTTGATGCAGCTAAAAGTGTGAGGGGTAATATCTCCTTGGAAAAGATCACATGTAGTTTGATTCTTGTTAAAGTGACAATATTAAGTGACAAACACTAACTATTGACATTTTGGTTGCTCACTTACTAACAACTGTATGCACAGGACTGTAAATGAGCAATGAATTAGGTTGTTGGAATGACCAGCATTTGTGGTAGTATTAGAAAGCAACTACTGTTTTCACAAAGCATCTGCTAAGGAGATTAAGGTATTAAAATAAAGAACCTAATACTACAATGTCAAACATAATTAACTTATGCAAGTGAATTGATCCTTGATTAGGTAAACTTCAACCAGTTGAATGCAAGAATGAAATTAGATGAACTCCTTCAAAAAAAAAATGTATTTTAACTGCCAAGGACACCTTTGTCAGCTAACCTGTGCAGGGTGAAGATATCTTTCAAAGTATACCAGAATGATGATTTGGTCAAAGAGACCAGCAGAGAGAAATGAAAGGCAAAACACCATGTATCATTGACACAAAAAATCCCATAAAAAGCTAGTTTTACTCCCCACCTATCTTTCCTTTCACCTAATCCCAAGAAACTGAAATATTTCCTAAAAAACTTCTTGCACCTTAATAGACCCCATTTAATTTAATTTCCAGTAAAAGAATTAAAAATTAGACAAGGAAACAGAGACAAAATGGAGGAGAGAAAGGCTATAAGAAAAAGTGCAAGACTGCTGTGTCACTTTTAAACCCACAAACTATCTCTTTTCAGTAAGTTTTAGCTCTTTATAGCCAGACAGGGACCCAAAATGGCTCAAACAGCTTCAAAATGCAATGTTAAGTGAGATTCCCAGAGGCAAATGTGTTAAGATGACAGACTGGCAAGTATATTATTAATTAACACAAACATACCTCGGTTAAGTCAAAACTAAAGCTACTGTTCCTGTCTTCATCAAGATAATCTGGAACACCATTGACGACGACATTTTCATCACACTCTACGATTAATTGTCAAAAGAAGAATTCAACAAAGTTTATACCTATCACTCAGTATTTTCCATGAATTATTTTATCAATCAATCAATCAATCAATCAATCAATCAATCAGTAACAGGCCATCTGACAGGGTGCGGAAAAAAATGAAAAATTATGCGGAAATTTCGGGCAATATTATGCGGAAGAAAGTGCTAATTATGCGGAAAAGACAACAGATTATGCGGAAATTTCCAACGAAACGATCGCGGCTTCGCAGCTCATTTCTAAAAAAACGATCACGGCTTCGCCGCTCACTTCTAACAAAACAATCACGGCTACGCCGCTCATTTCAACGCAAAGTACGGTAAAAACGATAAACGGAAATATCAACAAGCTCTTACCAAGAATTTGAGTTCATTACATCTTTTAAACATAATGCTTGTTATCATGCTTGACCTTTTTCTGCCATTCTTTGACAGGTATTTCTTCATTTAAAGCAGTTTTTCCTTAGACTTAACGCGAAGATTCGACATGATTTTGTTCTTCAATTCGTGGAAACATTTTAAGCTTAGCAGCCAGGCATTAGAGCGGACGAGGAAAACTGGACACCGGAAGCAGTCCCAAAATGTTCCGTTTCTCGCAGATGTTCTGTGAATACCAATTATCGAAGTGAACCCCGATCACTGTAGTTCAAGTTAAATTTATTTCCCATAATAAGCAATGTATAATACTTTCTTGCTGAATCCTTGGCTTGAAGTTTCATTTTTTTTTACATTCACAAAAGAAAGTACACTTAACAGTAAAGTGGGGATGTCGTTAATACCAGGAGTCACAGACAAAGTAGTTAACAAGATCATTAAATTTCTTTCCTTCGGAAAAGACAGTTTCAAACGCCCCTTTTGTAAATCGATATTACAGTTTTTGGTAATATGTGCCTTATCTTTCATTTTGAGGTACAGTATGACAAATTACACGCCCTTAAAGTACAATAACTTATTAAAAGAACATTAAAATAAAGAATTCAAAAAGTAATATAATTGTTTTCTCTTTGTCAATGCACACCATTTCGTACGTACGGATTTTAAAGTCCTAAATTGACAGCTTCCATCAAACATCAAAACTCCTACGGTAACCACAACTTCAATAGCGCTGAATGAATAATACTGTCAGTGACCGCATCAAAAACATTTTAAATACACAATTAAAAAAAGTAACAACAAACGCTCTCGGCTTTTCAATAGACAACGTTTCGTACATACGGATTGAAAAGTCCATTAAAAGAATGGCTTCCATCATTACTTCATTTCTTTGTTTTCCTGCTCTTTCGTAGCCAGTTAAATACTTGATCTATCTCCATCAACTGTGGGCTAGTAAATGGAGCATTTCCGACAACAGACACAGGCCCGTAAAAAGACACACGAATCATGGCAAGTTTCGATGTCATCGCGCTTTGGCCAGTCAAACATTTGGGAACTGCATTTGTGGAGAAACTTGTACATGGCATGTGAATCATCAGATCTTTGAAGGACACGGCCAATGTAAAACGACTTCTGATATTCAACTGCATAATACGTTTCCTCTTGCGGTGTAGGTAACTCGTCAAAGCCTTGAATTTTACCGCCATGTAGCTCTAGAACCATATGCTTTCGAAAGCTTGTGAAGTCATCAGGCAGGGACGATTTCAAAAGTAGGCATCTAGCGTATGCACAAACAAAAACGCCACAATCATAACAATTTGATTGTTGCGGAATGTCCTGTGGTGTGTTTGTAGAGAAATTCCATTCTTCGGGCTTTAGCTTAGGATCAATTTCTTGTAGGAGATCGCACATCTTCACGATTGCGTTTTTTGTGGATGGCTTCACAAATGATGCTGCTAGGCTGTCGAGAACAAACATTTCCCTTTCTTTGGGCTTAACAACTAAAAGCGACCAATGTTCACTTTGTCCTGGATTGAGAGGTACAAGGACGATGTCTTGTTCCAGCAGTGGAGCCTTCCCCTTTAAAATGTTACTGGCTGGTTTCAGACCAGCTGCCTTCTCAAAAGGCTCCCATCCAATTGTCTCAGCTTTCAAACCCTGTGCAGAAGCTTCAGCTGCAAGGAGTTTCAAGTACTCGTCAATAATGAAGTTATTAAGGTAATTCTCCTTATCAGTCGTATTACCGCCGATAAGACCTTGTAGGTCCTCCTTATCTGTTAAGTTGCTTCCTTTAAACCTGGTCATGTCATCAAGCAAAAATTGTACGAGAGGCTCTTTGTACAGAGGAAAGACGCAGGTATCTTCTCTCGCAAATACAGTTACTATGTCATGGCTTAGTCCATAGTCCACTGTGCACGTTGCAGACAAAGTACTGGAAGTACTGGCTGACCTTCCGCTAAAACAAAATCTACTAATAGATGCTATAGTAGACTTCCCGCTCATTTCTTTCGGTTTCTTCGTTTTAACGGCGGAATCTGACATTTTTCTTTTTGTTCCCCTTTTTTGGTCATTTGGTTTTCCCATGCTTTCAGTGTGCTGAGCTTGTTTCATTTCTTCTTTTGGTACATGTGTCTTTGGTTTTCCCATGCTTTCAGTGTGATGGGCTTGTTTCATTTCTTCCTTTGGTACACGTGTCTTTGGTTTTCCCATGTCTTCAGTGTACTGGGATTGTTTCATTTCTTTCTTTGGTACATGTGACTTTGGAGTGCTGTTTGGTTCCTGTTTCTCGGCAGTTTGTTTTACGGTGCTTTGGGGCATTCGCTTATTCAAGAGGGGCACTGTGGCTGATGGTTGATCCTTTTTCTTTTCATCTGAAAACTGGACCCGGAGATTCCAATTTAAAAAGTGGAATGCTTTGATTGTGCTTTGATTTAGGGATCGTCGCTTGTCATCAAGAATATCATCATATGCAGAAAATGCCCGTTCTACATCGTAAGAGCCTGCTGTAGCGGTGCAATAGCACGAGGCTATCTTGTAGAGCTCGGGAAGGTCGCTTGCACATGACTTCCAAAAAAGAACAAGATCTAGGTTGCCATCTGTGCTGCCTTTGATAGCTTCAGGACCAAGATGGTTTACATACAGATCCCATTCGTTTCTTGACACTGCATCAAATCCAGGAATGCTATCGTTTGCATCAATGGTGCGGTCTGCAAAGACGAGATTTCTTGGATCAAGTAAACGTACCTGCCTTAGAAACTCTAAGGCTGGCTGAGCACCTGCCACCACATACTTTCGTAGTTTCTCATGGGCAGAAGTGAAGGCTGAATTAGCAAGAAGAACAAGTTCCTCCCTCTCCTCACAACTGAAGATGTTGCTTTGAAAACAAAAAGCAAGATCGTCTTCCGACAAGTGAGTGTTTTGCTCGAGATAGTACATGAGACTTTCCATCTTGTTGTGAACCTCCGTTATGTGTGGCACCTTCTGTTGAAAAAAGTCAATGTAAATTTTAAGGGTTGGTGACTTCTCTTTCAAAAATTCCAGTTGCGCACCAAGCTTCTTCATAAAGATCTCATCGCTGTACATTTCTTCCAGGCGAAGAAGGGAGTTGCATGCAACATTCCTGCCTCGATCAAGTTCCTCTTTTATAAAGTCATTAAAAAGTTGGTAGTGTTCTGCATGGTAAAGAACGGACTCGAACCATGCCCCCCAACTTTTTGTGTTTGGGTTTGGTGGCATTTTGACTCCCTCCTCACGGCCAAGAGCATTCCGCAAGAACGCAAGAAATCTGCTTTTTCTGCCGCTTGGAATAAAGAACAAATTCCTAAAACACTTCACAAATTCGTTGACCTCTTTAAAGCCTTTCTTGAAGTCAGAAGCAACCAGGTTAACCACATGACTATTACAGGTAATGTGCACACACAGAGGAAACAGACACGACAGTGTGTCATTGAATGCCTTCTTCATGTATCCAACGTTGTCGGAATTGAACACACGCACGTTATCAAACTCAATGATGAAGTCATTCACCGTTTTTACGACCGCTTGAGATACCGTTTTGTTATTAGTTGCACTTAAGAAATGCGTATCTAATAAATAAGCCACAGTGTTCCCAGAAGGAGACAACTCATCAAAATCAAGAATGACAACCATTATGTCAAGTACGTACCTCCCCTCATCATCACTCAACTCATCCACCATCAGTGCTACAGGTTTGCCTTCGATCTTTTTTTTCAACTCGCTTTTTTCAACTTGATACACATCAAAAAGATAATAGTCCCGAAGTTGTGAAGCCTTTGGAATAGCTCCCCCGTTTACCACCCGGGTGTCTAAAAATTGTCTCATGATCGGGCTATCGGACTTGTGAAGTGGTACATTTGCTGACGTTCAGGTTCCAATCCACTCCTCACACACTTTCACCTTCTCAGCTTGTGGCTTCGTTTTGCACTGAAATGCCGTTTTCAGGGTTTGCTGCTTTCCATCACTGTTGCTGACTTTCTTCTTATGTGTCACAGATTCCAAGTGCTTATCGAGCACAGACTTCCTTGAGTGATCTAAAACAATATTACAAGTGGAACAGAAAAGGAGACCATTGTCCGCGTGAAAAACCCCAGGATACTGCGCAGCACGATCTTTTGCTGACTTGTTAACAGCTAAATGAGGATCCTTTTTCGGTTCACGAACAACAAATTTATCCATACTCAACAGAAGGAGTGAAAGAGACTCTAGAAAATACACTTTACTAAACAGATCGATTTAAACAGATCTACATGTTTTCAAAGGCCGTCTCTCGCGTTCGACTTTCCCGCGCTCGTATCAAACGCAGTTTCTATCAGTTCCTGCTATTGGCTAAAATACAAACGCCATCTATCCAATAGAAATTAGCATTATAAAAAACTAGTTTCCAGGACACCCCAGAAAGTGCATGGAACGCCTGGGGGGTTAAAAAATGTGGTGTACGAACAAGCAACGAACAAACAGAGTATTTTCTCGCTGATTTGAGCAAAATATTTCTTCAAAATGATCAATCTCTTCACTAATTTTGCTTCTGAGGACGGTAAGCAATTCCACCTTTGCTTATATGGAGCAATTTTTTAGTATTGTGCGGAAAAATGCCCTCAAGATGCGGAGGATGCGGAAGTTGGTCAATTATGCGGATCCGCACCACCGCATCCTGTCAGATGCCCTGCAGTAACTTTATTATTTAACAACAGAGTCCTTTCCATTAAAATGTGCTCTCCAAAGGAGTTGTGCACTTTGACATAATTTAAGTTTACCCATGATAATTTATAATACTTATGCAATATTATTATTAAAATTATTCTAATTTTAAAATTAAAGTACGAAGATTTATTAAACTCCTACCTTGCCTACTCTAATAATTTAATATTTATTAAGAAATTATTTAAACCAGTGGCCTGCACAGCCTCTACCGACAGTCACTATTCCATAGCACACCTACATTATACCAGAAACTTTTCTTAAATGCCTCAGTGTATGGTCTTGGAACAAAGAAATTGTGTTGAGAGCCCCGTCGATTATGTCTGTGGATGGAATTGGTACGGGCAAATTTCTCTGATATATATATTCGGATACTTGCCTGTTCACTGTATTGAACATTAACGTTTTTTATTGGTTTGTTCGCCTGTCAGCGAGGCTCATCCGAGTGCCGCTCTGTTTTGTAATTTCTCAAGTCTGACAAAGACCAGTGCTAATATTTCCCCAGACTACAATAATAATATTATCATATGTAACTACTGTACATCCTAAATTAATGTGCAGTAAGAACAGCAAAACAGCAACATAATTATTCTGAAAAAGAAAAAGTATTGAAATATTGTGGTTACAAAAATAAAGCTCTTAATCTTAAAGTCCTCTTGAAAACAAACTTAAGGTTTATTTGGTTGGGACATAATCTTTCTTTGTTATTATGGCAATTGTAATGATGATTATCCTCTTCAAGCCAATGTACAGCCTACACAATCATTTTCAGCTCAAAAGCACCACCGGTGACCCTCCAATCAACAAGATGTGGTCTCACCTGTAATCGCCAAAGGAAAGCCAGATTGTTCAAAAAAATTACAGAGAAAAGGGATCTCTGGATATCCATGTCGTTATAAAGCAGTAGCCATAGTGATCACCTGATTTACTTACTATGACTAAAACCAAAATTACATGTCTGGGACACTTTTGTTATTAAGCTGATACAAAGTGTTTCGTTTATCACTTGCCCCACTACAGTCTCTAATTAATTACAAACTGATGAAGTAACACAAGCTAAACATTATAAAGAAAGTACCGACAAACCTTGAAGTTCTGACAAGCTTTCTTCCAAAAGGTCATCATCAAACGAAATGTCGTCTTGATCTATAAGCAAAGTTGCTCCGCAAGTCTTGGCCGAGTTGACGAGTTGCCATGTTCGAGATGAATGATTGTAATATCGCTTTTTGTGTTTATAAAATGTTGATTTTCCAAGATATTCCTTGCAGTGTCCACAAAAATAACTTGTGTCTTTTGGCATGATGGTAAAGTTTTTCAAAACGAAAAGGTCGAAAAGCTTTTGTAAACAAATCATCGCTGTGCACGTGCAGAGTTGAGAGTTACGTTCGGACTAGATCGGTTATTCTTCGGATGAGTTCGACATATTTTCGTTATCATGTGACCTTAACAGACCAATCAACAGATCAGAAAGGAGAGCATCATTAAGGCGCGAATTTTGGCGTCGTTTTGGGTCAGTGCGAAGTTTCGATCACAACGTGCACGTTTTGATATATGTTCTGCGTATAAATTTCGCTTTAAAATGCCAAGAAATTCCGAAGACGTTAACCTAGGTGACAGATATGCCATACTCCTTGACGAATCACTTAAGGAGAACCAAGCCTTGAGAGAGGAATTGAAGGAACGAGAAGAGTAGAACAGCGCCAAGATAGAACAACTGACATCAAAAGTGGATTCTTTGTGCCGTCTTCTTGAGCAGGAGCAAACCAATGGAAGCGGCAAGAAATCAACCCATAAATCAGCGAAAGTCCACGTACCTACAAGGTGTCGGGTAAGTAGCAGTTTTTCGTTTTCTGTTGGGCTTACTCGGGCCATTTAAACATAGGACGCTTCTTTTGTAAGACGCGTGTTGTTTTTCCCTTTGAGAAAGGAGGGCGTCTGTGTCAATAGAGAGATATGTAGTCACATTTACTGCAAACGTCAGATTAAGTTGAGAAATTTTCAGTAAGCTTGTAGAAATTGATAAAAGACATGCAGCTCAAAACAATTTTTATGGATAAAACTGTCGTGAATCTGCTGATTTCCGTGCAGTTTTGATGTAACCGACAACTAACAAGTCACGTGGTAAACGACTCGAGGGGCCGGCCCTTTGACTTTTGAGTGAAAAATTTTGTGTAGTGGTGTAAGTTAAGATAATATGAGCTGCTGAAACTACAACCTTCTTTAATAAGGTTGTTTTAAAACCCATGTCAAAACTATTATTTTGAAGCCGTGTTCATACTGATTTTTTCGTGTGATGTGATTTATTGAAATAGTGAAACTAGTATTAACTAGTGGTTTAATAAGAAGTCTAGGCACTAACAATAGATGGCCAAAATGCTCTTACTCCATTGCTGTGTGCTATTCGTAAGTATATTGTGCCAGCATCCTCATGAAACACTTGTGGAATACCTCCAAGCTCTGAAAACATGCATTTATCAATCTATGGTACATGCTCAGTAATGACCTGGGCCCAGTTGTTCGAAGGCTGATTAGCACTTAACCCGGGGTTAAATTTAACCCAGGTTTCTTTTTCTTGTGTTCAAAAGCTTTTTATCAGATAATTTTTGTCTGATATTTTTAGAGCTTCAAATTGTCAACTTGTAGACAAAAAAATTAAAACTGAAATGCTTTTTAAGCTTTCAAATCTTAATTCAAATCTCGCACAAACCCTGGGTTATCTTAACCGAGCTTTGAACAAGTCGGCCCTGGAGATAAGGATTGCCAGCTCTTCTTGTCACCCTCAGTTGGTATTAGGGGCTAAGGGAAACATCTTAAGGCTGCAAACGCTTACAATACTTAATCATTTTCTGTTACTTGTGTGTTTCAGACTGAATTTCGCAAGATGTACAAATCATTGATGGACGACGATGCAAATTTTCAAGGGTTCTATCTGGAGGAAAGGTAAAGTAACTAACACAGTGGCTTGCTTGTTTTTCATCTGTTGTATTTATTGCTTTCAACCTTAGATGGCTTATTACACCGTGTTTGTAGTCAACATTGGCCAATTTTTTTTCTCTTACCTCACAGCTGTTTCCTTTTGTTTTGTAGTGCCAGCTCAACAAGAAACAAGGGTGTTTTTTCAGTCATTGCTGATGTAGTAAGTAATGACTATGGTGGAAGTGAACAGTGTCCTTGGTCACCTGCACAACTAAGAGGTAAGTGCATGATGTAGTTTTGAAATTACTTGCTTTTTATTTAAAGCAAGGACGTTTAAACAAGTCATTCGGCACACTATTATTATTGCATTTTAAGCTGTCTCAAGCTGTTTGCTTCATAATGATTGTCATTCCTTCAAATTTACAGTGCTAAATCTTGTCTCTTCTTAAAGGAAAGATATTATATTGATGAATTATTTTTAATTATTTTACACAAAATGTTGAAGGGTTTTTACATACAAGAGTCTTCAGCACTAATCAGTTTAGTAAAATAGCAATAGAGGTCTTATTTTTGTCTTTGATTTCAGCATCATATGTTACATACTTGAGAAGCCTAAAGGATACAAGGAAAAGAAGAGGGAAGGTGGACCACAATACTGTCTGCAGACGACAAGGAAGAGTAAGAGAGGTAATAAAACCTTTGTTATAGTTCTATTCATTTTCTGTAAGTCTAGGATTTGTTATAACTGAAAGATTTCTTAATAGGATGCAAGTACATGTACCAGCTTTCCTAAAAAGGCCCCACTTGGACAATCTTTCTTTGCATCAAAGGAGACTAGGGGTCATGTTTATGTTTAAAGCAATAAAAGACTTCCCCTTAGAACTTGCAGGATTTATTTAGCATCTGCAGTACGATATAAATGTAATTTTAAAGATCCAAGATCAAACTAGATTTACCCACACCGTCTACTTTCGCAGCCATAGTCAGGGCTGTCATTAAGAGGCAGGGCCAGGTATTTTTCCTGGCTATTGTGAATGTGGTCACCAGATAGTTTCATGGGAAAATATAGGAAAATAGAACCAAAAGTAGTCCCTAGCTGTTTGATTCCCCACCTATTTGTTACATTAATATTTACCCAGCGACTTGAAATCTTAGTGACAGCCCTGCATAGCTTAGGCTACAGCAAGGTTCTATTGTGGAAAACCCTATCATTTTATTATTTTTTATGTAAGGTAGTTGATATCAGCATTAACATCTTTGATTTTTTGTGCATTTTTACATTTAAATGTTCAATGCACACTGCATAAGCTCTCTATAGCTAGATGAGCCCATTGTGTTCTGAGAGCAAATGTTGACATAAAAACTAATTGATGATATATATCTTTTTGTTTTTTAGAAAATTGTGCGACGAGTAGCTGTTGTTGATAGAATGGGCTGGGATGAAGCTAAGAGAGAAAAAGTAAAGAAATGCTTGACCATACACCGTATTCATAAATGGCGGCCGCGCGGAACGACCTGGTTTCGAATGCTTGAAAACGAGGCTTGGTAGGCTATAGAATCCTTGTAGAGCACTTAGACTTGTATTACAAATCGCCTATGCTATCAAAATTTCTCAGAAGCGTCGTTGAAACCGTGGATATTTTGGAATATAACTGGATAAAAAGGTTCTTCAAGTTTCCGAACAGGATATCTTTGCGTTATAAGTACGAAATCCGTCGTGGAGAGGTTGTGAGATGCCCACAAATTGCTGTGTACCGCTCTGTACAAAGAAGGACAAACGAGACAAAGAGACGGGCGAAAAGATTTCTTTTTTTCGCTTTCCAGAAGACGAAGACCTTATGAAGCAATGGATCCATGCTATCAGGAGAGATGTTGGGCCGTATTTTTCCGTAAATGAGGGAACCCGGGTTTGTTCAAGACATTTCAAGACGGAGGATTTGCGTAAAAGTCTGAACGGCAGGGCTAGCCCCAAACCAGGAGCTGTGCCAAGCATATTTGCATGGAAACGAAGTTCGCCGAGAAAACGAGCACCGCCGACACCACGCTTCACGGCTACATCTGTGGCAAAGAATTTAACGTCAGAAGCTAGTGAGTCTACGGATTTGGCAGCCGAAAGCCGTGAAATTGCAACGTCAACAAATATGGCGGCCGACTTGGCCTTTCCGGAAACAGCGGAAATGCAAAACACGACACATTTTGCCGAGAAATCTGAGAAAGATTTATTGATAGCTGACCTTGAAGACCAGCTTTCCGCAGCTCTAGCGAAGAATGAAGAACTACAGGAACTGGTTTCAAAACTGAAAGAGAAAGTTACAGATCTTGAGGAGAAATACGAGAAACTTGAGGAGCGGTTGTTTTCATTTAAAAACATCGCCTCACAGGACTCACTGGTGGCATTTTACACTGGATTTCCAAACCTCCAGACAATGATGGCCTTGTACCACTATTTGGATCCTGGTGACAGGGGTGAAAATATTAGTTATTGGTTGTCTGGGAAAGATGTCGATGGCACTGCCAGGCCAGTGAAACAAGGAAGACCAAGGACCTTAAAGCCAGTGGACGAGTTCTTTCTAACATTGTGTAGGCTGAGGCAAGGTTTTGCCGAGTTGCATTTAGCTCACTTGTTTAATGTCTCTCAGCCAACTGTGAGCAGAATTTTTATCTCTTGGATAAATTTTTTGTATTTCAAACTTGGCAACATAAATATTTGGCCTTCCAGAGAACTAGTCAATGAGACAATGCCAGAAGATTTTAAGACCAAATATCCAACCACAAGGGTAATCATTGACTGCACAGAAGTGCGTTGTGAAATGCCGAGTAGCCTTCTTTTAAATAGTGAGCTGTTTAGTTCATATAAGCACCATACAACTTTAAAGGCATTAGTGGGAATTTCACCAAAAGGGTTTTTTACCTTTATTGGGCAACTATATACTGGCAGCATATCCGACAGGGAAATGGTAGAACGCAGTGGCTTCTTGAGCCTTCCCTTTTCAAAAGGAGACACTGTGATGGCTGACAAGGGTTTCACGATTGAAGACATACTTCCCCTAGGAGTCTCTTTAAACATTCCCCCTTTCCTGGGAATGTCTGATCAGATGTCAGCTGAAGATGTGATAGCAACACAAGAAATTGCTAGTTTGCGTATCCATGTGGAAAGAGCTATCAACAAGGTGAAGAACTTTCTCATCTTTGATGGAGTTATTCCATTAAGCCAGTTTGGGGTAATAAATCAAATGTGGTGTGTTTGTGCAATGTTGTGCAATATGCAGGATCCAATCATTAGTGCCTAAAGTGGCTTGAAACAGTTTCCAGCACTTTCTGATATGTAGATATCGCTATGGTAACCTATTGTGCTACAAAATTAACAGCAACTTACTCAACAATAACTGGGCAGTTTTTTTATACCATGAGTTTGACATCAACTGATATAAAGTAGTTCTAATGACTCATCAAAATCTATGTCTTGGAAATTAGTGAAAACTGTTTCTAGCCATCTTGAATTAGTCCAAAACATGGAACAGCATGAAACATAAAAATATCCCACATTGTCAACACCCTCACCCACTCTGTAGCTTAACATTGACAGATACATTTATTATTTTGATACAGTTAATTTTGTGAACATTTCCTTAGTTTTTATTGATTATGTCAAGTGACATTGTGCTGACTGGAAAATCCCTATATGGTTTGACAATCAAAATTGTGCTTACTACACAACTTTTGCTTACATTAGCTGTGGTTGAAGAAGGCAGCTTTAGCTATATAAATTTGAGGTTTGCCTGAGAAAAGTGACATTTTCCCATCTAGTTGAATTTACTCTTTAAAAACCTACTAAGGCAAAATATTTTTCAAGGTCAGAAAAGGGAACTGCCCCGAACAAAAACTTCTGTTGACTGTAGGGTCTATCAGTAGCCAAAGTAATCAGAAAGTTTAATTTACCCAAGCATATTAAGCAAGCAGGTATTTTAACAATGAGAAAATTATAAACTAAGGGGAAATCATGTTTGCCTCAGGTGGTGTAGCCAAAGATATCACAAGGTATTCCAATACATTTTGAGACTATTTTCCATAGATCATGTGATTTTTAAAAAAAAAAAAACTCCTGAGCACTATTATAAGCATGGAACAGCTGTAGTTCAAAATACAGGGATGTCAAAAGCACTTGGCTGTATATAAAAATTGCTACCAACTTCATCACCTCAACTGGGTACTCAGAAAGACTGATATATAATGAACCTTAAGATTGAAATACTTAGGCATACTACTTCATAGCCTTAAGACAACCTTCCATCGTAATTCTGATATGCTTAAGTTTGGAACTGCAACTCTTTTCAACCTATTAAGCTCCAATGATTACCATGATCACAAATTCTCCCTCCTAGGTTACCTACACTTCCTGTAGTTGTGGTGTTGTAGTTGAGAGAGATTCTTCGCAAAACCTGGGTCTAACTTTGCTGATCTCTATTATCAAGACTTGGGTTTGTTTCATTATTTATATTTTCACCAGCAGAATTTCACTGCTGATCACTAGATTGGAGCTTATAGGTCAACTGATAAATGATGTAAAATAATTGACAAAAAGTATTCAGTAAACTAGATGCAAGTACAAACAAAGTACATAAAATGTAATCTCAAGCATCTGTTTACATCATTGTTGTAGATTAAAATGCATTTCTGATTAAAATGCTTTCAAACTAGTTTGATTTGTATTCCCTTTGTTTTATAGTCATTATCATAAAACAGGAACAAGGGAAAAAAGAAGTAGAAGTGGTAGATTATTACTTTGCAAACTCAGTTGCTGCAGTTTTAATAAAATGGTTAAAGTAATATGTGTGAAGCTTTAGCTTCAGAGTTTCCCAGTAGGCAGGATCAAATGGAATTCTCTCTACAGAAATGCCCTTCTTTGTGTAAACAATGAAGTCACACCATGATGCTCCACTTACACCCATCTGGCCTTGCACTTGAGCAAAGTAGGCATGAGTCCTTTTCAGTTTACACTGTCCATTGATATCCTCACAAAAGAAATTGGGGTCTTGGCAGGCATCTAGTGGGGTTACTTGAAATTTTGTTTCTGGACATTTTACTTCGGCAAGTCCAAATTGATACCGGCATCCAAAATCGACAACTCTGCCATCTGGTGAGCCCCCCAAAAATGGCATGTCCAGACAAACAACAAACCCACTCTTGAAAACCTTAACAGGTGTCTTCCGTGTGAACATTACTTTCTCATACTCTTGGATAGCAATTGGTTCATATTTTATGCCATGTTCCACATACCTTGAGGTGAATGGTTTTGGATTAATGAGATCCACTGCAAACTTCTCATGGTGCCTTTGCCTTTTTGAGATGAGGTCAAATTTTGAAGCAGTGAATCTGAATTTTCGTTCCTTCTTCCACTGCTCTGAGGATGATTGATCTCTTTTGGCTTCCTCAATATTGTTGATCTTAATTTCATCAACCACAAGAGAACTGATGAGTGCCTTTTCAGACACAGTCAAGTTGTCAGGCCATACAAAATCACTACCCGAGTTTAGCGGGAACCTGGGATAAGTCAGTTCAGTTTCACCAATGTCATTTCTTGGTACAGATGAAATGTCAATGGTAGCCACAAAGTTTGCCTCAGTATGAGTCAATTGGTAGCTACAAAATGAGCCAATTTGACTTTTGCTAAACTTCGTCTCCACAGATTTGCTGAGAGAAGAATCCTCTCTTGCCATTATTGATAAACCCATTAGAGGATTTATTTTCTCAAGAGCCTTTTTCAAGTTCATTTCAGCTTGAAAGTCATGCTCGGGGTTGCATCTTGCATCATATATCAAGCATTTCACTCCTTCTCTGCACCTTGCCTCATCTAGTTTAGTCTTAGTAACGGTGACTTCCATTACTGGTTGGGCAGATATTTTGTCCCCTCGACCCTTTTTGTGCCATTTCTGGAGCTGTGAGGTACAGGCAAGATCAGGCAATTCATCATCATCCTGGCACAAATCATCGGTGCTTTTACTGTCAAATAAACTAAACTTGCATGCTTTGAACATCAATGCAAGAACGTGGTTGCAATATCCCACTTTGCCAGCTTTGCATGAGCAGTTGGCATGTGTGACTTGGCCTGAGACAATGCACATAGCGAAACGAAGATCATGGGGAGCTTCACTCTTCTTGAAACTATGAAAGCACTTTGCTTTCAAATAAAAATACCTCTGATCGCTGTTGGCTTCGATTTCTTTTAGGTACTCGTCCTGCAGAAATGTTTTCGCTTTCCTTAAATTCGTCGGAATCGAGTGGTACTCAGCATTTGCGACTCGTTTTCCTGAATTTGCCACGTGCTGATTCATTTCTGCCCTCGTAAAAGACGGCATCCTTTCGAGCGACTTACCCCAGCCATCGCTCGGATATTTCACACTTGATGTGACAGGAGCGGCGCCATTTGGTAGATTCGAAACCCTCGCCTTTCTTTTTGTGTATATTTCATCCGGATCAGGATCGACCACCATAGTATCTCTTCCGTTTTTAATATACTCTTGGACTCTGCAATATAATCAAGAAATATTTTTCAATTTCACGCGTACTCTCAGAATTTATTGTGTTCTCGGGAAGCTGTGAACGCGTGCTTACCGTTTTACGAGCTGTGCTTTCGTCTTTAGTCCCTTAAGCGAATCGCCTCGACAACGTAACCAAAATTTGAGCTCTTCATTCTTAAGTGAAGAAGGATTTCTACCAGCCAAAGAAGCTCCAGGAATATCGTCTTCTGTAAGAATCACAGTATCAGTCGAAGCTGTACTAGAGGACGCCATTCTTGTTGTGATCAGTGATCTGTAACCATGGCCTACCAAGCCTCGTTTTCATGCGTTCGAAACCAGGTCGTTCCGCGCGGCCGCCATTTATGAATACGGTGTATAGATTACACCAGCTCTGATGAGAGTGAGCTGTCAGAGGATGAGGATGGAGGAGTGATAAAGAGATTTATTACTAAGAGGTTATCTTGGGAGGGGAGCAAGTTAAGAGATCTTAAGGACTCTCTTGATCTTTATTATAAAACTAAATTAAATCCACAGCGGGTAAAACTTCAAACAGAGCGGGTTTTTGGGGAGGTTTTTTCCCAAAGGTCTGTTCCACCCAATGCCCCTAGATGGGCTATAAAAAGTAGCACTTTGCCAGTAGCCACAAGTAGACCTGCGCGGGGTGCAAATCGAGGGGAAGTATAAAATAGATTTTTTTAGATAAAAAATGCTTTGAAGGGCTATGTCATGTCTTTTTTTAAATCTAAAACATTTTTTGCATTGATTGAATACCAAAAAGTTAATACTGGTCAGTTTTGGTATTTAAGACAAGTAATTAGGAAAGATTGATACTGTTTCGCGTTGTCTGTAGCCATGAATGGAGGCCTGTTCAAGTGTAAATTTTTTTTATGTAAAACTGACTTTAGAGATATGATGAAATTTGTATCTTATGCTCTTCATAACTCTACATGGGAATTTCATGTTGGGGTAAAGTCACTAGGTGATGACTTAAAAGAGAATTGGCCTAAGAGAGCAATATCTTTGTGACATAGCCCCTTTTAAGTACTGTAGCTATGTGTGTACGCTAACTTTTCATAATTTCATTGCTTTTGAGAATTTTAAAGGTTTTCTGATTCTGGACCTAGTTTCCGGAAATTCCGGATGCAGTTAAAAGAATAGATTTTAAAAGAGTGTTTAATTTTTTAATGGGTAAATTCCTTTTCAAAGATTCATTTTAAACTTAAGGATGTTTTTGTCTAAAGGCATCTCCCTTTTATAAGATTGATGTTAAACTTATGTTCACTAAGGACATGTATCATTTGTTGATAAGACAAAAGAGAAGAATTTTTCAAAGGAAGCGTTTGTTCTTCTTATTTAATGCTTTAGGATAAGTTCAGGTTAAGTTTAAATTTTGAAGAATTGGTACAAAAGATAAGGCTTTTTTTAGTTTCAGTTGCACATGCTCTTCAAATGTTAGCCAACACTAGCAAAATACTTTATTTTATAAAGGCAAACTGCCAAACAAGAGGTTGACTTCTAAAACCTAAGGGTAAAAAGTCGCCAGTGTCTGAGTGCTCTTTTATCCTTGAAGAGTATTTGAAGAGTATTTGCCTTCATGATGTAAATTACTAAGTTTAGTACATTTTAAGGGACGCTTCTAGGCTTTTGTATAGTTTTTACTAACCAAAATTGTGACTTGTTGAGAAAATAAGGAAGTATTTTTAATAGACTAGTATTACATTGTAGAATTCAAGAATATTGCTGTTACCTTTTAAAAGTCTAATAAGATGGCTTTAATGTAAAATATTTTTTTGTACATCACGATATGAAAATTAAATTATTTATGTGATTAAGATTTTTGCTGTTGATGTCTTTATGGGCATACTAAAATACCAACAAAAAGGGGAAAACACCGATAATCACGAACTTACTGGAAGTATGAATTAACTTACTATCTTCCGTTTTCTTTTCAACTATTTTTACGCGTATACAAAACCATCACAGACCCTTACGACACGATAATGTGCGTAAAATGTCATAAGGACTTGCTTTACGACGATCAACAACGTACGTAATATGTCGTAAAGATGTTCTTTACGACTTAAATGTGTGCGTATAATGCCGTAAAAAAGTGCTTTACGATCATTTACAACGTGCGTAAAATATCGTAAAGAACATCTCTACGACTCTTTCCGCTGTGCGTAAAGACGACGATTTTAGTCTCTCTACGCATTCTTTACGCACTGTAGTTTATATACGCAAAGAAGTTCTTTACGGAATTGTAAAGAAGTCCGTAAAGATTCGTAAACTGTTTCTTTACGCTTTCTTTACGGGATCTTTAGGTATCCGTAAATTTGAAATTTCATGCTGTGAAATTACACGTAGTTCCAGAGTCAACAGTGCATTAGGCAAGTCTACTTCCCCTACATTGAGAGTAACCTCACCATTATCCGAGTTCAGATTGCGACAGGTTTGGCCAAGTTTGAACGTGAAATTAGGACTTTCTCTGGCTGAGAACGTCTCACTTCCCACAGAATTTGCTTCGTTGACTACATCTCGTCTACTCCTGTTACTTCCTCTGCCACTGACACTCTTTACCTTCTCGAACCTCTTCCCTCCATTTTGGTGACCTTGCATACATGTAATCTGGAAATGTCCTATTTTCCCGCACTTCCTACAAGCTTGATCTCAAAACGCCTGCGCTCCTCGCTCCACTCACATTTGCTCCTGGATCCTCATGCTTTCCACACACTGCTGAAATTTTTCCTGCCAACAGCGTTCACGTGACTCTGGCTGAAGTTGTCCTCCATTTCTTTCAAATGGCAGCTAACGGCTTCCTGCGCCCAATAAACAATCTAGGGTAACAGTTTCCTGCCCTAAAAACTTGAGACCTAAATTACTTAAGTAGCACTTATCAATAACTTGATGATGAATGTAATCATCCTGCAGGACCCCGAAATCACAGCTCGCAGCCCCCTGCTGAAGCCTACACACAAATTGGTCCACTGTCTCATAACTAGCTTGTGCAATCTGCTTGAAAAAGTGCCTTTCAAATGGTACAGTTGGCTTTGGAACAAAATAGTCATGAAGCGCCTTCATCTTGGTGGTGAAAGAGAAAATCTCTTCTTCGCTGACCATTGTAAAATAGATTTGCACATCGACTCCCTCAGTGTGTAAGAGAAGAGCTCCCTTCTGCTTGTCATCTGTAACCCCTTTTCCTGTCAGATACGATGCAAAAGATCGTTTCCATCGCTTCCATCGTTGGCTGATACCATTCAGATCGCCTTTTGGGTCGAACGCCGTCAATGACCCAACGTCCACCAAAAGCATCATCGCATCAACACCGTCAGATCCCACTTTGTTGCTTGCATTCACCATGCCGCCTTCAAGGCATCTTTGAATTTGTCCCAATTAAAAACCATCCAAATGTCTCAACTGAAAATCATCCTCATTGCCAATGTAAAGTTCTGGGTGCGCTGGTTCTAATTACACAACTAACAACCTTTAGTGAATTATTTCCCACTTTTTAAATACGTACTATCTAAATCTTTGTAACACCTAACAACACCTACTACCAGTTATCAAATGCATAATGAAGAGGTAATTCCCTTGACACTACAGTTATGTGTGAGGTAAGACTTCATCTGCTCTGGGTTTGTTTGTATCTCTCTATGTACATCTGCTTATGAAAATACGTTATATACATACATTAAGTTTTCAAACCATTCTTAAATCTCTCACTCAGAGCAAAGAAACATGAGTCAGATTCTCTTTAGGGCAGAAATGTACAGTTGGAAGTTGTTGGAACGAAAGACAATAGCATAAATTGTCAGAACTAAAGAAAGATGGTTTTCCAAAAAATTTATTAGTTAAAGAAATTGCAGGTCTTTACATTGGTCTTTACATTGATCTCCAAATACACTTAAAAGGAGGATGAACATTTTAGACAATGTACTGTACTGTTTAATTTTTGTGTTCATTACTTTGTCGATTGCATTTCTGAAATCTAACTCCTTCTTTGGAGGTGACTTGATGCAGTCGATAAGCATAGTCCCATCGGTTTTATGCATTTCCTTAATAGACATGTCATTGTCATATTCGAGAGTAGTAAGGCGGTCTTGTTCAAATGCTGGATCCTAAAATCTTATACCCAAGGGTTGTCTTCTTGTCAAGCTGTTGTGAAGGTCTTTTTTTTTCAGTTTGATTCATGTAACAATACCTACCCAACAAAAGTTACCTTTAGATAAACTAAAAAAATAATAACAATAAAGAAAAAATAAATTACGATACTTTACAATGAATTACAGTACATTGCATTACAGTCTTGCTACAAAAGTACAATAAAATGCAAGTGTAATGTTGAGTATAACCTTACTAGTTGAATTAATATTGTTAGCAAACAAACTTTTCAATTAAAGGCTTCTATTTCTTATAATAATATTTTTGTTTTTCTATCTCGGCTTTGTTTCCCACTATAGTTAGATAATCACTTCATAACAAAGGCTCTTCTCTAATACTGCAGCAGTATATAATATTTCGCCGGTAGTAAGAGATGATTAGTTAACTTATTGAGGTGATTGTTACCAATAACACCATACAAGATTTTAATGGTTGATAGTTCTAGCCCTATTGATACGTGAGACTTGTACCAGTCCAGGAAAGCTTCCCAGAACTCTGAGACGAACTGACACGAGATTAGCACCCGTACGATACATAAGACGTTAAAACAGCGCTGCTTTAAAAACTTATTAGCGCTGCAACGAGCGCTGCAGAAAGGTTGCACGAACGCTGTTTTCCGTTCGCTGCAGCAGTGCATTTTTGTGACTGCGTTAACGCTGCGGTAGCGACACTGAGAGCTGCAGGAGCGCTGCCGTAAAGATGCAAAAAATAGCCACACGAGGCCATACGGTCGATAAACAGCTTTTATGCAGCGCTGTGCAGCGTCGCTGCAAAGAACAGTTGAACAAAAAAAGGAAATGCAGACTTCAACGATACAATAATCATGAGACATGGTAAAGGAGTTGACAAGAGGCCTTATAGTACCGGAGTAAAAACCACAAGAAAGACAAAATGCAACTGATACTTTATTAGTATCCACGCGTACACGTTATAAAAGCAGGTGACATATTAAAAATCTACAACAGTCTCGCTTTGTAAATATTCAGCAGACACGGTCACTCATCTAAATGTAAGAACATCCATTAACATGCCGACATTGAAGTTTATCTTTTTTAAAATAAAGAGTAGAATAAGAGCGATTGTTCTACATAGAGTTTGCACGGACAGCAGCCAAATGATGTTTTGATTCGTTGCAACAGGTTAAGCCTAACATCGCTCACCTTGACGTTTTGTCCATGATCCACGATCTGCCGTCACTGTTTTCATGAAAGAAATCAACCCAATTTTACTTTGGTCGTCGTTAAATTTTACAATGGACTAAGGAACGTACGTCATCGTGAACGTTTGAATCTTGTAAATACATGTGTACCCCAGCTGAGATTCTTGTATCTGTGTTGCTTGCTCTGGTTCGATTCGTCGCTACTTCGCGTAGAATTCACTGAACAGTGCCGTTGTTTACCAATACCTTTGAGCTGTTCCATCCAAAAATATCAACAGAACTTCCACCTCGAAACAAAACTAGATAACAACAACAACAACAACAACAACACTTTATTCACATTTCCATTACAGGGTTTGTCAAACTTATTGAATAATTAGTAACTTAACACGTAGAATATTCAATTGAAATTTAAACTAAATATTATTACATAGAAGGAAATGCCTAGCGGCTAGATAACCGTAAGGTTTTCGAGCTAGCAACTAGTTCTTTGAAAGTAGTGTCGAATGTACAGGACATCGCAATAACTAGACATACAAAACATCATAAGACACACACCATAAAAAAAAAGAAGAAAGCACATAGATGGCAAAAAAAAAAAGAAGAGAAAACAGTCATCATAGTCATCATCCGTTCGAACGGTTCGGCTATCCATTAAAAAAAATTAGCATCTGTTTGAACGCGTTGCCTGTCCATTCAAAAAATTTGGTATCCATTCAAAGGATTCCAACATCCGTGCGAATGGTTAAGACATCCATTCGAAGGATTTTTGTATTTGTTCGCAAACTGAACATGCCCATTCCAAAGGTTGCAGCATCCCTTCGAACGATTTAGCCTCTCATCCTCGAATTTTTCCTATCCGTTCGACGTGAATGTAAAAGGATAAAATGACGATCTGAACACTAACAAACATTTGATATTTTCAGACAATAATTTCCTACTGACAGGTAAGAACTATCCTTGTGCCTGCAGTACTGTATCTTCTTGTCGTAGCAACGATTGTGACAGCAATCAATTGTTATCCTGCAACAAGACGCAGCAAGAGAAAAACCGGATAGTCACGGCTTTACTTACGACCCACAAATCCAAAGATACGTAAAGATGGCTTAATAAGCTCTTTATCAGTGACTCCAACGAAATTGTACAAAAGGATAAGCAATTTATGCGAGAAACTTGCAGCAATGATTTAAAAGGTCACCCTTGTTCAGGACAGTTTTCAGCGGAGACTGTTCTCTACAACTTATATAACTGCCTTGAGCTTTTGAGCAGCGAACTTGACCTTGTCGTCCTCTCCAATATTCACGTCTTCACAAAAACTGAAAAAATCAGCTACAAAAGGAATAGAAGTCCTTGATGCAGCTTCACTTATCAAACAATTCCAATCTGCAAGGAGATGTTCTTACATCTTTACGGAATTGGCTATTCCAGATTTCGAAGACTAAGAGAACATTATCAGGAACACAGGATTTATCCAAGAACTCATGGAAACACCAAACGAGTGCCTAAAAACGCAACTTCCAAAAAATCGCTCGAGGCTGTTCATGCATTTATTGACAATTATGTTCAAGAAAATGCGATCGTGCTTCCTGGAAGGTTCCCGGGATTTAAAAGTGAAGAATTAGACTCTTGTCTTTGTTGGAAACAAAGATGAGCGTTTGGAGGGAGCACAAGAAAACTTGTGGTGTTTTAAACGAGAGAGCCGTAAGTTACAAGAAATTACAGCTGTGGGACGAATTTTATCGTGACGTGGTCATCTCTAAACCCATGATGGATCTTTGTTTAACGTGTCAGCAAAACACGGTGAAACTGCAGCGAGCTGCTAACCTCTCAGATGAAGAAAAATCAGATTGTGTTAAGGCTCACCAGGAACATTTGGACATTGCACAAAGCAAGAGAGAATGTTACAGGAACCCTGGTAAGGAATGCGAGAGATTTCTTCAAACAATTGACACTAATACTCTGCTGATCTGTAAAACCCGAGTTGCCTGTTCTTTAAATGCATCAATACATTACTCATGACTTTGCACAACAGATACATGTACCAAGCAATGATTGAACTGAATAACCATGATGGACTGGGAGAACATCATGCGCATCTTTATGCGGACAATTGCACCGGCCAAAACAAAAACAGTTTTTTCCTTTGGTACCTGACATGTAGAATTTTGCTGAAACTTCACCGCTCCATTACATACTCTTTTCTGATAGCAGGACACAAAGTTTGGTCCTGATCAATCCTTTGGCTTGATTAAGAAAGTATATAAGGTGACTCATGTCTCCTCATTGTATGAATTTGCTAGATTGGTTGAGACCTCTAGTAACAGTGGCTTAAACAAAGCACAGCTGGTTGGAACCCATGATGGTCGAATCATTGTTACTGTACATGACTGGGCGTCATTCCTTGGCCAGTATTTTAGAAAGTTCCCGAACATTAAGAAGTGTCATCATTTCCGGTTTTCTTAGCAAACCCTGGAATGTTTTATCATAAAGAATTTGTGAACAGCCCTGAACATTCTTTCATGTTGTTGAAAACTCAAGCCGTCCTTCCACCCTCTACAGCTACTCCTCCAGTTATAAATTCAAGCGAACTGTCTCAAGAACAAACACTTTAGCTCTACCGTGAGATAGGACAATTTTTTAAGCCAGGAACAGAGGACATTGTAGCTCCTGCCCCTTGGCTGTTGTCAAACTACTAAATTTATCGATCGAAAATATTCCCTTGTAGAATCAGACACTATGTAGAATCTATGCAGATGCTATGTCACAAAGCTATGTAAAACCTATGTCAATCAGTCATACATTGCTTTAACCAGGTCCTATGTTGTTTCTATGCCGGGACTATTTTTTTTGTATCGAAAATGTTATGTTTTCACTAGTCAAACGGAACCTACTTAAAAGCTATGCAGTTTTTAAAGGTAGGAAAAAAGGAAGAAATGACATAGTTTCCACATAGCCTTTACACATAATTTACTTAGCTTTTGGAAAGAGATTTAAGACTTCATAGTCAACCTTATACAAAAATCATAGAAAATAAATAGCCTTCACATAGGACTGAAAATAGAGTTTACATAGTAAAATGGAACAGGGAACAGTTGATTAAATAGCTTTTGAATAGGGTTTGCTTAGAATTTAGATAGCCTAGAAATAGTAAAAACATATGATAAGCATAGCCTTTTTTAAAGGTGACATATACTTTGCATAGCATTAAAATAGGGAAAACACAGAACAAATAGTCGTTGCATAGGTTTGAAATAGAATTTTAATACTATTTGAGTAGGTAAAACATATCACATACACAGCCTTTAATTAGACTTCAAACAGAAATTACATAGAATTGACATAGTCTTTAATGTATGTAGGTTTCGATCTGCTTAAGCAAATGTGGTGGTTAAAACACGCTCGTAAAAATCACCAGAATAGTAGAAACAGTATTAACATATGAATAAGAACACCTTTTACATTGGTAAGAAATAGGTTTTGAAACGAAAAATTGAAAAACTATAGCAATATAATACCACGAACACTAATACAACACAAATGCAGTATTTTCATGGAGCAGCTTCCGAATCGAAACTCCAAGTTAAAGTTTGATTAATTGCTTATCGTGTAGACTTTTGGCTGATGTCATGCTCTTCAGTGCCATACAGTTTGCTTTTGACAGCAACGAATAAGTATCTACAAACAGAAAGCTGAGATTTTAAGGCAAATGAACACAAAAACAACCTGACGTTTTAGAATTAAAACGAACGAGTATCAAAGTGTGATCTAAGGTGACCGATCCAACTTGTTCAGATACGCGAAAAGGGGAGGCAACACAGGCAAATCGAAACTTAAATTGAGAAAAACATCACTTACCAACGTTAGGAATACTTCTTGTTGAACCTGACAGGAAAAAGACTTTAAATTGAAGTAAAAAGAAGCGTCTTCTTGCAAAATGCAAGCTTCACAGTTCGTCTTCTTTGACATGTAAGCGCCCGCGTGGAAACAGACAATTTTCACACCTTTTCATTGGTTGAAAAGGCCCACGTGACGATAAAACGCAAAATACACATGTGTTCAACTCACGGGCTTCCCTGGGAACTAGTGGAAACAAAATGGCTGACAAACACCGAGGACTGCAGCTATTTGCCACTAGCCACTAGCGACAGCGCGTCACCCAAGCCGAAAATGAACTAGAAACTAATCAAAACTCTCGAAAGGGTTTGGTACCAAGTACTTTTAACGCCTGCTTATGATTAGCGTTTATACTTCTCCGAAGTAAATATTCCAACGAAAAATGCTTCGTCGTCTGGTTCGCGAAAAGATTTCAAGAACGTCAAACAAAGCTTGAAATGTCCGCATTTTCTAATCGATGCATGCATCTCCCACGGTTAAAAAACACTCTTCATATAAGGTGATAATGTAGGGCCTGTTTGTTTCGAGCGTAATCTTGTTGTTTTCCTGTGTATAATGGAAAGTATTTGCACCGAAGGGTGTGCAAGAAAGGTAATAGTTGGCGAGATAGTTATGATTTTATAGCTAAGTAAAAAAAGATAATTAAAGAATTAATCAAAGGTATTCATTTTGTCTCAGCAATAACACATTTGTTCTTGTTGAGCTTAATTATACTCATTTCCCAACAACGACACCTCAACAGTCAGATACCCTCAGACTGAAATCATCTTGAAGTCCTCATGTAACATAGATCGTTTTATAACAATAATATTACAACGGAAACTTAGTAGTTAATCATTGCATTCATTAGTAATTAATACTGCCGAGTTCTTTTAACTCCATCTCCCCTTGCTTTGCAGATCAAGTTCTGTGATCAGTGACAAAGTCAATAAAGGGAAGAAAAAAGTTCTGGAATGTTTGCTTGAAAATATGTCTATCTGATCAAATTGCAATATGAACTCGCTAAAATGTCATGAGACATTTGACCAATGTTTACTATAAATGCTCTGTTAAGTTCCTGTTCTGCGCATTTAAGATCAGTGGCAGATCCAGGGGAGGGGTCCGGGATGGGCCCCCCTTATTTTTTGACCAAACTGAGACCTGAAGGGCCCCAAAAAATTTTGGGGGGGACCAGGCTCCCCCCGTTATGCTCCCCTCTTGTCTAAGGGTCTGGGTGACTGGCCTCCCGCCCCCCCCCTTTATCTCAAGGTCTGGATCCGGCACTGAAGATGGACTTCTTTTTCGGATCATCCATATTAAAGTAGGAGTCCTGGTTAGAGGTTCTGAATGAGGTCTGAAATGAAGTATTTATACAATACTCAGACAAAATTATTTCTTCGGAAATGTTCAAGAGTGGCGCATACAACAAATATAGTTTGCCTTGTCATCAATGTAATCATAGACCTCATGCACCCAGCATTGACACTTTTCACACTCTATCCACTCAAATGTGTCCTTGTCTTCAACAGGTGGGTTTTCCTTGAAACAAAATGCACACACTTGGACTTACATGTCCTCCAATTCCTTTGCAGTGGCATCTGACAAATTAGCCCTCTCACAATGAACTTTCCTTTTTTTCTTTGTAGAAAAGAAGCGCTTTTACTTCTCATACAGTTTATTAGGTGGAAACAACTGTGTTTTCAGGTATTGATGGTCAGATGCAATGACAGACAATCCCTTAGCCACTGATATTGCAGATCGAATGTGCTTCAATGTTGTATTTATGGTGTCTTTTGTTGGGGCACTCTGAATCAATTCACTCAATTCAGCCATCTGATTAAGTGCATATGTTTGAGGTCAGCCAGCAGTTTGCTTTCCTGGAGTTGTTTGTCCTGTTGAATAATATTAGACAACTCCTCGCGTTTCTTCTCTATGTCACTGTCACTGGTGGTCTCCAGCTCTGTACCAGGAAATTTTAAATCAGCAGCTGTGGTTTTTGGGTAGAGGATGTTTACAGAGTGGATATGGGAGCACAACACACCCCTTATAGAATAATCAGCACAAGAACATTCAAAGGTATGTACGCAAGCATCACAGGAAGGGCAATTCAACAGGCATGAGCAACCTTAACTTATTCTTCTCACATGATGCATAGTTTGTTTATTAGAGGCCGACTGAACATTCCAGAAGTTCTCATCCTGCTTGTGAACCGCCTCCTTCTTCACTGATTCCCCTTGTTTGTGCCGCTTGATACTTTCACGTTGCCTAACGGTATTTTTGCCTTTCTCAGCTTTAATGAGCTGCTCTAAGGCCTTACCTCGAGATATTTTCCATAGCTTAAATATCAGGTGATCAACGGGACAGTTTTGTTTCTTTTCTAGGTAAACTTCCTTGAGCATTCTATGGAAGCGCTTAACGAACATGTTGGTGTTTGCCCGTGATCCTACCTGAAAACAAGCTGCCCAATCCCTTGTTCTTCCCACGTATTCTTTCTCGAAATACTTAGCCAATGGCTTTGATTTGTCCTTGATCCATGCCATGAAGTGCTGCAAGGAACGCCTGAAGCTTGTTTCGGATAACTCATTCTGTAAAGACTTCAGTGCGGCATATACCTCGGCCATTTGTTCCTTGTCTGTCAAATGTTCGTTCAGTTTTCGTCGCCAGCTGCGGTCGACGTGCCAGCTACATAACAGTTTCCGGTCCGGCCTGGAAAATGTAGAAACCCAGGTGTTGTAGTAAGCGTCTGTGTCATCACTCATAAACGTTTCTGTCTGTACTTCGCCACAGCGTTCTCTTAAACTTGAAAAAAAGATCTTTAAAGCATCCGTCGTTCTTTGTTACTAATGAGCCACGCTACGGGTATACCTTTGTTGTAGTCATCTGTAACAAGAACTGTGACTAGCTGGAAGTCATATGCCGTCGTACTGTGGGTGGCGTCGACGCATATTAATTTCTGGGCATGTTTTCCAAACATTTCTTTTTGGAACTGCGTTTGCAATGCCAGTAGGAAATCTTTTTCTTCCACACCATTGAAATCGGATTTCTGGCCTTGTGGTTTGAAGAACAAAACTGGATTGAATTCCTCGCATTGCATCTCTTGTACCCAGTAGAGAACACTGTCAGTGTCATCACTAGCTTTCTGCATACAGTTTATGTTATACTGTTGCTTGATATTGTGTAGGTCTGCACGGGTTATTAAGTGATCCCTATTAAGCGGCCCACACATACTGCCCCGTATGTAGTCCATTACGGAGGTCATGCTTATACCTTGAGAAAGCTTAGCTGCAATGGTGGTGCGCATTTCCTTCCACATTCTGTTGAAGGCGTTCTCCTGTCTGTGCCCAACGTGTTTCAAACAGAACTCTACTTGCACCTCTCCTGTTGCATGATACCTTCTTGTTGTGATAAAGGCAGGGCATGAGCATTCAGTCTTGCAAGATCCTTGAGATTTCATTGCTCTCTTTCCCGTGCTTTTGGAGACAAACGTGCCAGTTCTATTGCATCGCAACCATGATTTTGTGTACTGCTTGGTCTTTCTGTCAGCACGGTGTTTCACATACCAACTCTTTGTCATCCTTTCTTCTTCATTCTTCCATTTCTCGAATTCTGTCATGTCCTGGAACGTCATGCTTTCAATCTTCAAGTTGTGACCGTGGTGATTATTAAGGTGGTGTATTAAATCGCCGGTTGTAGCAAAAGCTGATCTGGAGAGACAAGGAAAATAAAATCGTTGGAACTCTTAACCACAAGTTGTGTGGAACATAACAATTACTAAAATAGTTGAAAACATAAGGGCCTACAATGGACTAGAGAACATATATAACCTGTAATGGCATTAATTATTCATTTTGTTTGTAACTTCGTCTGCCATTGCGAGCATTTTGTCTTTGTTGCACTGGATAATAGAGTAGAGAAAAGCGCCAAAGCCTGAACAGACAAACCTTCGAACGTAAAAGAAAAAATAAAACAAAAGTTGCTGGTAGTGCCATCGTTACAAGAGCTATTCAGCTTGAGTTATGAAGGACGACTTTAAAGGCTTTTACTCTCATTACCAAAGTTATAAAAAGTGGTGCAAAGCAGTGCTTACTTTGACAATTTTTTCTTCTTATGCCAATCAATTTGGACTGTTACGTTGGTCATAAACTATTCGCCGTGCTTCATTATAACTCAGCCTTGCATTTCAAGTGTCCCTGAAGGCGATAATGCTATTTTGTCGTTTTATCATGACTTTTTTTAACATTAGTCCCGAAAGATGGAATGAGCTGGTTCATCTCACCTTTTTTGTTTTTCTTTGCACTCTGGACAAACGACATGTTTATTTCCTGCATCTTTTCCTCCATCTTCATCAACTCTGTTGGTCAGCTTGTGTTTTCTTTTTTTATGTTTATATAAGCAGTTTCTACTGCTTAAGTTCATTCCGCAAAGTTCGCACTAGAATCTGGTCATACCTTCAAAGTTGGGAAGAGGTACTGAATCAGCTGAATCAGCGTGAGAGGAATCATACACAATTGTCCCTTGAGAAGTTGGTTGCGTTGATGCTGGAGCCGGAGCCGGAGCCGGAGGCCAGGTACTGAGAGATGGCTGGGAATTAAAGACGCTCTTCTCAGAAGGGTTAGCTTGTGGACAAGCTTGTGGATTATTGTTCTGTGCAGGACTAGTTGGATCTGGGCGCGTAAAAGGCTGAGGCTTTTTTGCACTCGATAAGAGGTCAGCTGAGGACCTTGTGACCTCTGTTGCTCTCGGAATTGATCCATTGGAGGACAATGCTTTAGGATTTAGGGATAGCTTGAGCTTTTTCCTTGCGCTACTGGACGTGAACCGGCGTAGGCAAGAGGAGTGGTCAGACTCTGTACGAACGTTATTGCGCCAATCATGATGCAGAAGCACATAATTGATTTCAATGCGACTTTCGGCAAACCAACACATTATGATTCTCCTTAGAAAATAGGCATGTTGGCTTGGCGTTGTGGATAGACTTGACTTTTCTCGCTGGGACCAATCAAGAACTGAAATAGGGGTCGGTCTAAAGCCGCCAGTGCTGCGATTATTAGAACAATGACTCCACATACGTCAGAGTATGTCTGTAGTGGATAGTTGCGGCATCTCCAGTCACACATGTGGCTGTATTGAGACGTAGCCATGGGGTGGTGAGCCAAGAAGAGGTGCGTATCATCATACTTTCCAATACGAAGAATGTGGCCGATATAACTGTTGACCACATCGATAATATCTGATGGGGGTTTCCAGGCTAACGTGTCACAATAAAGGATTTGTTTGAATGGTCGAATCTCAACAACCACAGGAACCCAGTGAGTTATTCATGGTACCGATGAAGGTCTGACCATTTTCTTTACCAACATTAAGCAGCAAAACAAGCCGTTTCAGCATGCCAAAATTGAAAATTTTCCTCTTTCTGGCCATCTCGTTTGTGATGTTGACTACCCCGTTTGGACGCAACAGCAGCGTATCTTGCTGCATCGTGTTTAATTCACTTAACTCCCATGTAACATGGTCAGTCGCCAGCCACCCTCGCGTCCCATACGCAGCAAGGCGTGAGAGCTCATCAGAAGTCAAACCTACGAGTGAAAAAGACAACGCTCTTATGGCAAGCGTTTCCTCGCTGTTATTCAGTACCTCAAACTGTTCCTACAAGCTTTAAAATAAGCTCTCCCGAATACGCTGACCCGAAAAAAGATATACCCTGTGAAAGGCCATATTGAACAAATATTTACCGACAGCTTCGCATCAAAAATTTGGTACCACTGGGTTTTTTAACTTTAAAACTGAAAATGTATAGTAGAACGAAAGAATGTACATTGTGAAGCGAAAGGGATGTTCCCAGAGTATCTGCTTTCAGAGACAAGGTTTTTTGTTTTGAAGTCAAGATTATAGGGATTGTGGAAATCATTTGCTAGTTCGATTTTTTTTTTTGTTCAATAGAAATATGTAAGACCAAAAGTTTTTTTTGAAAATTTAGATCTGATCAAAGAGTTTTTTTAATTGCGTTGTTATCCACTGGATGTAACTTTGCCTTTGAAATATAATATCCTCTTGGGTTAAAGTCACGTCATTTATTTTGTTAAGTCATAAATGTAATTCTCCCACCCCATCTCTTCAGGGAGAATATGTTGAGACCGTGAAGATACTACTTTCCCATACTAGAAGAAAGGATTAGACTTTTTGAAACCAGTTTCTACTCCTGAAAGATGGACACTGATTATCTATTATTTGTTTATATTACCAAAATGGAAGTTAATTTTAATCGGGAATATTCCAAACAGATAGAGGTAATTCAGGCGTAAGCTAGACGTACACATCCTAATTCGGGACCCTTTTTAATGGCCAAAGAGAGCACTTACCGAACGTTGGTAAAATGTCATCTCCGGGTTTATCCCAGATCATGGTCTGAAATGTATCGATTATTGATGCCGATATTTCAAGCCTTGTTTTGGGGTGATGAAATCCTTTCAGGAACCAGGGGACCTCCCGTTCAAAGGTGTCAGGGTTTTGCCTTCGGCGTATTTCGTTAACAGAAGGATTCATTTCTGTATGTACATTCACAAAGCAAAAATATAATACGACAGCAATGGTGTATTGAACCGTATAATATTATTTGCAAATTTCCCGCGAAAAGCGCAGACTAGGTACCAACCCCCTTTCGAGTGTTTCTAATAGTTTCCATTTCATTTTCGGCTTGGGTGACGCGCTGCCGCAAGTGGCTAGTCTATTTGCCCATCTATTTACATTCAGGAGACGTCCACAATCAAGACGAAGGACTGAAGCTAACATAAAAGAAGAAAATGATGGATGGAGGTATCATTTCAAGTGAAGAAA
>NC_133201.1:24543797-24613797 GCF_958299795.1 Porites lutea | reverse complement strand
CAATGAAAGACACGTTTTATCGGTCTTCTTTTACGCGGGAATATCAAAATTTCCACCATTCAAAACGCGATGAACCAAAGCTCGCAGGATACCAAAGCGCCAAAGGCCCACGATGCAGTCCTGGTGTTGTGCGAGCACCCGTTAAGAATATTGAACACCAAAACTATCAAGTTTTGGCACAGCGAGAGGCAGCTAGTTTCTGTACCCAAAGGTTAGTGCATGGACAGGCTATCGAAAGAAAATAAAAGGGATGCTTGCCCAATGGATAGTAGGCCTAACTACGCAAATAAATGTCTCATTGCATCCTTGTCTGCGAGGTTAGTACTAAATTTACACTGTAGAATACATTGCACAACTCGATCAGCAACACTTTGCAAGTAGAATTGGCGATCAGTGTGGGCAATTTATATTTCTAAGGGACGTCCGTCGTACAAAGGCTTAATGCGCGGGGGTTTTTAGTCAATGACTGACATAAGAGTTTCCTCACAATCGACCCAGTTAGAGTGCGATAACGGCGCGTGAACTTTGCATACAACTGGCAATAAGCTGAATAAACCGGAAGCTGAATACCATGAATAAGTTACTAAATTACATCGCTCAGGTTTTTTTCTTTTTTTTCAAGTACCGGAGGGGTTTTTTGCGCATTCTGTTGCGCAGTTTGGCAGTGATATACCGAGCATCAGACAGGTAACGCGCCGAAGCCAAAATTTCACTCTTCTTCTACCAAACAGTTTTCCTGCAATGGTCTTAGTACTGGTCCTGTTGCCGAAACCTTGCACGAGCAAGATACGGTGATCGAGAATCGAGAATCGATATTGTACTCGGAACATGAAAAGGTCGCCGTCCAAGGAACAACTGATGCAATGCAAGAGCTTCAAGCTGCTGAGAATCGCCAATTCTGGATTACAAGCAGTGAAGGAACGCCTGAGAAGCGTCCAAATTATAAAGGACCTTTGGAGGCCAGTCAGCCACGGTGATTGTCGCACCACGCATAAAGTAGAATAAATTTGTTAGCCTGGTCTTGTCTTTGCCACAAATCACGTAAAACTATAAAGAAGGTACCACTATGAACTCTGGAAAATGAAAATTCAATAATACTATGGTTGACGACTGACAGTTTAAAAGAGAGACAACCTTCACCTCAGAATCTTGGGCGCGCCGCCTGTAAGCACTGAGGGAGAGGGAAGCCCCATAATTTGGCCTATTTCAAAAACAAATGACACTGCAAAAATAACCTACAATTATAATTTCAAAAGAAAGACTACCATCACCTCAGAAACTTGGGCGCGCCGCCTGTAAGCTCTGAGGGAGAGGGTAGCCCCATAATTTGGCCTATTTCGAAACAAATGACAGTACAAAGATGAGCTACAATAATAATTTGGATAATGACCGACATTTCAAAAGAGAGACTACCATCACCTCAGAATCTTGGGCGCGCCGCCTGTAAGCCCTGAGGGAGAGGGAAGCCCCACAATTTGGCCTATTTCAGAAAGAAATGACAATACAAAAATGACCTACAATAATAATTTGGATAAATGATCAACATTTTAAAAGAGAGACTACCTTCACCTCAGAAACTTGGGCGCGCCACCTGTAAGCTCTGAGGGAGAGGGTAGCCCCATAATTAATTTGGCCTATTTCAAAAATAAATGACACTAGAAAAATTACCTACAATAATAATTTGGATAAATGACCGACATTTTAAAAGAGAGACTACCATCACCTCAGAATCTTGGGCGTGCCGCCTGTAAGCTCTGAGGGAGAGGGTAGCCCCATAATTTGGCCTATTTCGAAACAAATGACAGTACAAAGATGAGCTACAATAATAATTTGGATAATGACCGACATTTCAAAAGAGACACTACCATCACCTCAGAATCTTGGGCGCGCCGCCTGTAAGCTCTGAGGGAGAGGGTAGCCCCATAATTTGGCCTATTTCGAAACAAATGACAGTACAAAGATGAGCTACAATAATAATTTGGATAATGACCGACATTTCAAAAGAGACACTACCATCACCTCAGAATCTTGGGCGCGCCGCCTGTAAGCTCTGAGGGAGAGGGTAGCCCCATAATTTGGCCTATTTCGAAACAAATGACAGTACAAAGATGACCTACAAAAATTATTTGAATTATGACCGACATTTCAAAAGAGAGACTACCTTCACCTCAGAATCTTGGGCGCGCTGCCTGTAAGCTCTGTTGGAGAGGGTAGCCCTATAATTTGGTCTATTAAGTAAAAAACAAGTAATAATACAAAGGTAACCTGTAATAATAATTTTTGGATTACGATTGACATTTCAAGGAGGCTTAAATGACTGATATAGAAACCATACTGTATCTGTGACGTTGATTATACAGATCGCCCAAGCGAACACGAAGATGTTGAAGTGGAAGCTAGGATATCTGGAGTAATCCAGCATCTTAGGCTCCTGCCAGCGAATAAGATTTTGGCGGGATTTCGACAGTGCTTGGCGGGCTTTTTGGAGAGTGATTTGTCACTGGAGGCACATCGACGCTTTCATCGTCTTAAGCCAGACAAAAAAGGCTTGAATCCTTCGCCGTTTGATGAAAAAGGTCGTCCATTGAATCAGGTAATCGGTCTTGCTGTTCCTCAAGGAGATGTGAAGTAGAGCTCGAGCTCTCGCATTCGTTTACACCGGTGACTATAAAATGTGCATTGTTGACGGCTTTTCTCAAACGTTCAAATAAAGAAGATTTAAAAATTTCTTTGGTCAGGGTCTTTTCCACGCAGAGTTCAATCCAAACCGGAGAAAGATGTGCCAGCAGAGAGTCGAAGAGAGTGTATTACTACTTGTGGCTCCACAGTAAAAACTTGATACGCCGACTCGCCGGTTTCGCTTCGAAGGTCACCAATGTTGACACGGCATACTACTCTTGAAAGAAGTTAAATAAGCCATCGCAGAACAATTTTCTTAAAAGAAAGCTCTTGAAAAGCCACTGAAAGCGTATCAAGCCTATTTGAATCCAAATGCGGCGAGAAAACTGTAGTTATCAATTGCGAAGCCAGCCACGAAGATCGACTTCGACCGTGAAATGAATTTATAATCCCAAATAGTCTGATCAAATTTCGCGTTTCTTTGAGATGTCTGGTTCATTTAATCAGAAGTACAAAGTTCCTTGACAGGCAATGTGTCCGGCGCTCTCCAAAGGTGTCTGGAGGAATGCTAAAAACTAATTACGAAAGTAACGCTTGTCTGTTATTGGAAACCGATCTGTGGTGGTTGCTGTGGAGATTAGGCCTCCTCCTGCGCGCACTAAAATCGGGGCTCTGGCCTGTTATGTAACCACTGTTGATTTGAAAAGAATTTAAGATTGCTATTGTTATTACTCTTGAATGCCAAGGAGTTCATTGTAACTGACATGATGTTATGATCCTAGAAAAAACAGTGCTATTTTGACTTCTGAAGTAAATGATAAACTTCCTATAAGTGTGAAAGATATCTTTGAAACCCCAAAAGAGTCTTTCTTTTGTTGGCCCTATAATCTGGGAAAGTTTTGGTGGGTTTTGTCCTATATTTTCAGGTCGCTTAGTCCTATATTCCTATATTTTTGGACCCCTAAAGGGCTTGACTCCCTGCTTGAAGTATTTCTGAAAGAGGAGGTCATAAATAATTAAATGGTTTTTAATGAGAGCAGTTTTGGGAATATTGAAACTAATAGGAAAACTCAACTTCTCAGCAAACAAACCTTGTTGGAAACTTGTAAAGGTCATCCACGTCCCACCCACCATCCAACAGAGAGAGTCACTGAGCGTAGATGCAACTCTTTTTTCTTGGAATTCGTCAAGGTACTGGGAGCGGTAACGGTTTGTTGACCAAGTGAGTTCACTAGCTGTATTAGTTGTTTTTAGGGCAACGACTGAAAAAATGTTCCACAAATACTTTTTTTTCATAAATTTCAATTAGTCTAATTAAAAAAAAAGCTTACAACAAATTAGTCTTCGTAGACTAGGCACGTGATGACACCCTGCTTATTTGCAGTTGGAACATAGTTAAATGTGGTATTCAAAACATTCCTATGGCAAGTTAGAAATTAACTTAATGACACTGCACTTTTTAAACCGTGACAAGGGTAAATTAGTTTTGTTTCCCACTGACCCTTTCATTTATCTGATTCTGACTTGCACGTGCAAGTTGCTAGTGAATTCACATGCGTCAATTCATATCATTTGAAAATCTCGACACACAGTTAGCCATTTAAGTTCTGCGGAAGCCAGGGTAAAGGTTTTGAAATTTTAACCAAGTTCAGTCTATGGAAAGCTATAAAGTTAGATAAGCATAGTTTTAGTTCATTGTTACCGCCCTCATCCACTGAACACGGAGCTCTATTGCTCTCATTCAAAATGATAATTATCGGAAACACATGGCGAAGTGTAATCGTAACAGAAAGTTTGAACTTACTTGGCTCTTAAACTTCGGTTTTTTCTTCTTCCATTCCCTCTTTCCCAATGACAAAGTAATAACCTTATTGAATTTTTGGACATGGAAGTCGACTGTACTGCGCACTTAGAACTTAAAGACGCCAAAGTGAAAAGAACAGTTCATGCTTTACCATCCAACTTTCATGTTATATGCTCGCTATTTTCCCATCTTTTCTGTAAATATATCACACAAGATTCGTTCCACCAATGAATTACATCGCTTCTCTAAAACCTGACACCCAGGAGTGGGAAAAAGAGTCCGTTGTTTAAGGCCTTCAAGAAAAATATATAAAATAACGAGCAGATTTAAATGCATTGAGGCAAACTGGGCTTTATTTAAAATGATTATTTTTTTATTTATTTGCTTTTTTGTCATTTCTTACTTTTTTCTTCTATTTATTTAAGTCTTCTTTATTTTGTTTTTTCGATTTTTTCAGGTACGTTCATGCGTACCTTGCATATAGGTAGCTATGCCCTGTTGTATAGTGCCATTTATTATTGTCAGTCATTCTCTCGTCGTGTTCACGCTTTTTTGTTTTTCTAATAAAAAAAGCATCAGTGGTGAAGAATGACCTTTTTGTCGTGTATTTGAGACGTTTTATCAATTTAAATCTGTTGAATCTCTTTTAGGTGTTTATGTTATGGTTTTTGCTGTCATAAGCTAAAACATGTCCTCACGTCAATTAAACTTCAAAATTTATGGTCCAGTTTAGAGCGTCTCAAGGGATTGAAGGCTGTTTCCTGTGGTTTGTTTCTTGTTATGGCTAGGATACACATGGACTGACATTTAATAAGATTGCCTAATTTCTGCTTAAGTAATTACTTTATCCCAGAATAATTTAGCAAAAACAGCAATATCCTCCTGACATAGCGGTCACTTTACGTGACTGACTTTAAAGATTGAAACTTACGTTTGACAACAGCAAGTCATTTTGGGTCAAGCCGGTTCTTGTCATATACTCCAGTGAAATTTGAGTTGGCTAATTCTTCCTCCTAGGAGAAGTGCATGGCGAGTATTTTCAAGGCTGTCTTGTACCTTTCAGTGCCTCTATTTAGGACTTGGGAGACTTTGGGGCGCGTTTTTGGTGTTAAACTCCTTAAAGAAGGTAATTCTGTGTTTGTAGGCGTCTTTGCTGCGTTTACAGAACTGCCCTAATGAGAAGAAATTCACTCTATATGATTAACAAGGGGCATGGTAGAAGCATAACAACCATTTTCTCATTTGCATACGTGCCTCTGAGCATTTTCTTAGAGGAAATACAAATTAATGGAAATCTTTGGTGATGGTTTTTTGAAAACGTTCAGAATTCTAGGTCAGGTGCAAAATCTAACAAAACGGAACCAACTATGTTATATTAAAAACCATTCCTTCTGCATCAACCATAATTACCATTACTATGGTCTCTGGCATCATCAGAAGAGCAGGCCCAATTTCATTGTGGCTTAACTTATTATTGGATTAATGCTTACTGAAGGTGGTGTGGATCTTGGCTGTGTGGGAACTGCATAGCCCTCAACCGTTTCTAGACTGTCACTGAGGCGCTTCATTGCTGCCCTTGTTTCAGCCATAAATGAAGTTAAGGTGACTTCCATTCTTTTTAGTGTCTGGCAGAAAACGTGGTGACAAAAACAGGTCAACATTATGTCACTTCGAACTTATCAGCCAATTCAAATTCAAAGTTGTCTTAATAATGGACAGTTTTTGCAGCTCACCTCGAAAACCTGTAACTGATCACTGTCAGTCGTCTTCTTGAGTTAGATTGTCTGAAAGCCAGTCCAGCCATTCGATATGCAAGGACATGTCTAACATGTCTTGGGCTTCCTTGATCCTCTCGCGTTGTTCCTCTCTCCTTCCCCTTTTCTCTCTCTTTTTTCTTTCCAGTTCTTCCCTTTTCGTTTTCGTTTTCTTCTTCTTTTCTCTCTTCCCTTTTTCTATTCTTTCCAACTCTTCCCGTCTTCTTTTGTCTTCCGTTTCTTTGTCTCCCTCTCCTTTCTTTCCAGTTATTCCCTTTTTCTTTTCTCCTCCCTTTCTCTCTTCTCTTTCCTTTCAAACTCTTCCGTTATTCTTTTCTCTCTCCTTTCTTTCCAATTCCTCCGTTTTCTTGTCCTCCTCCTCTCTCCAATTCTTCTTTTATCCTTTTCTTTTTCCTTTCTCTCGTCTTTCTTTCCATTTCCTCCATTCTCCTTTCCTCCATTTTCGCTTCCTTCCTTACCTCAATTTCTATTTCCTCGCATCTCTTTTCCTCTTTCATTTCACTGTCTTTTAGATCCTTTCTTTTCATTTATTCCCCTCTGTCCTCCCCCCCTGTTTTTTCTGTTCAATCCTTCCTTCTACCTCTTCCTGAGCTTTTTGTCTCAAGTTTCCTTTCCTCGTTTTCCTCTTCTACCCTCCCTTATTTTTGTCTCCTCCATGCATCAAACGCCAACTCGACTCCCTCTGGCTTTTCCCTTCTAAATATTGTGCATACAATTCCTCCTCCTTCTGTTTGGAGATGGGGAGGTCTGAGACATTGTCTGGTTTGTCACGCTTTTTGTTGTTTGCCCTACCGTTTTGATTAAAGTGCCTGATGTCATGCATTGGGGAACTGGAACCTTTTTCTGTTGTTTGCCAGAGGGAAGTGGCGTGGCTTTGGCCCCAATCTTGAATTCTGAGAAATGGCGGACAAAACTTACAAGAAATTTATCACTTTAGAAACAGTAAAAAAGAAATTATCAGAGGACTCATTAGAATCTCGGGACAGCTAGACATTGGCAAAATTTTGCCACAAACTGCAAATAAAGTTAACAGGCACTAAGAAGGAACTGCTTGAAAGACTGCTTCCTCTCAAAAACGAACACTTGTTCGACAAAAGAGTTAACAGCATTTGCAAACAAAAAAGTTTCAACAGCTCTTTCAAGGGAAGAAATACCACCACCCATGGCTCGATGGAAATGTGATACTTTGCTTTTCCCTAAAGTTCAGAAGGATGTCATCAGAAAATATCATTCGCACAAACGACAAGGAATGACTGGGCAGTGGGCATAAGGCTTAGAGAATGTTCTCCTTGAGGCGAATGAAAGCTATAAAGGGTTTAAAAGATGGGAATACGCTTTACGTCAAATCAAGCATTTTGAAAAGCTTTTTGTCGGAAGTCACTCTCACAGTTACTTTTCTATTTGTCGGCAAAGTTCCTCAAAAATGCTTTTGTGAGTGTCATATAGGGAAATGTAGTCTTTGTTGTCATGTTATTGTAATACTGCTCCAACTCGAACATTTTGAGCTTTTTCTGTTGTTGACATGCACTCAGAAATTGCAAAAAAAGCACAAACCAATTAAAAGAAGAAAATCAAATATCACGACTGCATCTCATATTTGCCTAAAATATTTTAGAAACGAGAGATTTGCAACACACTAGGTTACTCAAAAGAGGCAGAAAAGGAGGGTTACTGCTACACCAGAAAATGTTGATTCTTGCAGAGACACAAGTGACTGGCTAAAAAGAGACATCACACAGATAAGCTCTAAACTATTCAATGGAATATCAAAGTGCAATATGGATGTGTCAAGTCATATTCTTCAGATATTGCAATAATATGCAATCAGACAATCTGGGTTATATTGCCACCTCATACAGAAGTGCATATGTAAATAAAGTTATACAGAAAGAGCAAGAACTGTGCAAAGCAAATACCCAGCTTTGATGAAAACATCCTCAAACAAACATTTTTAGGAGAGACGGGAGATATCTGGCATAGTGCATTGGTTCCCTCAAAGTCTAACCCATCAAACCAAGAGATAAGCGTTGATCATTCTACTGCAACAATCTCAGTCTGTAATGAAAATTTCTTTTGTTCAGAAAAGACCCAAACATTGCTTAATTTGCTTAAAGAGTCTCAGGATGAGTTTATAACTATCACGATTCCAGAGTTAAAAGAAGCGAAGCTCAGTTCAACAAGCAATCATTACATTGACATGGCTAAGGGTACATCAGTGGCCAGTAACTTGTGTAGGAGTTATCACTGCTAGCAACTTACCATCTCTATTGGGATTCTGTCGATACAAAAAATTTGATTCAAGTTGGTTTTGCATATACGTGATAAAGTACATGAAATCATTTGCAAACCCAAGGAATTTTGAAAACTTTCAGAGAGGCAACAGTTTCGAATGAGAAGCTTTGGAGAGCTTCTCCAAACTTACTGGTGAGTAACGGTAAAATTTTAATAACGATCAGAGCACTAAATCGGTTAACTCATCCAATAGTGACATACAAAATATCACATAAATATCTTTGTAAGTTATCTGGGAGCTTATCATTATATTTCCCTGCACAGTTTCACCCCACAACTATGATTAAAGCCGTAAGCAAAAAAGAGCTCACTTCTCCATTGTGTTCTCCAAATATCTTCAACATCAACAGTGCTATAGGTCTATTGAAGAAAGATAATATCATACCTCTGTTCATTTAGCCAGGTAAAAAGGGCTTTCCTTTTCATGGCGGATCAAATCCCTGGAACATTAAGAGAAAGTAATTTAAAATCCAAATATTCTTTCATGAATGGGTAAAACTAAGTGGTGCGCATACAAATAATTTTCCACCGCAGCAGTACACAAAAAAATTGAAAAGAGGTAAAAACTGAGGTACAAAAACACTCAACAGGTAGGTAGAAAACACACACACTACTCCCAATTGTTCTAACCTACACATGCCCCTCCCGTTACAAAAACAGTCTGATGAAAAGTATAAACAAGTCAATTGAAATAAACTAGGTCCAAAAACCTAGATTTGTCTATTAGGGAACAAATCGGCCATTGATAAATTATTTATCAGGTTCTGGTTTGCTAAAGAAAGCAATCTTTCCCTCCTCTCTTGCTTTTTTAAGACTTGGTCACTGCTTTTTTCTTCTTTTGCTTATTTCATTAGGAAAATCTGCATAGACCGTAATATCGATATCATCTGCCAGCTTGCGCACTCTTCTAAAAACCACCTCACCAAGCTAAGAAACGGTCAAATAATTTACCTTCTAGATTCTGTAACCTGCTTTCTACCCCTGCGAGCATTTCGAAGATCGGTTCCAGTTGAGTAGCGATTTTTTCTGTCACGTTCAAGGACTCCAGAACTTGATCGTTGTCGCTGAATACTATGCTAATGTTCGGTTCCAAGCATGGACTGTTGCGGGCCTTTTTTCCTTCTGGAGAGCAAATGTCGCCATCAGAGCTGATGCTAACACGTGCCTTCACTTTCCGTTTACAACTTTGAGCCATAAGGCGGGTTCATACTGGCGAAGTAAGTAGACCTTAAGTACAGCAGGAGCCCAAGTACACTTGAGAACATGTATGTTTTCTTACTGTGATAAGCGTTCACATTTAGAGTTCAAAGTATGCTTGAAGCAATCGGGGTTGTCAATCAAGTTACGCAGTAAAATTTCGCGTGCATGAAATAGCGTGATTAGGATTGTAACTGCGATATGCACAAAACATAAGTACAACATGCAACCTCAAAAACTTCGAATTGCTTACCTTGTGTACCTCATAATTTTCTTACTGCAACGACAGAGAGCTTTGCTATTACAGCAATTTTGCCACTTTCTCGTCGCAGAGGAAGAATTTAGAGTGAGACGGAGAAACAGACAAATGTTGCTGATGTTCATGGCCCAAACGAGACAACAAAACGTGCAACGCAGAAGAAGAGCTTGGGTTTGGCCACGTCCCCAGAACTGGTTCAAAAACTTACTGGCAAGTCCTGCGCTAAATTTTCTTTGGACGGAACATCTCAGAGTCACCCGAGAATCATTTGAATACTTATGCGACCTTGTGAGAGTAAACCTGCAAAAGCAGCACTCAAGATTCCGAGTCCCTGTTAGCGTGGAGGAAAGAGTTGGCCTAGCACTCTGGCCACTGGCAACAGGGAACAGTTACAGAAGTTGTGGGTTACAGTTTGGATTAGGAAAGTCAACAGCGAAAATCATCTGTAGTGAGTTGGAGCAAGCTGTTTTTGATCTAAAAGATTGTTTCATAACATTTCCTTTAACAAATGAGGAAATTGGAGAGAAAATTGAGGAGTTTGAGGAGCTGTATGGAATAAGGGAAATAGTTGGAGCATTTGATGAGAGCCACATAGAAATAAATGCTCCACCACAGAATCACGAAGATTATTTTAATCGAAAGCAGCACTACAGTATAAATCTACAGGCCATAGTCGATGCCAAATTGAAGTTCATTCATGCTACTGTTGGGTACCCTGGAAGTATACATGATGCTCGAGTTTTAAGGCTAAGTGGCTTGTACGATTTCGCCGAAAATGAGCAAATTCTTAGTGGTCCAATGCGAAATATCAGTGGAACAGAAATCGGGCCTCTTTTAGCTAGAGACAGTGCCTATCCACTCACAAACTGGCTCATGAAACCCTTCCCTGATAGAGGTCATTTAACTGCCAAGCAGAGGAAATTCAATCTTAAGTTTAGGGCACTGAGATGCGTAGTCGAAAGAGCTTTTGGCATGCTTCAATCAAGATGGAGGATTATTTTGAAGAAAATTGAACAAAAAACGACAACTTTGAAGAGGACTGTAATTGCGGCTTGTGTTTTACACAATATTCGCATTGAAAGGGGAGACCTACACGACGCAGATGATAGCGACTCAGACAATGGCTCTGATGATGACAACGGAGGGCGAAATGCTTTTGAAACCGGCAACCAAAATCACTATTCAGGTCAGAGTAGTAAAACGTCATTAGTATAAAATTTCTTCACTCGTTCATCAGACGTCATTTCCAGGAAAATCATTGGTGGCGTGGCGAGATGTTGGCAGTTTTTTCATGCTAAGCTGTGTCAGGATGTCTGTCATTTTACGTTAATTTAGAGTAACTTTTGATATTGTCCTTGCTTTAATTAAAGGAAGCTTTAATTTCAGGCCAAACTTGTCCTCAAAGAGGATTGTATGGCATGATATTTTAAGCATGTGGCGTATGTGTGGAAACTTTTTCACACTTCCTCAGATTAGAACAAAACTAGTCAGTGATACAAAAGTTGAAGTAAATTCATGTTTTGTTTTTCTCCATTGACGAAATATGACCTGAGGTTATTGTGATTCCTTCTAGTAACTGTTCCACTAGAACCACCAGAGATCCTCTTAAATTCTGTTTTACGAACTGTCATCGAAGGAGAAGACGTGGAGTTTCGGTGCAATGCATCCGGCTTACCAGCTCCGACCATTGTCTGGGAAAGACTGGGTTCTAATTTACCCAATGACGCCCTTGATAGGGATGGAATACTAATGATCCCGTCTGTCGGTGCAGAAGATGCTGGGACGTACTCCTGTAAAGCAGTTAATAGTGAAGGGCAGGACAGTTTTAGTGTCAAGTTGGAAGTGATAGGTACGATTAAGGAAAAAAATTGAACCCAAGAAAAGAGAGGATAAAGTTTCTCGAATCCAGGCTAATCAAAAATATTACTAAGAAAAATCACATTTAGAATCCAAGTTAGAGACATTCAAAGGTTTTATTTCTTGTAGCTCAACAGTAAGATACATCTCCCACAAATTTCAACGTGAAACAAATTTTAACGTCAATTACCATTGATCGTGTATCATTTCGTAGAGGCATATAATTGAGTTACACATTTTATCCTAACGAAGTTCAACGATGCCGCCAACTGGAGGTGTAAAGGCCATTTCTTTATGTACCACTTTGACCAATAAGGCATCCTGTTTCTGAGCCTTCCATAAAAATTGTTCCTTCTTCATATGCTTTAATGTGAAGAAGCGCTTTGATTAATAACTTTCCCTCACTTTTACTTGGTAACTGTTCAAACTATAAAATATTTCAAAAAAGCCCTTTTTAAATAAGAAATGGCACATGTCTTACCCGTTTCTGTTCTACAAACTGTCAAATACAGTCAAATTTCCCTTAGGCAGACACCATCGGCAAGCAAAAACGTAATTTCATTGGGAGCTGGCCGGTAACAAATCGTGCTTGTGTAGTGAAGTTCCTAAAGGGAAGATTTGTTAAGGTGGCCGTAAGTGAAGCTGTCCGCTTGAGGCATATCTTATGTCCGTCAAAAGATAAAAGAGCTTAGACTGCTACTACCCTGTTATACACCTCTCCCATTATATCCTTTCAACGTGATTATTACTATCAACGATTCCAAGTAATGCTATTTTTTGAACTCGTGGTTCTTTAACATTTACCAAACGTTTTGAAAACAATGGGAAAATGGAACACCACCTTTAGGAACTTTTAGGAGAAACGACAAATTTAAAAAGATAGCCATGTGGTCGAATATCCAGACTGAAATTTGTGTTTCCTTTCTTTCCCAAACTTGATTAATGTTTGAGACAAGTTTCAAGCTTTCGAGGCCTGTTTTGGGAATGGAACGAGTTTGTGAAATAGATTCCTGCTTTTACATTAACTTTAAGGCAACAACTGAAGGATCAAGGAGACAAAATATAATGATTTGTATTAAGTTGTCATACCAAGCCTCGAACCCCTTTTATTGTGGGCGCGATCCATTCAACCAAAATTCCAGCCGGTTCGACCGGGAAAAGTGGTCCACCTCAAAAGGTGGACCCGTTTTTCCGGTTGGACCGAACCGATTTATTGAGTTTTGGACCGAAATTTCCGGAAGTTTTGGTTGAATGGATCGTGCCCTGTGTCTTCTCACCAGGGCAGAATTCTGGATTTTTTTTACCTTAAAACTCGCAAATAGTGTACCGACCTATGTCTACATTTAAGTGATAAACAACCCGACCCGTGCCTTTTTTCTTTCTTTTTTTAACCAGTGCCTCCTCTAATAGACGTGACTCCCTCCAAGATCTCCGTCAATCAAGGATCCTCCTTTAACATCTTTTGCATTGTTCAGCCATCACTTGCAATCACGTGGTCAAAACTCAATAGTAGTTTCCCAAACGGCATCGTGAGGGACAAGGGGACCTTAAAAGTCAGTGAGGCGAAACTGAAACATGCAGGAACATACCGCTGTTATGCTAACAATTCAGCGGGCTCCAGTGAAGGCTTTGCAAGCGTCGTCGTGTATGGTAGGAACCTTTAGGGGCCGTTAATTAAAAAAATATATATCGCAGTATATAAAAGGTTTATACCTCAAGAGTTAAGGTAATAAAAGTTTTAATTGTAAAAACACAAATTAAAAAAAGGCCTTTCATCCCTTCTTCTTCTCTCCCAATGACTCCCATTTATTGAATTTTTTCCCTTTTATTTAGAAAGAAACATTCTATGTTGTACTATAAATTCTATATTGTACTACAAATGATGTTTTTTGTGATGGCAGTGAAAGTGTCTTTGAAATATACGTTCCAGTCTTGTTGCTCTTTGCATATCGATTATGTTGATTATTTATCAACTTTTGTTTGGGAAATCAGTGCTGATCAACAAGTTAGTCAATTTTCAATTTCATCCCATGTTCAATTTGTCCTGGCTTTTTGACTAACTTTCGTTCTGATATCTCAGCTGCACCAAAAGTGGTGGCCTGGCCTAGATCTTTTGAAGCCGCGCATAAATCCAATGTTACATTTCACTGCAACTCGACTGGCATACCCGACCCGGTGATCTCCTGGTCAAAAGAGGGGCGCGACATTCCCGTACGACACTCAGCTGGTGTCTTGAGTCTTACAGGAGTTATCAGTGACGATAATGGTCGATACATCTGCACAGCAAAAAATGCTGCCGGAACTTCTACATCATCTATAGAACCCACTGTCGAAGGTTTGTTAGAGCTTCGCTTTGAAGAAAAAGAAGTCACTTTCTGTTCATCTCGATCCCCTTTTTATGCTCATTTCCCCTTATCATGCCTAAGTTCACTGGTCTGGTTGACGACCCCATATTCTCAAAGTACAGTGCTTAATTATATCATAACCAAAAATTAATGTCCATAAATCTTTTTCAAATGTCGAGCCAATTCATTGCACTGTAATTATATTATGCTATACCCTTGAGTTTGTCCAACTGTTATTGTTATCATTATTATTATTATTGTTGTTGTTGTTGCTGCTGTAATTATTACTATTGTTATCTTTATCGTTTTTGTCATTGTATCAGTATCATAATCATTATCATTATCACTATCATTCGTATGAGTAGCCATGTAATCATATCCTTTTTAGATCTACCCAGTGTGGTTATAACAGGTGGAACCTCCGTCAAAACAGTTTCAGGAGGAAAGAATTTGACTCTAGAATGCATCGCGAATGGAACTCCACAACCAGAAATACAATGGACCCGCGTCGATGGTCTGTTGCCCGAGGGACTCATTTCAAAAGGAGGACAGCTGATTTTCCCGCACGCGCGGCTTGCCTATGGTGGTGTATATAGGTGCGAAGTCACTAACAGAGTGGGCTCTGTGCAATCTGAAGTAGCCATCTTTGTGCAAGGTTGGTGTTTATTGTTTGTTCTTTTCTGCTGTTACCTTTCACGTTTACTGGTCGGCAAAAGAAATTAAAGCTAATGCAAGTAAAGCTAAAAAACGCTTGAAATATTTGACCGTCAATTCCAAAGACATTCACATTTGTGGGGAATAGGAATGGTTCACTGGTTTGTCAACCGAGTTGATAAGCCACGATAATAAGACAGAATAAAATAGCGAAAGCTGGCGATTGCGTGTCCTCGTTTCAGACCAAGTGAGGAAGGCGTGAAAACATAAGCCTGCTTTAAATCTTACTGCGTAAACCAAAATGACCTTATTCGATTGGATTTTTTGGCACTACCACCCAACCACCCCAACCCTACGGTTACAACTAATATCCATCTGCAAAGATCATGCAGTTTTATTGACGATGTTACTATTAAACATTGTGTTATTAACTCGAATGGCAAGACTGTACTCTATTGACCCTTAGAGGCCCCCAAGGTTTTGGTTACTCCACAGAAGTCACGTGTGAAAACTGGTGAGACCGTGCAATTCACTTGCATCGCTAGCGGCTCCCCGTCCCCAGACCTAACATGGCGGAAAGTTAACGGATCGCTTCCAGTCAGCAGTACAGTGCAAAGAGGAGTTCTAAAGATTGCTAATGTGACTCAAAAGGATGCTGGGAGTTACAATTGTGAAGCCAAAAATGTTGAAGGATCGGCTAAAAGAAGTGGAATTTTAGAAATTAAAGGTAAGGTATTGAAGGGTAGGCTCTTTGGAAGTAATCTTACTTTAACCTCTCTCCTTGTTTCATGTCTTGATTTTGACGAGTTTTGGTGCAAAACTTTTCCAGTGCCTTTCCTCCGATACATTTTACCTGATGCAATTCGAAAGCGAAAAGCTACGAATGTTCTTGCGGTCATGATGAGGGTTAGTTTGGGGAGTTTCTGCTAAGTACACTTCGCGTCAATGACAAGAAGACACCTCTGTTATGATATTTACTCTAACCATAACGTAATGGTCACCAACCATTTGTATCACTACCTTTTCTATATCTCTTCTTAGTGACCGTTCCACGATTTACACAGGAACCTCTGTCCTACCTCAGTGTACAGACATTACCAGACGAGCCACTTAATTTCACGGTTGAAACTGTGTTCATACCGGAGATGGCGGATGGGCTGATTCTGTACAACGATCAGCTAACAAATGGCTCTGTTGGAGACTTCATTTCATTTGGAATGTCAGACAGATTTGCTGAATTTAGGTAATGGGGTTGTATTCACAAACAGGGACGAAGAGCATCCTTCTTGATCCCCGCCCGTAGTCCTGTGAGGCTTAGCTCTAGCAGGATTCTGCCCTCGCAAGCTATTTTTTCCATAAAGCCTTTGGTTACACACAAATCTTTTTTTCGAGGTCGTTTGAAAACTAATGCAAAAAAAGGATCCGAACTTATTTTGTTTCTGTAAAACCCTGAAACAGCAAGGTAACCAAACTATCGTTTTACTAACCAAGTCTATCATATTCCACCTTGGCTGCAGTCGTATTGCATACATTTAGCCAAGCCTTAAAACGGAGCTTCCATTTAATACAACACTTTAAGTTCTCGTTGGGGGGTGCATCATACACTCTGACTGTTCCAGTGACTTATTCCAAGAACTGCATCATGTCATATGTATCAACATACTTAGCACGAACACACCATTATAAGATGGGGTAGTTTACTTGTAGAATGTGTGTTAGTTGGACTTATAATCCTATGGTCAATTTTTACAAGTGTAATATAAACGTGTAGCCATTTTCCGTGGGTACAGATTGAAGAAAAAGGACTCCGCTACAGCACAAGCTTCTCACATATACTCTGGGCTCAGTTCTCCCAGTCTAACAAAGTATACTTGAATATCTCCTCCCTGGTGAAGCTGAGCCGGCACATTAGAGAGTATCTTACGATGTTTTTTTTTTTAAAATGGGCTATATCCACGTTGTAGTGGCTGTGCATGTCGTCTTGATCTTAATCTAACTGTGATGCACATGTTATAATCCAGTTTTATCCTTGGTTGATATATTTTTTCTTTTTGGGGGGTATGGTAACGTAAGAAAAGAGTCTGAAACAAACTAAATAATCCGTATTTAGATTCAACCTTGGCTTTGAGCCTGCAATCATTCAAAGCCGGCAACCATTGAGCCTGTATGAGTGGCACAGAGTCGTCTTATCACGTAACAGGAAGGAAGGAAATCTCACCGTAGACGGGGAGCCACCTGTAACAGGAATTTCTAAGGGGAGTAGTACAGGTCTGAATTTGAATCAGGATTTGCACGTGGGAGGAGTCCTTGACTTCTTATCAATAAGCTCCTTGGCGGGATTCAAGTCAGGATTTATTGGCTGTTTAAGCTACTTGGCTATCGACGGAAAAGTTGTAAATTTTGGTAAGAATAATATATAGATTTAGCCAGGGCTAAAAGCGAAGCTCCTATTAACTCGAATTAAACAATAAACTTGCAATTGTATTTTACAAATCAGTTAACTTTAGAGCACATTCATGTGACTTTTGAGGGAAAGCTAAGTGATTTTAGAGAAAAATAATTTGCAAACAGTCCAAGCTAAGAGTGAACTTAATGTTACATCGAATTGATAGCCTTATATGTACACCCAAAAAATAGCAATCATCTTGATCACATTCAAGAGCCATAAAAATGTCTCTTGATCACAGTAGATTAGTATAGGTAATAGCATGATTTGTACTGATATTTGGCATAAATACCACGAGTGATATTTCAAAACTGTTATATGTAATTTCACGAGCGCTTAGGCGAGTGAAATTTGAGACAATTTTGAAATATCTCGAGTGGTATTTATACCAAATATCACATACAAAATATGCTATTATTTGCTTATACTACTACCCACAAAAGGTTTGTAATTTTCACATGTAGGTATTTCAAATTAAGCTGAAATACCACTGCTCTAAGCCAGTCAAATTGCAGAAATTTCTGATGTAGTAGTATAAGGCCTGGAAAACAAATTCTCGGAGAACAAATCAGGCCCAATTTTCTGCGTTCGACAAGTTTACAATTTATTTTACAAAATCTTGCTAACAAGTCTGGGGACGTGTAAACCAACCTTTTATACTTTTTATACATCATCTGAGGTGAAACAGTACCATGAGGCACTGTTTTTATCATACAGACCTCGGACAGATCACAATTTTGCAATACAAATTGTACTCATTCAACATTCAGGTCGATCGAGGCACACGTGGGTCGAAACCGTCAAAAAAATTTCTAAAATCACCTATACGGCTTGCCGGTTCTCACTTTTGACAAGCGCCAAAGTCGACTGTTTAAATCAAGATTAATAGAGTTATACGCTTTAACATGATAAAAAATTTATAATGTTTATTTCTTTATTTAACGGTTTTATAACTACAGTATGTGTAATCTTCAAAAGCGTTTGATACACGCGGCATTTTGACTACTCCTGCAAGCGATGTTCGTGAGCGACTGAAAACAAACGGCACAGCGATTAAAATTGCAAAGAGACTACTAAAAATCAATAAAAGGATAATAATTCGGTGAAACATATACAGAGACAACAATTTTCATTCACGAAGACAAGTAAAAAGTGTCTCTTAAAATCCTTGTTTACGTTTTAAGCCTGCTTCCCGGCGTTTGCTTTTTTCAAAGATGAACTCGAGGCAGGAAAATTTAAATGGCTCAAAGCTTTCTTTTACAGCCAGAATTATAACTAAATATTCTTTGGAACGTTTTCTTTCTATTTGCAGTGAGAAAATGTCTAAAGGCTTTTTAAAGTTCTATAAGCTTATAATCAAACCTGATACTCGGTCAGATCGATCATTGTCTCAAATCTGACAAACGTGCATAAACTAAATAGCCGCATAAACTAATGAAGCCTGACTTCATTAAATTAGATATAAAAAACAAACATTAAATAAAATAATTACTCAGGCTTACCATTCTAGATGCTCTGAAAACTATCAAGTAAGGCCACAATCGCTTCAGACTTTTCAACCCTCTTACGCATCAAGCAAGGTGAAAAACGAAAACGATGCCATCCGAAATCGGATTTCCGACTTTGACAAGCGACGTATTTCTCAACCAAAAACCCAATAAACAAACTAGCTATGAATAACAGAAGACTCTTGGTAGCAGAAGAATTTCATTTTGTACATTCAGCGGAGAAAGACAGTTAAAAACATCACAAGTTGACACAAAACTCTGTCAGTTTCAGCTGTCAAAGTAAACAAGTTTCAAGATGCTGCATAAATTTTCCGCATGAACTCACCTGTCAAATTTTGACCAATCAAAGCATAAAAATTGGACGTAGAGCGTGACCAACGCGTGACCTTGGTGAGAAAAGTCCAAAGCAACTGGCATGTCATCCCTGCCCTTAAAAACTGGCTGAATTTTAGCTTCCGAGGTCCGTTTGAAATCAAAATTTTAATTGTGCGACACATATAAAACAAAACATATTTCATATGAATTAAAAAAATCAAACTTGAGCCTGCGATCATTTGAAAACTAGTAACTTGTCAGTGGATAACTTCAAAAAGATACTCGACCTCGATGGGTCGACACCTGAGCCCGCGATACGGTCAGGTGATACTGGTCAGCGGATACCCTGTTTTGACAGCTGTCAATTGATCACAACATTGATGTACAATATGTATGCAATATCAGTCTTCCTGTGCTACCAAACTAGCTAGAAAGTGTTGAACATTGAACATTGGTTTTCCTGTGGTGCGGACGGACGGGCGGGCGGGCTGCGGTCCGCTTACGGTCACGTGATTACCAAATTTTCTCGGATGGGTAGATTTACTTACACATGGTGCTCCGCAGGCGCGCTTCGCGCGCCAGAGCTCCGCTATAATTGTTTCTTTTACATTCCATTACAAAAATGGTTGGTATCAAAAATAGGGACCTTAAAAACAGGAACACAGGTACATGTATTGTCTCCTTTGATTATTTTGAGAAATTTTCGTACGGACAAAACGAATGGTAGTTGGATAAAGGTTTTCAAAGTTTAAAATTTCTGGAAACTAGTTTTCGAGGAGATTTGACTGATTTGAATTTTGCACAGGAGTCGAAGAAACAAACAGAGTGTCCGAAGGGGAGGGTAAGGGTGCTTTTTTGACAAGGGGAAAACAATTCATACAAATTCTTCAATTCGGTTTTACCTTGAAAGTCTGCTTTTGGTTTCTGTTCTGAAGGTAAATTGTCTTTAGCAACTGATTGGACCAAAACCACCATTTCTTTCTGTTACCGACGCAACACTAAAGTTCTGGAAACTAACCCTTTTATTTGAACTCTTTGAACTGTCTATACGCTAATTTTTTTATGCATAACCTTTACAAAGGGGAAATGATTCACCATGGTCTAATTGACATTAGTAGATTGAGTCATGTCTATAGAACATGAGCATGTTTCTTTCTGTTTCTTCGACTTCTAAAGGAGCCAGCTCTTATTGAAAGTGTATGCGCTTGTCAAGGGCAGTATTGACGAACTCGAATGAGAATAGGGCCTGTTTCACGTGGAAGCTGTTTTTGGAGCCTTTCGGTGTAGCTTAATTACCAAATTTTATAATTAGATTTTATCTTCTTCCTTCTCTTGCCAAAACACAATACTTAAATGGATTTTGTCACAAGGATATTATTGTTTTATGTCAACTTTGTGCTGAAGTCATTACTTAGGGTCTTGACCTATACACAAAATGCTTCTGTAAAATAATGAAGAAGGTTTCAAAGAAATTCCACCACGGAACGATAACCATGATGATTTGTTACATGATTTGTGAAAAAAAAAGGGAAAACTATTTTTGGAATTCAATTGATACGCAGACACTTCATAGGTTTTTAAAAAATAGAAAATAGCGTGACATAACCCTTTAAATACCTCTTGAAAAAAATTTCACGTGACCCTATTAAAAGCGTGGGTTTGGATGATTGTGAAGTCTGTCAAACAAGGCCTTGCAAGAACGGCGGCACGTGCACAGAGGTCGCTGGAGACTGGGGATTTATTTGTACTTGCAGGCCTGGTTACTCAGGAAGGACCTGTGATGACGCTGGTAACAAGTGTTCACCTGGCGTTTGCAATGAGGGGCGTTGTGAAAATATCGGCAATGATGGTTTTAGATGCATCTGTCCTGCTGGTTACTCTGGGGAGAGGTGTGAGGAAGGTTTGTTGTTGACCAAAAGGCCCTGAGTCCTTTACGATCTGATGTCAAAACATGAGCTTTGGTATAATTCCAATTTTTTTCCTGTTTGAATAGGATGCATGAAATACTTTTTAACTGGTTTGCATCAGTTGGTATGGGCGAAAGACCGTACTTTATTGTTTGATTCACTGGACGAAAACATGGATTTTCAGCCGCCCTCCCCCTGTTTTTGGTATGCAAATGACATTTACCATCCTTGCCCCATATTTACTTCTCCAGTTTTTACAAATTTCCAATATATTTGCAAGGATCATGTTGGTGCAAATTCATTTTTTTGTTCAGTGATTTATATGTTAAAAGTGCCGGATCGAGGGAGGAGGGAGCTCGGGGATGATAGCTTGCCAGCGCCTCATTTTAAGGTCATTTTCGGTAGTGCCCCCCCTCCCTATTTGAAGGGTTTGAATAAGCAGCGTCCCCAGTTACCTGAAGGTCTGGTTATAGTCGCTGCTACTTGAAATACCAGACCGAAGAATGTTGCTATAAAACGCCTCTGTCACTTGAGCAGCCCCAGGGTGAAGCGTATGATAGAAAGCAGGTGAAGAGTACTTAATTAAAGAAACGTCTCTTGGACTTTTCTGGTGTTTTTTTTGTTTTTTTTTATGCCATTTGGTGTTCTAAAAAGGAAACTGATGACAGTATTCATCTCTGTAGGAAGACCAATAGACACTCCCATGTTCGAGGGCGACTCATACATGTCATTACCAGGAATCGAAGGCGCAGTTCTGCAACTAAGGTTCTCCATCAGATTCCTCGCACTTAAATCAGGCAATATGCTTCTACTGTACAATGGTCAGGCGATATTCCCTGGTCGCGGTGACTTCATTTCCCTTGCCATTAACGGAGGGCGAGTTGAGTTCAGGTTCAATATGGGAAGTGGTACTGGTATTTTACGCAGCGCCAGAAACATTTCCGTAGGATTCTGGCACACTGTAATAATAGAAAGACAACTGAGAGACAGCTTGCTGGTTCTGGATGACGATCCCCCAATGAAAGGCTCCTCCCCGTGTTGTTCACGTGGATTAAATCTTTTGTTAGACTTGTTCATAGGCGGAGTGAAAAACTTCACGACATTCCACACTAGTAAAGTTGGCGTTAGCTCCGGTCTCTTTGGTTGTATATCCGAACTATCAGTAGATGGTAGGGAGATAAACCTGCTCAAGTCCAATCTTGACATGCGCGGTATCAAACAATGCACAGAATGCCTTTTGCCTTGTGAATTAAAACCATGTTTCAATAATGCCGCTTGCATCCCGGTTGGAAAAACGGGTTTTTTCTGTTCCTGTGCTCCTGGATATACTGGACAAAAGTATGAGTTTACACTAGCCGATCCTTTGAAGAGTAACACATGTGTAAATGGCGGAGTTGAATTATCGTCATCTGACAGGTTACTTATTTATTTATTTATTTTTTATTTTCCCAAACATAAGAAAAATGCGCTCCACTACAGTCAACCCGAAGCTTGTTTTAATGAGGTGTAGCTATTAATTCCCTCCGGTGTCTCTGCTATTGATAAGTTCGGCTAGTACCAACCCTAACACGGAAAATATTGGACAGAACTATAGTCAATCTAAATATAAATAGTGATATATTTGTAAAGAAATTTCTTCTCGGACCTCAAATGACGATCTCTCGCGATTAAGGACAGTAATTCGTTGGAGGGTGTCCGAAATAAAGGGAGTTGACTATATTTACTATAATGGACAGAGAATCTTTGAATACTTGAATACAAACAATACTTAATTTTAAGACGCGATAAAAGCGGTTCCCAAACCTAGAGAGCTTCAGAAATTCGGAGCCTAAAAGTTGATTTACTGTGTTACAGGTTATGCAACTGCCCGCTCGGATATGGAGGCAGAGAGTGTAATATAAGTAAGTAGTAGAAGTAGTAGAAGTTTTACCTTATGAAATAGCTTCCTAATGCGTCGGATATATAATCTGTCAATAACTGATGTTGTCGCAGTATAAACTTTTCAATGTAAGGGATCTAAAGGCACACAGTCTTTGTGGCTGTTTCGTTGTAGCTGTCCAGTTTGGAAAAAATGCATTGCTCAGTGGTGACGGTTTCTTGGAATTCCCATCATCGACCATGCGAGGACCGAGGTGAGGTTTTTTCTTTGGTGTTCAGTGAACCTTCTGAGCTAACATTTCTCAGCATCAGGAGAGTTTTACGACTGTTATAATAGAAAATGAGCGCCCAATTTATTTCCATCCTGGTATTTTAAAGCCTAAATACCTTATAATCCACAGTACAATGTTTACGGCTTTGAGCATGCATGTGTCCATGTTTCTTACAGATCGACAACACCTGACTATATGTCACTTGAGATAAAAACAGAAGCTCAAAATGGTGTAATCCTATGGCAAGGAGAGGTAAATTAGAGTGTTGTAATGAGTTCGGCCAACAGAGATTGTTTATAACTCATGCCTGATAATTCGATGACCAGAAAAGACATCCTTCTACTTTGCCACATTCAGTTCTGAGCTTTTTCTTAGTTATTAAGAGATTGTAAGAACAAAACCTTTTTCTAAAACACTTCCGTATCTCTTTTCCAAAACGTTCGTGTATATTTCACACCCACATGCCCCTTGTATTACAAACAGTTCCCTTGATCTGTAAGGCATCAAGCAACATAAACAGATACCTCATGTTCACACCTGGATCAATTCGGTGTCCCTATGAAAAATTTTTCTTCTTGCACCTTCCAGAGAAGAGACCACTTTGCAATCGGATTAAGAGACCGATTTCTGGAGTTCAGGTAATTATTTTAGGACTCTTGACGGCCCTACAACTGGTCGCTTTCTAAACTTAGGTATTTTTTGCTTTCAGAGTAAAAGCACCCATACATGTCCTTGACCACCAAAAATGCCAAAAGTTAGGGGTCGCTGATGGGAGCTGGTCGCATATGAGACTGACGCATCTGAATGTCACTAAAATTGCCTCTGAAATATGTAATACACTAAAAAACATAGACAATATACACGTATTAAAACAATATATTTCGCTACATCAATGTACTGATGGATCACATAAACTGAATATCCGGAGACGATAAAATAATAGGGAGTTTAAGCAAAAGCGTTTTTGAGTGACGCACGTCAACCGAGGCTAAAAAATTGTATTGCTTTACGTCTTTTTTCTCATATTGATGATTTTGCGGAGAATTTGAGCAAAAACAATGCTTAAAAGTAGTTAACTATGAAATTGAGTGAAGCACATCCTCGGTTAAATTTGTTACACATTAATCCTGGATCACTGATCTACATAAAAAAAAATAAGGGAACGGGCCCCCGGGCCCCTCCCCGGATCCGCTACTGCAAATAACCAGGAACTAAATATATCGGCCCCTACCCTGAGAATACTTTAAAATCATGTTAGCAAATCAGTTACGTCTTTCGTAGATTTGAACTCGGCTCTGGGCCCGCTGTACTACAATCTCTGTCTCCAGTCAACGACAGCCAATGGCACTCCATCAAGGTTTACAGGTAACAAACTTTTTCAACTACAATCTTGAAATAATAGTTCCTAGATCTCCGTATTCTAGATGCGTTACATTTGAGGAACAAGGAAGGGCCCGAGAATAAACCCCCCGACTGTCAACCATGAAAAAAATTTTAATCAATTGTTGATTTCGGCTTCTATATAATATGAAGCAGCACTGACTGCGTGATGTCATCCCTCCGATATTTTAATTATTAGACTAGTGACGTTTGTCGTTTAATTTTGTAGGAGTTTCAGTGAGGGTTCCCTTAAAGTTGATAATCATGAGCACGTAAATGGTACCTCGGCTGAGGGAAGCAAAGGGCTGAATATTAACCAAGGTCATAGCATATTTATGGGTAAGTGCATTGTATATCCTTATCTTATCAGTCATCCCTACGATCAGAATGGGCAGTCCGTAATATTGGGATTTCATATATTTGAACTGCGGGAAGAAAAAACAAATGCAGACAAGATCATCAGTACACAACTCAGTTGTAAAAAGAAAGCCTGAATGCCCGTATTCGACCCCTGACCTCTACGATACCGGTGCAGTGCTCTTACCTATTAAGCTAGCAAGCAGACTGGGTGTGAATGGTCCTTTAGTATTATCTAAAAGTCTACCTCCTTTATCAGTGTTCAGGATGTTTAATAATGTGGAAGATTTTTTTTTTCATATGAACAGGAGATAATTCGAACTATAGCCTATATTATCTTAATGTTTTTTCCTCTTATTTCCAATAGGAGGGAGTGAAAATATCGCAAAAATGACACATGGAAAGTTTAATACTGCTTTTAGGGGTTGTATAAAGAATACATTTTTCAAGGACAGAGGCATGGACCTCCAGGGTGACGCTATTCGCGGTTGGAATGTCCTACCGTGCGACAGCGATGAGGCAGAGCCATGAAAAGGCATTCTGGAGAAACTGGTTGCCGTGCGAAAGGAGCATTAAGCTCCAGAGGCCACACAGCTCTTAACCAAACAATCGTTTATCGTACTTTCACATTGGAATACTTAATAAATAGCGCGTTTTTGTTGCGTGGTTACACTTTAAATTAAAGTTAAGCAACTGTTGACGGTAAGGAAGAGAAGAGAAATGTGGAACTGTACGAACAAGAGTATTAAAAAAGAATTAGTTCTTCGCAAAAAAGTAGAGAATAACCTGGACAGTTATTGTCCCTTTTTACCAAACGAAATCATCCAGATAACCAGTCTGGCTTTGGAGCTGATCTGTTGAAATCAGCCACTGTTGTTTACCCCTAGGCTTCGACTGTTTAAAAAGCGTTTCTTGATGTCAAATACTGTTGTCCTAAAATGCATCTTATTATACTGGACCTGCGCTTAAACCTTCCATTTTTAGAGCTAATCGAGTGTATGGACAAAAACAGAAACTGTTTCTGCTTCAGCACACCCTCATGTACATTTCACTGATTTCATGTATAGGGACGTCTCGTGAGTTCATGATTTAAGGGTAGATAACGTCTGTCTCCAAACACCGAGGCCGAAAAAATATTACCTGCCATTTTAGAGCTCTGTTTTAGACTGTACAAAGATACAATAGGGTTATCATTGGCTTAGGGGAGGGGTAGGTGGGCAGTTTCCCAGAAACGTATAATGATCCACATAGGGATTTTCGCTTTTGATATTTATATTTGCTCTTTGTTGTCAAAAATTTATTCTACCTCAATTGTTTATTATATTTACACCTTTTGTACATATATTTTTTTCGTCTTTTTTTTCTTGGCATATATGTGTAAGTTTGACAAAAAAAGAAACGTCGCCTTTCAAGAACTTGTTGAAGATAACTTAAGTTAATTAGCTAGTAAGTTAATATATCGAAAAAAATAAAAATAAAATTGGAAAAACTAGTTGTGTTGCATAGTGTTACTTTCCTCCAATGTTATAATTATGCTACGTTTACCAACGAGACGTGTCACAACAATGTTATCACTTCCACTCGCTACTTTAGAAATGCGAAAGGAACTAGGATCAAAATATAACCCGCAATTGTTTCTGGGTGAGGTGACTGGCACAAAAAGCTGAGATTTGATGGGTGTTGTAATGCCTACAAAATTGTAATGGTTGATTTGAAAAAAAATATATACTAAACCGTAGTCGTATAGTCTCTACATTTTCGTAACCGTTTCTTTAGTGTACCGGTAGCGAAATGCCAGCCATCTTAAGGGGTTAAAAGAATCCCACGGAATACGCCAAAATTGCTTATATTTACAGCTTTATTCGCTCAAATCACCAGGAGATAGTGTGTTGAATGTCTTTCTTTCTTTGGAATAAGCACTGCAAACTGAAATGAAAGGAAATTCAAACCCCGCAAATAAGGACACGGAGGGGGCCTTAGAAAGTGTCCGTATTAACGGGGTGTCCCAATTAAGTGGGTGTTCATAAAACAAGGTTTGAATGTACCTTGAAAAATCCCCATCAGTCTTGGAGCAGAGAAGAGAACCAAAAACAAACTCAACTAACATTTCGCTCCTGAATACTAACGCATGCGCGTACTAACTGTTGACGTACACATAGACGGACTGGTGAGATTTTAAACATTTGGGGAGACTAAGGTAGTGTTCACATTTGGTGCATGGGTACAAGGCCAGAGTTCGGTACTCGTTGGATACTAATGTGAACACACGCTTTTATCAAGTATCCACGTCCGAATTAATTCGTGTGGTCGGTGCCCGAGGACAAGGTCTAGACCTTATACATTGGCACTAAAAAGGGATTTGGTCAACAGCAGGGTGTACACCGTTTTTGTTTTTCTGGGATAATCTACTGCTATCTACTCGCTCCTAAGCTTGCGTTTCAAAATGGCGTCTCACAGAGGGCAAAGCGGAGTAAATAATGTACACAGTTTACATTTTAGGTATACCCAAGGTGTGAACAAAACACCATTTTTTGTCACTACCCAGGCACTAGTGCTCAGACACCAAGTGTAGACATTCCCTAAATGTCCATCAGCAGAAATTGATTGGCACGGTCAAACTGTGGGGCAAATTTGCTTTTGTTATTCAGTTCTACGGTTACCTGGAAAATGAACTTTATTCAATTCTTTAGTATACCCTGTCAGCGCTCTTGTTCCTAACTTTTTCTCATAGGTTGAATTTTAACATGATTCTAGTTGGCGACAGGAACATTATCGTATAAAGAAAGGGCTTTTTTTCTTTGGAGAAGGTGGGTGGCCATATTTGAAAAAGAATATTTTACCTTAAAAACTGAACTTTTGAAACCAATTAATCTGAATAGGAGTTGGAGACGGAAGATTTTCGTATGATAGCTCAAGCGATTTTTTCAATGACAGAGCTACTTAACCGTTAAAGCAGATTAAGAAACAAATTACTAAGTTTTAAGGTAAAATTTTGAAGTGACTTGCTCACAAAAATTGGATTAATGAGTTGATATTAAAAAAAAGATAAATGGCAAACTGGTACAGTCCCACACTTTAATTAAGCTGAACATGAGCTCAAGATTACCTATGTAAACACGGGTTCCATCTAAAGTTATTAATTCCATCCATTGCAATCAATGGCTCTTTTTCTGAGTTATTAAAGCAGGATGTTTCTAGATGCTTACATGTCAAATGAAGTGTAACAAAAGCCAAAAGAAAACTTCCCTAATTCCATTAAAAGAAAAATTTTTAAGGTAACTTCAATATTTAGACCAAAAAATCGATAAGTAAAAAGCATGTCAGTATTTCGTCTTTCGTATTTCGTGTTTGTTTCCAATAATGCCTCCTTATTTGACGTTTTAAGCAACCATCGGTTACTCTTGAGAATTGCCGTAATCCCAACAAATTGAAAAGAGCCAGTATTTAGACATTTGGCCGTGATATAATTATATCTGTTAAGAAAAGGAGTACTTAGCAATTATTTCAGGAAAGAAAACCAAAACCGTAAGTATTTTAATACTTTGTTTCCAAGGCACTGGTATTTCGTTTAACTAATACGCATTTAGAGCGATGAACTTTAATTTATTTAGATTTATTCTCTACGCTCAAGTAACTTCTTCTAAGCTTCCCGCTGCATAATTTTTGGAAAAGTCGTAAAATAAACTAAAACGCCAATCCATTTGTTTAGAAATGCTGGGCCATTCTGTTTATCCTGACAGCTGAGCAAATGTAAGGGAGCGGGGAGGGGCACTCAACAAAGTCTTATGGGTACGCTTCGCCCCATGGTCCAATCCGCTATATTTCTAATATAATTATACCTTTTTTACAGAAAAGGTACCCCTTGGTACCCCTTTTACATACCTAGGTTAGAACGTTTGCATCTTTGTTGTCTTTCAAATATAAATCAATCACCTAACAAAATGTTTTCTCCTCTTTTAAGAGCCAGAAAATGTAGATGTTACCCTTTTGAGCCTTTTTGATTTCTATTTACGTGAATCTATTTATTTTATTTTACGTGAAGCCAGAAAGAGGTTCTTCTATCGGGCGAAGACTCCCCTTAAAGGCCATTGTATGAAGTACCCCCGGGAATACCACGTGCTCTTTCTAAGCAATATCACCTCCTCTACATTAAAAGACGGCTAATTGTGTTCTGTCTTCAGGTTAATGTTCAGAGTTAATGTTAATATTCAACATGAAGACTTTTGCTTGCGTTATCATCATCGTGTTTTTGCTAACTACAGTCAGTTCGACATTCAGAGTTAAGGTTCTAACACATTGTATTCCTTTGCTGACTATTCTAAATACTTGGTTTTGCAGGGTCATGGGTCTCGTCTTCGGAGAACTCCAATAGAAAGAGATGGGGGTGATTAACAGAAAATTAGAAAGAGAGTGAAAAATCTCTCATTCTCCTTCGATCCCCTGAACGAGACCAATCGGGGCCTAAAGGAGAGCGTACTCGAGCACAACATGACGACGTTTGTTTCCTTTCCGTATACTTACGCACAACCCTAAGAAAGACCTTCACTGGCAAAAGTATAGGCGTTCGATCCTCAGTTTTCTCAAAAAAATCTGCAACTTTTAGCTTTAAGCGAGGCGACGTCATTTTCAAATGGGAGACCATAGGGACTTTTTGTTTATGTTTTCAATGAGAAATCATACTAGATCATGTACCTACATAACTTTTTTTAGTAATCTGTTCAGGGCCATGTTTATCCTACAAAGGAGAAATTTTGTGTTCGCAAAGAATATCGACAACTGTGTTCTATTGTTTCTGTATTTTTTGCCGATAAATGACTAAGCTGAAGTCAGAAGAAATGCAGATACAGTGAAACCTGTATTAAGTGGACACCCTCTATTAAGCGGACAGTAGCCGAAGTCCCCAAATTTATTTCCCTTATTTACTTTAAATGAAACCTTTGTTAAGCGGACACCTCTATTAAGCGGACGCGGACACCTAAAAAGTACCTGAAATGGCCATTTCTGTTGTTGCCAACCTGTATTAAACGGACACTTGTAACTGAATTTCACCACCCAACATGCCAGACACCGGAAATGCGAAAGACTGCCACCCACAAATCTTCACTTTTTACCTTAAAAAAAGTGGCTTGACCAACTTATTTGATTAGTTTCACAGGACAGTTATGTTTGCTATTTCGTTTTTTTTGTAAAGAGCTTGTTTCACTCATCTGACGTCTTCAAATTTGAGTTGCAATCTATGTTTATGGTACTTTGATCAACTGGTCCACGTAAATAAAGAAATTAATGCAAACGTATATCGTCATAGTCTCTGTGAGTATTCTAAACGTTTCCACTGTTCACTTGAATGGCATTTGACACCTCATATGACGTTTTCTATTGAAACCTGTATTAGGCGGACACCCTGTATTAAGCGGACACTACAGCATTCCCCGAGGCTGTCCGCTTAATACAGGTTTCACTGTATACAAGTACCAGAGGGATGTCATTGGCCTTCTCATTATATTAATATTGAATGTATGATGGAGGAGAAGAAAAAAAGATCACCTGACTAGTATGATTTTGAAGGCATCTGTTACGAACTTGCCTGTATATAGAGACCGGTGCCTTAGGCATGAATTTCAATTTACAATGAATCTGCTGAATACATTTAGACCACTTTTTATGGACGGAGTGCTTAGCTTCAAAGGAAATTGTGAAATACATGTCCCTACTTTCAACAAACGAGTGAATTTTGTCAAATTGCAACCCTAAAACTATATAGTTAAAATGACGATTCCATTGCTAGCCCTTCTTAAGAGCACAGGCCCCACCCGGTTAAATATATCAGTTAAATTTGATAAGGGCTCGTCTGCGGGGCGGAAAGTCACGGGTTCAAATCCCGGCCGCATTAACATTCTTAAAATAGCTGAGAAGAAGGTGGGGCTGTTGTTCTGACATCTGCAAATGATCATGTCTTCCCTTAATAGGAACCAAAACCGTCATCCCCTCTTCACAGCTCGTTCACTTTTCGCGTTTTTTTTGCGTGGGACTGTGATCCACTCTGCTGTTCGTTGAGAGAGACAAGTAAATTTCTTAGAGGAGTTCGTGATTCCCAAACCAGTAAAATAAACCGGGGCCCGGTTGCGTAAAACCTGCACTTAAATGCTCACTTAAGTAGGTCACTTACGAATCCGTTATGGGTAAACTTACGGGTGTTGCATGGAACACTCTTAGCACTCTCGTAAGTTTCTGTTTTACGTGGTAACTTACGGGCTCACTTAAGGGCACACGTAACCTTGATATAGTACTTTATTAATGATTCACTCTTTTTTTTCCACCTAACCATCGGTGAGTGTAAAGAAAGTTAAAAGCCGTTTCGAACACTTTTAAGCCTCTCAAAAAATGAAATTTGCATGCAAACGATATTTTTCTTCCGCAATATCTACTGAAAATGATAGTTCTTCTTCTTTTTTCACAAAAGTGTCACAGGTTAACAAAGCGCATTAGAACGAATTACGTGAAGAAAAATACTTTTTTTCACTTCTCAGTAAAAGATCTCGTTAAATTTAGTCAAAACAGTAACGATACGGGACCTACATAGGTCCCGTAAATTTACGTGCTATTTTTCCCGTTCAAAACGTTTTATGCAACACTCGCAATTTCTGTTGCACAAACGACACTTAAGTGAACACTTACGAAAACCGTAAGTGCAACCACTTAAGTGAATTCCCTAAGTGGACCACTTAAGTGATTTCATGCAACTGACTTAAGTTACGAGTGCACGTACGTGTACCCGTAGTTGTTACGGGCGTTTTATGCAACCGGGCCCAGGTCCTTTACATTTCAAAATGTAGAGTAGGATGTTTGTGATATTGAACATTCAGCGGCATTTATAGCTTTTTTTTGGCTTTTCAGAAGCTATCGCCTCAAGATTGCTCGAAAGAATAAACAGGGGTTAATTCCAAGGGGTTCTCAAAATGATGTAAAACGGTTGTATCGAATACAAACCTAACAAAAAATGCTGTAGTTTGTTCTGTACGTATTGACTGTACCAGATTTGATTTGGCTGTACATTTCAGCTGTGAAATAACTCACGGCAATATATTGAATTAAAAGACAACTATAGCCCTCTCTTGAACACATATTGTTTCATTACCAATGCAATTTTCACGATCCAATCTCACGTGGGAAAGTTTTAGCAGAGAAGCTGTCAATCCGTGCAGAGAATGGGCAGGTGACACTTTAAAAACCCAAATCGGCGGTCTCTTCCAGAATGGCGGCTTTGCCACCAAAACTCTCACTCGTGCAAAAACAATTCTGCCAACTACGCAGGCTTCGTTAATCGTAGTGGTTGAGTTGAGAGATAAGTCCCAGCATGCTTTGTAAGCTTTATCCTTTTCCCACCTGGATAGGATTATTAGGTTTAACTGTTGTGTCCTCAGGAAAGGAGTATTAAGCCAGGTAAAAAAATCCCTCATAATCTTTTTTTTTTTTTTTTACAATGGGTGTAAGCGAGGTGAGCCAGATTAATGGAAATAACTATTGATATCGCTCATGGATCTGCCCGTTTGAGTTGTCATGAATTGAAAAGGAAATTGGCCATTTATCTATTTTTTTGAACTAGCAACGTCTAAAAGGTGGAGGCGGTCAGGGTCGGTATTTAGAAGTGTGGCTCAGGGGGTAAATATGGCACTACCGAAAAGCAAAGCTAGTCAGTGGAGCGGGCGGGAATTGATCGAATCCATACATCCAACGCGCTGACCACTTGGCCACCTTGTCTGCAATACAAGCAATTTAATCAGTGGGAGATCAGTAAAACATTTGCGCCACACCTTTTCTTTACAGTTTCTCTTCCATTTTGCCAAAAAAACTATTGATAGATTCAATAAGACTTTAAACCATGTTCCCTTTACCAAATAAAAATAACATACAACTGCTTCATCTAATAAGTAAGGAGGAGAAAGGAAGCATTTCCATTGAATAATTAAAATAACTAAAATTTATACTTGTCTCCGATGGTTCTGAAATAAAACACAAGGTATAATATTCTAGTTCAAGGATGAATATTCTGTTTTAATTTTTTACTCTTGCTTCGTAACCTCGGAACCAAATTATGCGTTTAATGAATCGCACTGAGGCTTTACAAGAGAAAAACTAAAACGATACAAATTGCGTGCACAAGTAACTGAATCCTCCTCACTTTACTCTAATACATTAAAATTCTTTATTTGCTCTTCAAAGCTTTGTCGTCAGGGTATATGTTTCACAATTTCTTCTTTGTTTTCAGAGTGAACATAAATCTGTAGAATTCACAATACTTTTTTAATGGGTTCGACTCATTGAGTGACAGCTCCAAATTATTAGCTGTCCACAAATTGTATACAATTTCTGGTTACGAGGTCACTTATTGAATACTGAAAGGGGGTTTGAAATAAAAAGTGTGGGTTTTTTAATAAATGTGTGTAATTGTTTTCATTTCACTTGATTAGAGCACGTGATCTGGTATTGTCTTAGACCGTGTTGTTATTGACTGCTTGCAGTCCGCCTTTTCTCTTAAAATCCGCCTACTTCTATTTAATTTTATTCATTAGCTTCGCCTATTACATGACACAGAGAAAAAAGGAAACCGATTAAAGGAGATTAAACAAATACTGAAACAAACAATAAAAAATGCCTAATTAGGCAGGGATACCATGACAGCTGTAAGCCAGTTACAGTGGTCCGAGAGTTTAAAAAATATGTAAAAAAAAAAAACCAGTAAAGCTAGATATGACGATTAAAAACAGCAGCGAAGATGGACAGACATTACGTTAAACGTTACATGACGGAGAGATGGTTTTGCAGGGTCGTGGGACCTCTGGGTCGTAGTTATGTTAAGATTGCACTTCAGTTGAAGGTCAAGCCAAAGTGTTGGAAAGACCGCTCCCGTAACCAATCAGATTGCGGAATCAAGACATTTAGTAAAAATTAAGATTTTGTCACATGATCGCTACTGTAAGTACAAGAAAGCAAAGCAGGTGGGAAAAGTACCTCTTGAAAGTAATTGTTATTGAAAGAGTCACCTCGGTAAGCATGCATTATTACTGTAACTTAAAAGGGACGTTTCATTTCCTCAAGCTTTTTTAGTATTATTCCGCTAAAAGTATGTAATCACAGGCCCAACTGAGAGTTACTATTCCACTTGAATATTTCCAAGTACATTTCTGAACCGTATATTGATTGACTTGCACGTGAATCTTGCCGAACCAAACTTACAGAAAAAGATATGAATTAAACAAAGGCATTTTCCTGGCGCCCAACAACAAAAATTGATTACCAGTATGACATGTAATACTATGCCAAGCATAGTATTAACGTAACCGTTCAAATCAAGAAACTGATGCTGTTATGTAGATTAAAACGTTCATTGTAAAATTCATATTTTACTGCACTGTGTTAGCATTCCAGTTATTAATATAACCTAGCTTTTTCTTTTCATTAGAATTGCATAATAACATAACTTTAAGGATAAATTTCCGGCCAAAATAGATTGCCTGATATGTAAGATAATTAAGGCCTTACAAGCCAAAGTTGGCGTTGAAGAGCTAGAAGACTGGTAAGTTCGTACAAAAGTTTTTTTTTTTCGGTATAGCTTATCTTTTTAGTGTCACTTTCCTTAACGATAGACAGTTGACTCCCGTTCGAAAAAGGTTCAATTTGGGGAGTTTAAGATATTAAGGGTTTTGAGTTACATCTCGCGAATCCCAGAATGATTTGGACATCATTTAATGACAATAGTGCTCCTGACCGCCGAAGCAGAAAATTTAAGAGCTTCTGCCTGAGAGACCGGGGCAGGCTTGGAAATAGGTGTTGGCCAATTTGGCTCAAATTTGGTACACTTAGTTACTATGGAGACTTATGCAATATGCCAAAGTTTCAGCTCCATTGCTCTTATTTGGACTGAGTTCTAGATGGTACCCTTTTTGGGGTCCCCCAATGCTTTTTTTATAGCCCATTTTGGGCACTTTTCAATACTTTGATTACAATGTCAGGGATATTTTAAGCCAAATATAAACTCACTTTTTATTATCTCTATCCTTAAGGGTTTTATAGCAAAACATATGGATCAAAGAAATATTTCTGTTGTTTGTGAAATAATTGTTAAGTTAATGCTCTTAAAGACATTTTTAGTGAAACTAAAAATATCCCAAATTTAAGTCGGATTTACTTGAGTGCCCACTTTTGAAATAACACAATTCCGACATGAGCAGAAAGTTTAGCCCTAGGTATGTAAAAAACAAGGAGAAAATACTAAGGTTACGGCTTTTTCACTGTGCGGCCTCACTTTCAAGATGCTCATACAGCCACTTCCGGTCTAGTTATTTCCCCCTTGTAATAAAGCTTATATAGAGCATGTTTGCCAAAACCTTTCCAATAACCTACCTAAATAATACTGTATGTAGCTTTTTTACTTTCTAATTCCACCTGTACGTTAAAATTGGCAAGATATGAAAATCTACTTCAGGAGAAAGTCACTTCCGGTCCAACAGTCCACATTGGAGGATTTTCATTAAAAGTGGTATTATTATATTCACAATGAAATCTCAAAGAGCTGTTTATGTATCTTTATGTCTATATGTTTTTCAATTTTTCATAGTCTATTGAGGAAAACAACAATTTTTTTGTAGCGACAGCAATCAAAACTCGATCGCATGTTGAATCCCAGTTTGTTGACAAAATATATTATGAGGATGTTTTTAAAAACATCTATACTCGCGAATATATGCAAGGCAAATATTTCCCTTTGGTGAAAGAGCGACGCCATTTTAAACTGTTATTGAGTAAAAAGTGTTTCTAGTAAAAAGAAAGACACCCATAATTAAACCTGGGCCTTTACATTCATTTCATGTTAACTCTGTCCCCAACCACTTCACTACCACATCGATCCGCGCGCAACATAAACTGTCCTTGCCCCTAGCTATGACGTACTTTTGTATTTCACAGAGTTTGACATTTGTTTTTGTTTCCAGTGAGCCAATATTCCCCATGACTCACACCTGCTAACATGACTTGTTGCTCATCTCACCCGCTTTGGGAACAGGCAGCCCAAGGTCATGATCTGAGAGCGATAGCACTTGTTTTTGTTTGTTTGTTTGTTTGTTTTATCGTATATTTCCATCTAGGTCCCGCGAAAGCTAGAAAATGTCCATAAACTAAATGGTTTCACTTGCCTTCAGGTCTAGGTGTCTTTGCAACTTCGAGAATAAGTAGGCACAAACAGAGGATGGGCGGGGGGGGGGAGGGTGAGCTTTACACGGCTGCTCGTGAGTTTTGGTTTTGTTGTTGCTGCAGTCTTGTTTGTGAGAACAAAACGTCACTGCGCGATACACCCAAATTTGCTTAGAGCAATGATCTGACGAGATACAGCGTACTTTACGCTGCAGTTTTTCACTTCAATCCCTTTTACAAGAAGTGGCAAGTTGGGAAAATTAAATTCGAGGAAACTGCACGTGAACTTGCTGCTCATAATTAAATTTAAAATCTTATTTAATTGCTTTAATGATGAATTCTCATGATTAGTATCTCTTGGCAGTCCTTGGAAAAGTATAAAATTGTACTACTGAGGTAGTAAAAACAATGTCATCAATTCGATGTTCTTTCTGGAGTAATGGTGACCTCTGTGGTGCTCGCGATAATTCAAAGTTGTGTGAGCCAGCCGTCAGTCTGCCTTTAGTATCTCTAGACCGCGATGTAACTCACCTTTTGATTAAAGTTGGTGCTGGAGGCACCAAAACTTCAGCCTCGCACAGACTTTAACATTTTCCTGAGTACAAACTAATACTGAATCAAGCTGGAAGGTGTGGTGTCGTGAATGCGGAAATCAAGACGATGACGATTTGTCCGCGTCACCGCCGTAAATTCACACGTTTACGAGAACTAACTGGACAATGTCAACACCCTCTTCATAAAGGTGAAATTTTCAAATTGAAAAAACCCAAGAAGGTGACAGCAGACATTTCAGAGAGAATATACCAACAAACGAAGATCGTGATACCAATCACTGCCCGTAAGTAATGCTGAACATTTCTTGTTTGTCGTGAGTTATTTTGGGATAGCCTTGTAATGAACAAAGTCAAATTCTATGTTCAAGAATTCAAATACCATGGACCATGGAATAAACCTAAAATCTGATATTGTGTTCGTTTTTCTTTTCTTCCCAAAGCCATTTGCAAGACCTGCTTTGACGAAAAGATTCCAGAACTTCATTTAACACCCGAAAGTGTAACTTCCAAAGATCTAGATGTAATGTAAATATTGTAATCGCACGTGTTCAATCTCAAACATACTGCAGTTGTCTTTCAGGGTGAAAATATCCTCAGCGCTGTTGTCCTTAACCTCAAATACAGATGAGTCAAATTAACCGAGACTTTTCTTTACTTAAATAAAATATTCCAGCGATGAAAGGGATGTGAAGCGCGATACAACTCACACCCAATGTCAACGATTGCTATTGCATGACTATTTGCTGGCGTTAGTAGTCTTCACAGTAGAGCCGAAGTAAGCTAAGAAATATTTTTCGACACAAGTGAATTTTAAATACTTGAAATAAAATAAAGCTTGACACAACCGATTCTTTTTTACTTCAGGTTATCTTAAGGCTATTTTCTCACGCAACGTAATTAACATTGATTGACATGCTTTGCCTTTCTCAAAGCTCTCAAGTCCCTTGAGACTTTTATTGAATCGTTTCAACTTTCCGTCCTTAATGAGATGCAAAGTAAAATTACTTGAGATTTTACTTAGGCTTTCACACGCGCATTTTGGGTTAAGTAAAACTTAGCAGCTCTAAAGATAGCCTGCGTAGTAGGCGCCGGTGATTTTAGAGCGAAGGAAGAAAATCTCGTGGACGCGCGTGTTCCCGCGGCCTGTCCAAGAAAAAACAGAAAAGAAAAGCCGGCTCTTGCTATGCAGGCTACATCTCTTAAGTCTTACTTGACAACCTCGTGTAAAGACAACTACTGACAGAAAACCAGGTGCTTTTGTTTTTGGTCCTTGAATCAAAATTCCAAATCGAACACTGTAACGTTTTTATCCTCTCTCATCAGTTCTCACCTTTACAATCAATATTTTATTTTCAGGGCAGACAAGTGTTGTGTAGTGGAGGAGAAGATCAGGAGGTGGAAGTAGTACTGAAATACGTTGATGAAGACAAATCACTTATGTCAGGTACCCACTGTTCGTCACTCTTAGATTTTTCTCTGGATTCAACTTTGGAAACAAGCTTTGCATGCAGCCTTTACATTGACGAAGCAGAAGAGTTGAAAAGAAAACGATGCTTGCTAAGTGACCAATTGTCCAAATTTCTGAAGGTAGGGTAAGTCCAATTCAAAGTACATCGAGGTTACCATGGCCTGAACTTGGTGAGCGGCAACAGGGTTATTACGTGCGTAAGGCTAGAGAGGTTATTGAAACAGCTTTCAACTGTCTCGCTCCTGGAAGTGAGGCCGATTTGTGCAAGTTTGCTACAGTGAAATCCATGCCGTTTTCTCAATCAAAGCCCGACGACATCGCAGAAAGGCTAGTGGAGGCTTACAAGTTAGCTGATAACAGACACACCCGAATGCAAATACTATCATTGTTTGTAAATGCAATTAGGAAAAGCCAACTAATGGAGATTATTCCAGGTATTTCTAAACGACAAATCGATGATGCCCGCAGACACGCCGACTTGAGAGGACCAGGAAAGCCAAGCAATGCTCCAGAAATTATTAGAGTGCGCCTTGATGCAACGAAAACTGATCACTTTCTAGATTTTATTTCTTCATCTTCCCTTTTGCAAGATGTATCATATGGTACAAAGTCGTTGAAGTTGGATAGCGGAGAGAAACTTCTTATACAAGCGGCAATACGAACTTTGATTCCATCCCGAATCATCAAGCAATACCAAAGCTACTGCGAGAGCGTAGCTTTTGAGCTATACAGTGAGCGTACACTTTTCCGGATATTGGAGGCATGCTCTGCTTCAAAGCAGGTCTCATTACAGGGACTTGATTACATCGCCACAGAAGGTGCGGAGGCTTTCGATCAGTTGAAATCCATTGTAAACGTGCTGCAAGATAACGGGGTCGATGTCACCTGGGCAAATTCTATCAAACAGGATCTAAAGGCTGGTAAGAGATACCTCAAGACGGATTACAAAACTCACACGGGCAGCAAAGAGAGATGTAAAGATCACTGTACCACGTTTTCGCTCAGTGATCCGAATAGTAGTGACTACTCTAGTTTATGCAACCATGAGCATGAACTATCCTGTCATGAATGTGCACGGCTTTCTTGTTTAGTTGAAAAAATCGATGAGAAGTTAAATGACAAGAACGTTTCCTTGACAGAAAAACAAAGGGCTAGATCTCAGTAAGACCATAAACAGGCCACAAATTCCATCCTCTTATGGAAGGCGCATTTGCTTCGCACAGTAGTCCAGGAAAAGACTAAGCAAGACGTCCTAACTAATCTTAATAAAGAAAGCACCCTTTTGATCATGGACTGGGCAATGAAATTTCTGCCAATGAAGTTCCGCGAAAGGATGGACGGCTTCTATGGTAAGCGTGGGAGAAGCTGGCATGTGACCTGTTCGATTAAGAGAGCTAGCGAAGATGAGGACAGAGTTGAGGTGGACACATTTTTTCACATCTTTGACTCCTGTACACAGGATTGGTTCAGCGTTGCGTCAATAGTCGAACACGTTCTTAGCGTAATTAAGATGGAAGACTCATCCATCAGCAAAGTTTTCCTACGTTCTGATAACGCTAGTTGTTATCACAACACTGAGCTTCTCTTGAGTCTCAAAGCCATGGGGGAAAGACATGGAGTGGAATTTAAGCGCTATGATTTCTCTGATCCGCAATCGGGCAAAGACGTTTGCGACCGTAGAATTGCCTCGATGAAAACCCACATGCGACGGTGGGTAAACGAGGGCCATGACATCACTACTGCGGAAGAAATGAAAATTGCACTTGAATCTCATGAAGGCGTTAGGGTATGTCGTTTTGCAGTCGTTGAAATTGATAAATCGACCCAAAATTCACAGGTGAAAAAGATCCTAGGTATCAGTTTCCTGAACAATTTTATGTTCTTTGATGATGGTATTCGGGCATGGAAAGCATATCAGATTGGGGAAGGTCATTTTTATCCTTGTTCTTCCCTTACAACCAATGCTCAAGGAGCTACAGCAATAAAAGTTCTTAATCCGTTTTCGTCACCATCTAATTGCTCTGGGGCTTCAGTGGCTGGACATTCCTCCATTTCGCCCGGCCTAGCCCTGTTCTCTTGTGAGAAAGAAGGATGTGTTAACGTAACGTAAGCTTACAGAAACAGCGCACTTTTCCAGCAATGCAGGCTGGTAATGAAGGCGTTTTGGATTGCCAAGAAGCAGTTTACGGATGGGCCTTTAAGACCGTCCAAAAGTCAAGCCGGATGTCTGAAGACGTTAGAAACTACTTAATCCAAAGGTTCAAGGATGGAGCAAAGACAGGCAACAAAGCAGATCCAAAACAGGTTGAACATGAAATGAAACATGTAAGAAACACGACTGGTGGCTTATTATTCCAACCTTTTGAGTGGCGTACCTCAAAGCAGATTGCAAGTTTTTTCTCAAATCTCTCAAAGTCTCAGCGTGCAAAGAACATTGATGAAGGAAACCATGGTATTGAAACTGAGGATGAGGAGCCAAGCATCCAGGACAAAAACTTACAACCGTTGCAGCTTGTCATAGAAAGTCAGGTACAGGCAGATCACCCAGTTTTGTTCCAGGGGCATAATTTATGTCATCTAGCTACAGAGGGAAAGTTTGTCGCTGGACGTAGAAGTTACTGGATCCAAAGCAAGGAAGGACACTTTTGCTCTTGCACTAGACAAGTACATCTGCACCCACCGATCCAAGAGCTGCAAATACTGTCATGATAGGTGTTGAACATTGTTAATGCAATTACTTAAAGACGTTAACAGTCACCCTATCACGCATAGTGAATGTTGAGTGTTAATGGATAAAAAGCTAAGAAAATATCTAAGAATTCTTGTTGAATTTCACTGGCGTTCATGAACAATGAAAACAGTGTTGAACTATAACAGCGCCTTTTTACCGTCATAAGTTTTCAAAATTCCTTTGCTCGATCAGCTTTCACCAGGCTTAGAAGGGTGAGTTTTTTGTTTTGAAATACGCTTTTCTGTAATTTTCACCCATCCACAAAAAAAAGCCAGAATTAGATGAAGTGATGCAATCTGAGAGAATATCTATATTTAACCACCTTTAGTTTTAAGTGCAATTAGAAATATGTGCAAATGAAAGAGCTCTAAACAGATTTTTTAAATATAAAAATGCCACACTTAACCATCCTCTCATGTGAACTATTGGACCGGAAGTGACTTTGTGAGCATCTCCAGCGGTGCATATTCATATTTTGCCAATTTTTGCGTTCAGGTGGAATAGGAAAGTAAAAGTGCTACAGACAGTGTTATTTAGGGTAAATTATCGGAAAGTTTTGGCTAATATACTCCATATAAGCTTAATTATAAGGGAAAAAAGACTAGACCGGAAGTGGCTGTATTAGCATCTTCAAAGCGAGGCCGCACAGTGAAAAAGCCTTAACCTTTTAAGGTTATTTAACACATGCTTTGAACAAGCTCCGAATAAGAGATCAAAGGGCCTCATTTGGCCCATCACCGTTGATAACACTCATTCACGCGACTTCATTCACCCCAAAGTGATAAATCCAGGGACGGACTATTGGAAATATATACACAAAAGATAAGCTTTTCATGAAGAAGAAGGACTATAATTCCTCTACTCCTGAAAATTGCTAAAAAAAAAACAACATGCATTTTTCTGCATTGAAGTTGACTGCATGTAAGCGCATTAATCAGGAAACCATTAACAAAATTCAGGCTAAACTCCACAAACAGATTAGTCGTTTAAACTTTCAAGTTAGTTTAAACTTTTAAGTTAGTGACAAAAGGACTAGAAGAAAAATAGATAGACTGCGAGTATGGGAGGTTTGAGTTAAATCAACCTTTTTTAGCAGCCACGACCGCCACTTACGGTTACGCTTTCTAGTTTTCTCTTCACTGGCAAGCATTTTTTAAAACAATGTCAATATGCTTCACATATAACAAAGAAAATTAACCCATTTGCTTCTGGAGACTTTGTTGAAAAACGCTTTTTGAAGCTTTTCGACCCATTTTTCTATCGGTCGGACAATTTGAGGCCTTGACTGTTCTAGTGCAAAATATCCGCTTCAGTAGTTCGGACATGTACAGGAAGCAAAATTTAGGGGTTTTGTGTTTAAAAATAACTCAGCGGGTTTGACTTTTACTATTGGCTGCCTCTCACCTTGCGGTCAGGGAAACCTTGTCATCTAACGCGTGCAGGGTGACGAATGAACACCATTCAGTCAAGGGGGCCGAAGAAGAAGACAAAAAAAACATGTAACGCTGACCCGAAAATTCCCCACGAAGATCTTGTTCCGCTAACTACCTCCACTTAATTTCTTCCACCTAATCCTACGAGCGGAAAATAAATCACGGTAAACGTAATGTACAGCACGTAGGAAAAAACTAGGTTAGTTAGGATTTGTGAAATAATTCGTTTGCGCTGACATTTATTTGTTGTTGTTTTTGTTTGTTTGTTTTACAAAGACGCTTTTTGCTTGCACATTGTTTGAATTATGAAGACTTCTGTTTGCTTTTTGGTGGCCTTAATGTTGCTGTTGCCAGGAATTTTGTGTTCGGTCATAAAAGGCAAGTGTAAGAATTTTGGTTGACTTTATCACTAACAGTGCTTTGTGGTGTGTAATAATGCTTCATTTAGAGGTTAAGGCCAGAAGATTATCGACGGTTCGTTTTTTGGCGATGGGGTGCAGGCCGAGACAAAAATAAGAAGAATCTTCTCGGTGATGAAATGAGGGAAGGGCACCTGTATTTGGGGAGTCTTGTCATTTCAAAATTAATCTCTTTAATGAAAGAAATGTGAACTTGGAACAGCATCAACCAATAAACTTACTCTCTAATATCTAAACAGGCAAAGTCTATCGATACAGAACTTTGCGTCCAATACGTTTCACATGGTTGTTATTAGACCATTACAACAACCCTACAACCCTTAATGGGTTTCTGGCTCTAATGCTTGTCTCTTTCAATGAAAATCAATGATTAGCATCATTATTATGAAAACATGATGACTATAAATGCAAACGAATGTCGCTGTAGTGTTGGGATATAAAATGTTCCGCTGCCAGAAGAAACAAACCTACCAAAATGAGCGAAGAAGCTGTCAAGTTCCGCTATAGAATAAATTATAACGATGGCAGCAGGCTAATAAAAAACTCAAATCATGGCCACGGAAAATTTTCCAGGTGTAAAAGATTTGTGGACGTTTTTTTCTCTATTTTTGAAATTCACTGCGACAATTTCCTCTTGACATTTGTTAACACAAAATCAATGTACGGTTTTCAGTACTTTGACAAACTTCCTTTTGGTCCTTTCATCAAAACAGATGACGTCGCTTATAGAGAATTCAAAACTAGAGATCCGATAGACATTCCCGAAGGATGTACATTTCCAGATGGTTACAAACAATGTATATATGGAAGACTACCCTGGGCCTGATTATGAATACGACTGGGAAGGAATTTGCTACGAAGTAAATTGCTCTTAAAGGAAAATGTTGCTTCAAGGTGAGACACAAGAAAGGGGTTAAGTCACCTGCGCTATGAATCTGACCCTTCAGTGGTTGGAGCCCTACCATCGACTTCTTTTTTTGTTCTATCCAAAAACAACGTCCCAATACCAACACCAAGGTGATATCATTCTTATGAAGTCGGTCCTTCAGTTCCGCTAGTTTAAAAATTCAATTAGTAGACGCTCTCGTTTACCTGTTATTCTCTTGCCATCTTGGATTGCTAGACAAATTTCATTGTCGTTGTGTATTCTCACGCGTCTTTTCAAGCTCATAGTTATTCCACTGCCACATGCCAGGAACTTTCTTCAACTTAAAAGTGGGTTCGCAAGCAAAATCTCGTAAACGTTCGCAAGGGGACAGAATTTCCTCTCCCACAAGAATACGAGTTGGGTACCGTTCTCTAATAAAGGCAAGTTAGCCCCCAAAAGGCCTCTCACCTTCCACCAACAGTAGGGAATGCGTGCTTGCTCCCTACACACTAAAATGGGTGATTTTCGTTGGTTCCATCCTTAATCAGGATCGGGGTTTAAGACCCTGGGCGGCACACACCATTATTCGAAATTTATGGGAGCTCCTCCTCAGGATTCCACCCACGAGAACACTTTCATGTCATGCGACCTACGCCTTTGGTTGGTGCTTTTGTAAAAAAATGCCTTAAGGTCTATTTTAATTTGTTTTTCTTTTGTTATCATAATTTTTTTAATTTAACATTTTTAGGGCCAACAGCTTAAGGAAATTCTCAGTGAGTGGATAACCTTTAAGGCTATGGAATTAAGACGTGGAATTATTTTGAGCATTGAAATACATATAATCATCACATTTAAATAAAGAAGAAACCGCTAAAAGCTTCTCGTCATTTTTCTTACAAGAAATGTGTACCATTTATTCTACTTTTCAGCAACTGAACATACCAAATAAGGACTTTTAAAAGCGGAAATGTTTGTAGAAATTATTTTTTTCTTTGTAAAGAGGACATCGGTGTGACAATGAATAAACAGATGGTCGCATATCCTCCTCTGAGGGCGCGGCGGCACAAACTGCAGATCAGTAAAGGACGAGATTTGGTTGGATACTCCCCTGACCCATATCCTTTACTCTAAAAGCAAAGAAATAAACCGGGATTACTCTAGCAAAAGGGAGTAAGCGATAAAGCACTGAAAATATGGACAGCAAGTCATTTTTGCTATATACATGATCGTGTATGTGTGAAATAATCCAAAATTCGCAAGGGGAGTGGTGATAATCCTCCCTGGGGAGCTACTCCATCTGGGTAATGAGAAGTGATAACCCTTTCTAGGGGATAATAATCCCCTAGGTTAATGAGAGATAATAATCCTATTTAGAGGGTGATGATCCCCCGGGGTAATGAGAAGTGGTAATCCTCTCTATAGGGGGTGATAATCCTCCAGGGTAATGAAAGGTGATAATCCTCTCAAGGTAGCCCCAGGGTAGTGGAAGGTGATAATCATCTCTATAGGGGGGTGATAATCCCCCAGGGTAACGAGCAGTGATAACCTTCTCTAGAGGCCCATCCTACTAAAGGCTTGCAATAAAAAATCGGCCACCTTCGCGATGCTCTGTGAGTCAGGAGAACGTATCTGCACAGAAATTGCGTATAATATTTTGTTGAAGCAAGCCTTTGTACCACCAGCAGATAACAATAAGATCTTAAGATATGTTTCTCTCGCCGTCCATAAAGTGTACGAATTACTATATTATCAAATTAAAAAGACATTAACACGGATAATTTTTCAATATAAGGTAGTACACAATATATTAGCATACAAAGCAATTGCGACCCAAAATTTGTGACTATAATATACGCTCTCAATGTCTAAACAAAACACATTCCTTTGATCTCATGTTCGTACGCTGTTCCTCCGTAGTCAAACTCGTTCCCACTAGTCCCTCTCGCTAATAACAGCGATGATGATGATAATAATAATAATAATGAAAATAAAAACGATTGTCTTGTTCGTTGAATCCATGCATACTGTACAACTAGAAGACATCAAGTGAAGGTCAAGTGCAGGCTTTATTGATTTTATATTCACAGCAAATAGAAACCAGCTCACATATAACACTGCTGTCCGAATCTAACCTTTGGTTGCATAGTTCCATCTTTATAACGGCTAAAAACCAAAATCTTTTTTGCCTGTGAAAAAGCCTTCTCTGGTAACCATGATTGTGGCAGATAGGAAGCTTTTATGTTGGTGTTCCTGTGGCAAGGGAACATAAGGCAACTTTGCGATTTCTTGTTGTGGATGGACCAAATAACGGAAAAGATGGTTATTAACCGATTTCGTTCACCTTTTTTTAACCCATTTTCACCCAATACCAAAAAAAAATACTTGTGATAAATCATGTGCAGGTGGCTGTCCTTTTGATCATCCGGAATGGGCCTCGGCAAAGTCTTATGACCCTGCTTGCTTTTTAAAAGAGACTAACCGAAATCTTTTGGTCTGGGCTTGAGGTAGTCAAAGCAAACGAAAGTACTTGTTTAAACCCAAATGACAAACCTGTAAGCATTTTTCTCTCTATAATCCGAACTGAGCTTCCTTGTCAAACATGATTACCTGAGATTTGAACGTCATTTAAACTACAATGAAATTAAATTGTTTATCTCAAGGGTACAACTCTACAAAATAATTATGCAATCAATATTGTTCTAATGTAAATGACGTTTCTTGACCAAAGCATTTTATATATTTTTAAAACTTTTTTGTTTGTTTTTTTTTTTCCAGTCCAAAACTGAAAATATGCAAAGGTAAAATATACGAACAAAATGGCTCAGGTCAAACCGACTTTACTGTGACACCACTCAGGCCCTGAGTTATTCATCAGTATGAATCAGGTTTGAATTATTTTTCCATGAACTTAAAGGCCATGTTTTCTTCTGAGGCCTGAGGATCTCAACAGGCAGCAATATCTTGTTTAAGAAGAACTGCTGGTAGTAAAATGCCTCGAAACAGTACCACAGTATTTTCAGTTTTTTCCCAGACCCATGCAAAGCCAGTTAAATGTTTCTATAAATCATAACCGTATCCTAATCCAACTAGGCACTTGAATTAATGATGCAATGAAATGTATAATATTGCAGATTAAGGGTGTGTTCCTTTCGGCGAATCCAGAAACGGATTTTTGATCCTAGATTTGCCAGATTTCACGGTCGAAAGGAACGTGAAATCCGAAATTGGATTTGTAACCTTGGTAACCTTTCGCCAACGCGTGCAATATGCACGACAGCCTCTCAAAAAATGTCGTGTTTTCTACTGTTTGACAAATTATGCGATTATACCGTGCAGAATTTAGTGGTTGGCAGTTCGAATAGCGACGATGGAACATATAAAACAGACAAAGAAAGAAGCCCATTAAAACTGAAAATTATCTAACGAATGTCGGCCAGTTTGATCCAGTTCCATAGCTCGGATTTTTTTATGTAACACGATCGAGTGCCTGTCGCGTCTACAAGCGAGTTTGTAGTTAGATAGCAGTTCATTTGTTACTTTTACTTATTTCGGATTTCAAGCAATCTTTAGAGACAAATGGTTAGTATATGGATATTTTAATGTACCAGGAACAATCTTCTAATGTTTTCAGATGTTTTGCGGCAAATGACAGCAACGAGGAAACTCTACGGCCTCTATGGGAATACTTCAACTGGAAATACCGCTGGATCATCTGACTAATTTCGGATCCACTGTGAATGGAACAGCGTAGATCACTAATCCGTTAATCTGGATTTGGATTCTTCGGATTTCAAATCCAATGAATCCTTTTTCAAAAAGGATTCACCAGATCAAAAATCCGGATTTGGATTTGCCTAAAGGAACGCGAAATCCGTTCTTCGATCTAAAATCCGTTTTTGGATTCACCGAAAGGAACACACCCTAAGTAATTATTAAATTCGTCCTGGCGTGAAAAAGAATAAGTAACATTTGGTTTACCCGTTTTTTGAACTTAACTGCGTTTCCTTGCAAACTCGATTATTTGGGGGTCCCTCGTCATTAAAAACTTCGAGAACCATAAACTTAATTACAGCACTCAAGGCTACAACGCTACTACGGGTGTTTGGGATTAACATGTATACACAATTGATAGTTTTAGGTCATAAATACGTCTTTTAACGTACATCATTAGTTCAGTCTTGTAACCTTTCTCCTCCTCCGAGAGGGTTTTCTATTCTCTTTCCTTTTTGTCCGAAATGTTCCCAAGACTTTTGTAACAAAAAAAAAGTGAAAAAAAAGTGTGATACGTACTGTATCACACTTTCCCTAGTCCCAATCACGTTCCAGTGGATACGTCATGAAAAGCTTCCTCGTTTTCCTCTGAGATCAGGAAAATTCTTTGGGTTAAATACCAGTTTAAATGATGTCAGTCCTTACTAGTAAAAAGAAAACTGGTAAATGGACGGAAGTCACCAGGAGTACATTGATGTTCCAAAGAACGTTGGATACAATAATTATATTTGGTTTGAGAACTCCTGAACAAAAGGCCCCGATTAAATATCTTTAAGCAAGAGATATAATTGAATTAACCTATGCATTTGAGACCGCTGAATCTGTTGTAAAAACGTTAATTATTGCAAATAATGTAATACATCCCTGTTATATCCAGTAGTATGTGCTACAGGACTCACATTAGATTTTATGCTAGCCAGTGGTATTAAGTTGTAATGCGCGTATTTAATTAATTGAAATATTGTAAATAAAGTCCGATGAGTTCGTTATATTATAAATACAAAACGGGCTCAATATTTACTTTTCCAAAGCTAAGTCTAACATTCTTGTTAAGCCATTCCCGAGGTCAAACAGGAGAAGTACTTCAAAGGTATAAGGTTGTCGTTTTCTCTTCTGTTCGCTGTTAACCTTCTAACTATTTGAAAGGGTCTCTGTCAGAGAAAACTCGACTGCAGAATGTCGCTATGCAACATGACTTTGCGCGAACGCAAAGAATTTTGATCAAAAGAAAAATCATGATTTCGACAAAAAAATGGTTGTATTGACTATATATATTTTTTTACCTTTGGATCTTTGCCCATGTTTTCACAAGAAAGACGAGAAACGCTTCGGACATTTGACCTTGGTGAGGTTAAGTTAAGAGAGAATTAGCAGAAACTAACTTGAACTTGAACTTTAAATTCCGCTGCATGATGATAAAATGCTACAAACTGGTGTAATGCGGACAACCGTTGTCACTGCGGCACTGTGCAAGCCTAAGAAGTACTTAAAAATTTCAAACATGAAATGAGAAAGTCTTTCAGGTGTTTAGAGTGCTTTCCTGTGGATGATGACCACTTGATTCCCTAAGCATGACGCCAAATTTGAGCTAATATGAGCAATTACCAATACCTCTTTTATTTAACATAGATACATAATCACTGCACCCTACTTTACTCAACATAATGTCAGTTAATTTCTTATCATCCTTAACCGAAGCAAAAAAAAAAAGACACATGAAGTGAAAATTAAAAACTGTCATTTTTCATTTTAACGAACACGCTAGTAGTAGTACACCCCACATCGCCTAAACGGTTCTTAAACTTAAACTGAAAACCATTTATTTACCTAGAGTTTAGTGTCTTGTATCCCACTTGGCGGGTGATGGATAATGACTTCTACCAGGGTAACAACACCTTGTTCAACGGTTATCTGGTTTGCAGTGTCCTCGTCTTCGTCTTCGTCTTCGTCTTCTTCGTCTTCTTCTTCTTCTTCTTCTTCTTTTTCCTCTTCTTCTTCTTCTTCTTCTTCTTCTTCTTCTTCTTCTTCTTCTTCTTCTTCTTCTTCTTCTTTTTCTTCTCTTTCTTCTTCTTCTTCTTCTTCTTCTTGTTCATGTTCTTGTTCTTGTTCTTGTTCTTGTTCTTGTTCTTGTTCTTGTTCTTGTTCTTGTTCTTCCTTGCGGTCCGCATCATAATCTTCAAGCATAATAATAACTGCCGCATTGTCCCTTCCCGTATTAGCAGTCGGTGGGATGTCTATTCGGTCAGTTTGCAGTTGCTGCCTCGGTATGTCCCTCCCAGCTAGTCCACCTATCTCTCCTTGTAAATTTCTAAGTGGTAGTAGCAACGCCAGGCAGCAGGACAATGACCACTCTGGATTCTTTCGCCATTCTTTTACGTAGTGGTAAATATACGACAGATATTGCACTGAAAAAAGTAACAAACTCATTCAAATTAAAACTTCTTGACCTTCATATATTCAAATTTACATCTATAGTAATCTTTGCGCCTTATATACGTCGAGGTGGTAACTACTGTTCGTAGTAAGGGACAGGCCAAAGGAGCGTAAACTATGGATTGCAGTATTTTTGCCGTATTATCTTTTCAGATTCGAATGATTTGTTCCAACAACAAGCGGTCAGTCTTGTACTCAGTCGCGATGTTTTTCATTGGGGATTTTAACACATGTACATGTATAAGAGGAGTGCAAGAATAGATCACTACACTACTCGTAAATCAATAATTTTTATTAAAAAAAGGCTGTTTATTTCGTTTTCTACTTCCCTAAGAGTATATTTTAGAGATGTAAGGCTGCATTAATTATTATACCACGGACAGGGTAGAAGATTTTTTTGGGAGGTTGAATTTTTTGAAGCGAAAAAGGGGGTATGGTAGAAATTCCTGAAGACAGGAAGAGGCCACATGCCAATTTTTAGATGCCATTGAAAGAATAAGTATTTGTAACATTATTGATAAACCACTTCTAGTTCAGTGAAGGATATTTTTTTGTCCTTGACTTTGTCCAACTCTAACTTCATTATCATATTACCTCTTTTATTTTATCCTGTTTTTGTTAATAACGTCACTGATTGTTTCCATTCTCATTATTATCGTCATCATCATCATTTTCATCATCATCATCACAATTATTGTCGTAAAAATTGAACAACTTTCCTTACTTTCAAAGCTTTTAAAGTTGTGATTAAGTCCTCAGCATCTATGTTTGCAAGATTAAAAACTTTCGCAGCTTAAAACGAGTGAAAATGATCAGTAATACTAATTTTGGTTTCTTGAATGTGCAGTTACGCTGCAATCAGAAAGGATAAACTTGACTACTGTTCTAGAACGTCTCTATAATGAAAAGTTATCATATGGTTGGCGGAAGATCCTTAGAGAGCTTCTTTGATTTACATTAAAGGTGGCATTCCTTAGAATAGAAACTTGAATTCTTACGATTGGTAAAGTCATTAAATCAAACGAATGGTATCGCCTGTAGAAAGCTTTCCTTCCATTAAGCCACAATCGGTAGCTGGTCGAGAATATGCTTGTTTGAGTGAAAAGACCACATAGTTTTCATTACGGAACCTGAAGCTACTGTTGCGTGCGGCAATTAGTTTAAAATTTAGTTTCAATTTTCCAAGGCCCATAAGAAACTTCGAGGCATCCTGAGGTTTAAAGACTGCGTACATTTGTAACCAGGATGGCCGCCCGTAAATTCTTGTAATTTAACGGATTGTCCGTAATGATAAACTGATTCATCACAAAAAACAAGAAGCAGAGATAGCGGGAGAGTAGGATGAGTATGGGGTTAAATCACAATACAGTTGACTCCCGATAACTCGAACCTCGCGCTGACTCGAACCAAAATCTATTTCCCCTGGATTTCCGTCATACATTTACTGTAATTTTACCCTCGGTAACTCGAACCTCCCACTAACCCAAAGTAGTTTTTGTTTCCCCTCAGATCATTTCTATATATGTTACCTTCAATAACTCGAACCATGTTTTGAGCCCTTAAAAGTCGGGAAAAACAGTCTACTGGCGTCCCAAACATTGAATTTTGAATTTCTCATTGACGTGTTGTAGGCTTATAATTTACTATTGGAGGCTGATGTTGTTTGTCACAAATCTAACGTGAAACAGCTTTACTTCTCAAAACAGTAAAACGCATGCTCTATTTAAGCAAGGTTTTGTTATGTTACGTTCTGATTTATAATCTAGAGGTAACTTTTAATTTTCACTTGACATTTCTACGATTAATTGCCACTAAAATGTTCACTATACAGTAAAAACTGTTTTTTTCCTCACTCCCGGCTATTTTTTTCGACCTCCCGATAACTCGAACCTTTTTCGATTTCCCTTGAAGGTTCAAGGTATCGGGAGTCAACTGTAGATGCTAATAGTCCATCAGCTAGGGGGGTTGTATGGCTCACTTAAGGGGAACAAACAAAACTTGTATAATCTAAATCTTCGAGTAAAAAGCATCACAAAAATGCATGATAGCAAGGATAGAACGGTAGCTTTCACTTTGTAAATCGAATTTTAAATTTGCCACTTAAACTTTTATTTTGGTAGCCACCTTGGATTTACAAACAAACCTTTGATTCCCTCTTAATTTAAACACACGATTTTTTAAAAGAAGATTTGAACTACTAGGTATCTGAGATATTATTTTAGCATTGTTAAGGTTAGTCAAGATACGATGACGTCATGTATGACGTCACAGTGACCGCCATTTTGCTTTTGAAATTAGCCTATTCAACTACCGTAGAGTTCCGAGAGTAGCGACCCTCGTTACTTTCGGAATTAGCAGCCTTTGGGGGTCGCTTTTTTCGGGGGATCGTTACTTTCGGGGGGGTCGTTACTATCGGAACTTTACGGTAATATCTCAATCATCTAAATAAGAAAATTGCTATTAACATTAATTAAACGTTGGAAGTTCTTCTTTTGCACATTACAAACCTGTTTTGTGCTGAAATGGGCAAATTTTTATGAGGAAAAAGGCCAATTCGAAACAAATTGATTGGTAACTTTCTTCAACCCTTTGGTGACGGCCGGCGAGTAGAGAAATAACCGCATTTTTCACCAATTCCTCTTCTTGGACTGGTTTTCGACCAATTAGCATGGCTAAAAGAATGGCTAAAAATTCATTTTTTATCAAACAAAGGCATATTTTCCGACTAATCGCGTAATTAAACAGCTTTTTTGCTTTTCATGCATGCGCACAAGCCAAAATTTTGACTTTATTTGCGAATCTGTTTTGATCTTTCTCTATTGCTCTCTTTTTTTCTTTGCCTTTCTTCTATATTATCAGTTTTTTGCTCACTTTATAGTCTTTTTTTGTATAGAATTGTGGCTAGCCAACTAATATTCTATTTCATCAGTACTTTTCTCCTCTACGCACCAATTCTTCCAAACAGAGAGCCAAAAACCAGTGCTTTTCGCAATGTTTTCGTATTAGAGCAGTTTTTCAGCTACTCTATGGTTGTTTCGGTTGCAAAAGCAAATGTGCTACAAACGCAAACCATTGCGGTTTTTGCTCCAAACTGGTCCAGAGCGGATCCAAATATTATGCCATTTAAATGGCGCATTTGATTGGCTCTCAGCGGGTTCTTTTGTTTATTAACCAATCAGAATGTCACGTTTGTTACCCTTTTCTTGCACTAAGCCTGAGCAATTATTGTCTTTGATGTGTTTTTTGTTCGGTTTCCTGAAGTCGAGCGTATGGTTTATGCGGCTTAAGTTTATACACGGGCAATGATCTGCCCTACATATCAGGTTTAAAAAGCCTTTAGACAGTTCAAAGAAAAGGTTCCGCAGATTGTTTAGTTATGATTTTGGCTATAAACAGAAAGCTCTGAGCGATTTTCTTGCCTCGAGTTCGTCTTGAAAAAGAGCAAACACCGGGAAGCCGGCTTAAAACATGAACAATTTTATGCTTACCTGAATCATGGTTTTCAGAGACACTTTACTCTCAATACTTCTCTTCGTGAATGAAAATTATTGTCTCTGTACATGTTTCACCGAATTATATTTATTTTATTGATTGTTAGAAGTCCCTCCCGCAGTTTTTATCGCTGCACTGGTTGTTCCAGTCGAACATAAACATTGCATGCAGGAATACTCAAAACGCCGCGCGTAAATATCACTCGCTTTTAAAGATTACACATAACAAAACCATACACAGTTTAATAAATAAAGGGAAATAAAACCTAAACATAACAATTTCTCTATCATGTTGAGGCGTAAATGGTAACTTTATTAATCGCACTGCAAATTTGCCTGTGAAAAGTGAGAACCCGTCCGGCTGGTAGCCTGCGAAGTGAAGCTCTCCTATTTGGGCGAGTTAAACGAGTTTCGCGAGAACGCGCGAGCTAGCGGCGAAGCCGCGAGGGGCAGAGGACTCCTTTCCTCGGCCCCTCGCTCGCGCGTTCTCGCGAGGCTTGCTTCGCTTGCCCAAATAGGAGAGCTTGCTCGCAGGCTATCCGGCTGGCCGAAAAGGTGAATTTGGGAATTTTTTTATCGTTTTCACTAAAAGCCCATAATTATTACCCTGCATATCACATAGGACCATATTTTTCTAACGGAAAAGTCCCGCATTATGGAATTCTTTTCATGAAAACGTTTTATAATTCAATGCTATAATTTGTTGTGCAAAGGAAGCGCGTGCTTTGACGTCGTGGATATTGAATGAGTGCAACTTGTCTTGCAAAATTGTGAAAAACTGCAGAAGTATAGGGCAAAAAAAAGAAAAATTCTGTCCGAGGTCTGTATGATAAAAAAAGGGCCTCATAGTACTGTTTACCTGAGACGTGTTGAGAAAAAGTATGTTTAAAAGGCTGGTTTACACGCCACCAGATTCGTCGCCAAGATTTACTTGTAAACTAAACTTGTTCAACACAAAAAATCCGGCCTGATTTTTTATTTTGGCCTCCCTTTTAGACAGAGGAGTGCAACGCCAGAAACCGTCCCGCTGATTGTCTCTTTTTGATTGGATGTCGTTAAACAACAAACGCTTACCAAGTGTTCTTCATCAGTTATTATTTAACCATTTGTTTAACGACATCCAATAAAAAAAAAGACAACAGCGGGACGGTTTCTGTCTGGCACATACGAATCTTGCTACGCATTCCAGTCGCTCAAATACTGTGGGATTTTGATTTTCTTCGAGGGCTAGCTCCGGGCCGTTTGGATGGATTTTCGATTGGAAGGTACGAGAAGAATCGTGAATCTTTTGAGCTTTATGCTGCGAAGTTTTAAAGCGGAGCAATGAGATTTTGGGGGGAAAAATCGCTCCGGCGCTGGAACCCTTTCAAAACAAGGATTCCTCCCTTGTCCTTCTATTATATGGAACAGTCAACGGCGAACTCAAATTCATTCAAAATCGCTCAAAAAACCGCTTTTGAGGCAAAAGGACGACTATACACCACAGGTAAGGTAATTCAACGTTTATTTATCATTGATTTATATACATAGTTAGCGATATGTCGCTATAGGTGAAGCAAACGGTAAATCCAGTACATTTACTATAAAATAACAATCGGCTACACAAACAGATTGTGTGGGCCCCCTGTGGTGCTTCTTTAGTCGAAACGTGGATCCATTTTTCTTCCCGGATTCTCCCACCCAAATCCATATGGCTGTGGCCAGCTAGGACAGCACACTTTATCATTGTTCCAGACCCTCATTTGATAAGGGGCTAAGAGAATTGTCTCTCGTATTGGTGGAAGCCTATCCGATTTCCACTGATTTTTTTCCGCACATATACCATCTTAGTTCCTTGACATGTGAGTGACCGCCGTTTCCAGGCTGATAATGCTCGCATATAAACTTCTCCACAAAAGCCAATACGTCGTCTGGGGGATGCACTGTGGTTCCAAGGTTTCCCAAAGCGTCCACATGAACGTTTTCCAGCATGGAAGTTCGTTTCCCTTTACCAGGAAAACACCCGGTGACGTCCAGCCCGTCTGAATGCGTGGAACTCTGGTAATCGTCAACAGAGGAAAGTTATATTACATTGCTTGCCCCTTCCAGCTCGCCCGATCTGTGTCTGGCAAAAACATGGCGAGATCTGTTTATTTCTTTCGTTCTCCCACCAAGACATCACAATCGCCATGGATATTCAGATTCAACCTGGTCCATGCAGTCAGATTCCTAAATGTACTGGATTAAGTCAAAGTCTACAGCAAAAGTCAACCGATACAGGCAACCATAAGATCGACTGCGAATTTATATTCCCCCGCCAAGCGCACTGATTATAGATTCTCAAGATAACAACTATTGGAACTTTGTGCACGGACTCCTGTTTTAAGATATTTTTTTCTGTCCTTGAAGGACCTTTACATTCTTAGGACTCGACTTGTGCGCGCTGAGGTAATACCAAAACAACGACTGCGTCGTATACCAGTTCTATTTGGCAGAGAAAGAGAGAGAACGACCCAATTTTATTATTCTGATCAGAAATTACCATATTATCACAATGTAAACAAACGCTGCAATCGTGGGTCAAATGCTAAGAATCTCATCGCTGTTCATCGGACGAGTTTAAAATCACTTGAAATCTGTCGCACCCATGAAGTACCTTATCCGCCATTTAAAGACAAGCTAACATTTACAGATGAGATGGGTAGCTACTTTAAAGAGAAGACCGTCAACATTCAAGCTAAACTTGACAACATGGCTTCTGGATTGTCTCCTCTTCCACCATCCAACAACAGCTGCTTACGCCCATGCAGCATAATGGACAGTTTTCACAGCCGTCTGAAAATGATGTGAGCAATTTGATCGAAAGCTCCTCGAAAAAGCCCTGCTAACTTGATCCGATGCCAACACCGTTAGTTGTCAACTGCATTGACTCACTTCTGCCTATTATCACCAAGACCATCAATTTATCGTTGTCTATTGGCTATTTTCAGTCTGCGTACAGAAAACAGCACAACACAGAAACTGCCCTTTTTAAAAGTAATGAATTATATACTGAAGAAAATGAACTCACAGCACGTTGCTCTAATAGTTATACTGTGAAAGGTTTTAACCCAGGATTCATTTTAAAAGTAGGCCTAGGCTGAGTTTGATCGTCCGGGAGAACTTAATCCTGAGTAGGACTGTTGTTGTTGACAGTGACTGGCGCTTCGACAACCTGTACGGTAGTCATCTTCAGCGTCAAAGTGAGTTGTATCACGTCAGTTGATGGTATTATACTCTGGTTATTGATCTGATTGGTCAATTACGTCGCGATGTTATTGGTCGCTAGCTTTTGGACCAAGGCCAATCGCACGATGGTTATCCCCCGTACCAGCGACAAACGATATATTCACACACAACTCCAGATAGCACCTTAGAAGCAGAAGTAAAGTGGCTGTGTCTGGAGAATGGATATAAAGCTACGTTGCACCATTGGCAGTTGCGTCCAGAGCATGTAGCAACATGTTGGTGTGTGCTTCTTCTTGCTCACTTTGAAGACGGTTCACATTTTGATGTGTTGCACGACACTGGCATCCCCAGGCCACAACAGCTCGTAGAATTGTCTCCATAGCATAATCTAGGTAGCTAGATAGCTCGTTCTTGGTCTTACTATGAGAAAGGAGTCTTCTTACTGGTACCTGGTCGAATTCCTGGTCGATGTGCGTGGCATTACTAATACGTTAATATACGGGATCTTGATCAACCTGCCTGTTTACTCAGGTAGCTGTTTTTAGAGACATCGGCAAGTCATATCTATCGAAAACCAGACGGACCTCATAATTGGACTTGTACTTATATATTGTTGATGCTGACAGTAAAGCGCTCAGCTAATTGCGAACAGTCTTTGATAGTTTCCGGCTTGCCAAGAGATTAACGTTCTTCCAACTTTTGACGTCAACAACAGCAACTCACAGTTGAGGCGGATGAGAGTAGGGCTCCATATTTACTATTTCAATCTCACTAATCTGTGGACGAGTAGTCGTTCTTTGCTCTGATTTGCCACGAAGAGCTAAACTTTCCAAGAATTTTAATCAAAGCGTTCTTTGCAGAAGAAGCGTTTTACCCTGTTTTACCATTGGGTGCAAACAACGATCTCGGAACTGACAAAAAACTCGTACTGGCCAATCATTGAAAACACTCATTTCGTGCAGCTATTGATTGCCTTCCGTAACAAGTTGAGTGCAGCTTCAGTACTTTTATTTGTTTTGGATCGTCAGTAGTTTTCTTTTCTAATAATTGACTGGCGGCATCCCCTGTCTTCTTAATGCTTAATCGGTCTGATTCGTTAGCATTTGTTGTTCGGTGAACTTCCACTTCAGGTATCATAATTTGAATTACCTGTTGAAGTGTTTTTCATTTGCACACCGTTTCATGGACATTTTTTGCTTCAAAATTACTCGCATGAATATGCTGCTTGTAAATCGGACATAGTCTATATCTTGCCTTCTCTTAAGTTAATCTCTGTCATTGCTAAAATCTCTGTTGGAACGTCGTTGCATAATTGTTCGGAGTAGTAAATTTGTGACATCATTCACCCAACAGACCTTATGATACCTAATTCAAGAAATCCTGTTTATCACTGATGTCTAATTAATATTAGTAAATCCAACTAGTGATCTATTATCAATGCTGCGTTCTGATTGGTTGAGCTACTACTAGGCTATATATGTTATAGCCCACTAGTAGCGAAAAGCGCCGGCTTTTCGGCGGCAAAAAAGGATTAAAGTCCAGCTTTAACTAGTTAAAGTTGTTTTGTCTCGATATGTTTGACCAGCTAGTTGGATTTTAATAAAACAATTATTCCTCGAGCCCGAATGGGCTCTGAGTCACTATCCCATTCGGCATTCAGCCTCATGGGCTATTGACTCAGAGCCCATTCGGGCTGAAGGAATAATTGTTAAATGTACCCAGTTTTGCTCGGAGACGGTCGTTTCCAGAATTTCATTTGCCGTACGTAAGGACTGGGTAATGGACTGAAAACAGTAGAAGGAATTTCCTGCGAGACTCACTGACGTCACAAAAGAAACACTTATCTCTGCTAATTAAAATGTAATGTATTAGACCTTGTAAGCCGCAGTGGCATCTCCTCTGGTGCCACTTTTGAAATATTTCGTCTTGTTTCACTACAGGTCCAACCAACTCTTTCTCGTACCGTTCTCTTGCTTGCATGAACATTCCCGTATAGACTGCAAACAGTCTCCCTAGCTTTTCTTGCTCGACAATGTGTGAGCGATTGCGAGATATGTTTGTACGGATAGCGTCCTTATACCATTTGAGGACCGTTTGTGCTACGATACCTCTTTATCCCTAAGCTTTTGAGCTGTAAACGTTCATATTTTTCACCAACTTTAGAAATATTCTAAATGGCCGTAAGACGCCCATTCTTGTATGCATCTCAAAACTCTTTCATGAGAAGTTGGGTTCCCCCACAAGTCGTTCATTTGGCAACAAACAATGCAAAAACTTAAATTGAGGTCTTTGGTCTCTCCAGTCTGTATTAGAACTCGACATTTAGACTGGATAGATGACGTAAAACGGCAATATGTATCCCAGATGTTCTTGCGTCAACACACAACTCGAAACCAGAAAACTGGAATATGTATTAGCGCGTGCAATGAAGAAAAAATAGCCTATATAACTATAATAGTTTAAAATAGAATTTCTTATTTTATTATAAAGGGAATCTAGTTTAAACTTCACTTTTTAAGTACTGGGGAAAAAGAGTAAATATGTACATTTGTTGCAGGACAAATTAGTTGTTTTCCACCATTGATATTCCAAGGCATAATTCTTTCATTACTAAAAATGTGGATTTTGACTTTTGATTTTCACCAATGTCAAGGTAATATAACATTCCTACATATCTTATGAAATATTACTTTAGGAGATTTACAGAAAAGAGTGTGATTGAACATGCAACAGTGGTTTAAGCATTTCTATACCTTAGCCTCGTTTTCATGTAAATCTCAATAGGGAATTTTTCAGTGCCCCTTAAAAAAATCCTGCACAAATTACAGAAGTGCCGACAACATTCAACATGCTCCTTAGGTCCCCCTCAACACTTTTAAAGTAGTCGCTTGAAATCATCACAAAAATCCCACTGCGACATATGCTCCCTGAATAAAGCGTTCATCTTTTAAAAGTTTGCTGAATCTTCGTAAAGCGTACATATTTAAGAGTTTGCTGAAGGTCTACTATCGATCTGTGTTTAATGAACCTTCCAAAGCGTTCATCTTTTAAAAGTTTACTGAAAGTTTACACCCTGAGTAAAATTTTACTTTGGATTAAGCCTTCATATTTTTCTTTGGAAAATGCGTGCGACTCCTGGTTAAACCAGGCTGTTTAGCTTGGCGGCCGTTGTGCCACAAAGTAAATGTACTGAGTTGTGTAGCTTGGCGGACGTAGTTCCGCAAAGTAAATCTACCAAGTTGTGTAGCTTGGCGGCCGTTGTTCCACAAAGTAAATCAACCGAGATGTGAAGTTCGGGGGCGCCATTTCATCATGACTTGTGATATTTTCGGCACCGGACAAACGAACATTTTAGCTCTATGTTATTAATTCGGAAAAACATGACCAGCCCACAGTAGCGCCATTCAAGTCACTGAAGTCAATACACTAGAAAAAAATGTGGTCCGCCTTGGGTCGATCGTTAAAATCATCACAAGTTAAGAAGACTTGCCAGCTAGTAACGGTTTCATTTCATAGTAAATTTCAGTATTGTCTGCATGTGGGATTCCCAGTAAATAGAATTAATGACTACATCGAAATTTGAACTCCGATGTGAAAGCTTCATTTTGTCAAAAAGTTGATGATTGGATGCTCTTGAAAATAGCAGAGAGTTTTTGAACAAAAGAAAAAGAAACCCGGGTTAGGCGCTAATCGGCCTTCGAACAACTGCGCCCTGCAGAACATCTATTGCACCAATCAAAACAACACGTTCTTTCTACACGCCCGACGCACTCTTGCCAGTTTCTCCTCAAATTACAACCACTTGAGACGAACCATACCATATCACTTTGATCACTAGCCTTCAAAACCTTTTCATAATGATACACAGTTTAAATGGAAACTTCGCTGTACGCAACCCTTAAGTTCAAAATATGCTATAATAATCCCCGGAGTAGTCAATCGATAAAAATCGGTATCGATTTATCAATCGATAAATCGATAAAAATCGGGAAATCTGATTTAATTGACGTCGATTGTATCGACCAATCGGTAGAAATCGATGACACACTCGTTTCGTTTATCGATTTATCTAGATTTTACCGATTCCACCGATTTTTATCGGAAGATACATCTGTTCTTCTGTTCATCCAAAAATGAAAACTGATTTCATGAAAACAGTGAATTTTTTGACAACTGAGCCACAATTGAGAGTCAAGGGGTCAAACAATTTACTATCACTTTTTTTTTTAAAAAAGTTAAAACAAATATTATCTTTTCTTTAAAACCCGCTTTAAACTAAATAAAGTCTTCTTCGGATGACCGATATTGGTCAGGTTTGCTAGGTTGGCCAGGTTTTATATTTTTCTTAGTTTTTCAAGATTTAGATCTGCCGCCCTTTCAAAAAGTTCCGCGTGTAGTAACTTCCCGGAGTAGCCAATAGATAAAAATCGAAATCGATAAAGTCGTTAGCGATCAAGTGATTTTTTCGATTGATAACGGAAAACGGTGAAAAGCTATCCAGAGAAATCTTTTAGTCTGAACTTCGGGCATTCCTTTGACTCTAGAGGATGTCTGAAATTCAGGTTGGGAAATCTTTTATCTAAGGTTGTATTTCTCGACGTACTTGACTGCGAGAACTGCAAGTGTAATTAAACCGAACCATTTCTGTTATTATGTACCAAAGGATCACGGTTTTAGAGATAATTTTTTGTCTGTAATAGTTTCCACATTTCTTATTTCCTATTTGTTGATCAGTTGTTGCTCGTCACGTGTTTTCTCAGCTGTACTATTTAACTTATGCCAAAAAACAACAATGTCGGAGTTACCGTTATAAATCGTTAAAATCATGAAAAATCGATAATACCGATTTGACACAGCAATTTGATTTACCGATTTTCACCGATTTTCGTTGTCAGTCGATAAAAACCACTTGATTGCTATCGATTTTTATCGATACTGATTTTTATCGATTGACTACTCCTGGTATAATCATAGTTATTTATCGCAAGAACCATCCACCCTTCCCCCTGAACTGTTACCTATACGCCTAACAAACATATGCATATCGAACGCACTCTTTCCGGGACGTCGTTTCTATTCTTTTGTCGTCGACCAATTAAATTGAGTGATAGAAAGATGCCGTTGATTGCACGCGCGAAATTCGCGAGGACCGCCAACTGTTGATGTAGCTATGAGAGGGGAAACGCCGAAAAAAGTTTCCTCGGTCAAAGGATATTGTTTTTTTCTTTTTCGCTTAAGTGTAAAATTTCCAGTCTGAAGGAGAAAGTGAAGATCATTAGCGAGAGTGAATTGGAGATTTGTGCGCTAATTTATCGGCCTCAGTTGGAGTCGATTTCAGTGTCCATTTTTCTGTTTACGTCGGTTGCAATAGCCTGCAAACGGCAGATGTTTCTCCCTGCTCATCGCCCCTGAGGGACGACTTTTACCTCATGCCAAAAGCTGCTTGTTCCAATGGGTTTTTTCCTCTGACGGGCAGATTATTCTGGAGGGTTCTACGTTTCGACTGAGCAAATGTTATTTTAGCCGCTTGTTTCACACTGAGAGGTCATGACCCGCTTATTGATTTTATGTGGTTTTTGTTTCTGGTCGGGAAGATGATTTGTCCTATGATGCTAGATCATTTTCTGTGACCGCTTTTGAGGGGAAAAGCTCTTTATTGCGGCTAAATAAGGGTTTTAGGTTCTTTAATTTTCTCCAGAGTGCCTTCTGGATCTGAATAACTGAGCGATTTTCTTTAGTCCGTGAGTGTGATGTTTTCCTGCAATGTTGAATCACGCTGGGCCCAGCTCTTTTCGTCTTGTTTCAGGATGTTTAATTCTCACGGATAGCGATGAACAAATTTAAATTTAGAAGAATGAATTGCAGCCTAAAATATAGTTTCATCAACTATTTGTACGATTCGCTTGCCATTCTTCGCCTTCGTACGTTACCAAGCCAAGATTCTGGTGATCCGTAAAGGATAGAATTTTATCCAGCTTTTTATCTTTTTATGTCCGCCGCCGAGCTGATATCACTAAGCGATATCGCGTTGTACTGCAAGCAAAGATAAACGCCTCACTTAGCTTGAACTTCCATAAGACTGAATAGCGGGAAAATAACAATTACATGTTATTCTCACATTTATCTATTGAAACAAATCTTGGAACGCGACAGACTATCCATAACCAGTCGGCAATCCGTATCAACGTTCATAAACATCACTTTTTAATTCAACTACTTGTCGAATTGCTTCTTCTTGGTGCTTGTTTAAGCTTCTCAAACCCGGAAATATCGCATACTTTAGCAAACGCGTCTTTTAGTGAACTCCGAGCCTATCTTTTCTCGCGTGTTAGCTCCACAAATATAAGAGCCGAATGATGATTGGTTAATAAACACTGACCTCATGGAAATCGTGTTGCAGCTCGAGATCGCGACGTTATTTTTCGGAGGGAGAGAAGCGACGACAGAAAATACGTTTCCAGTTCGCAGGCTAAAAGCAAAGCTCCCTTAATAATAAAATTAAATTGATAATTTAAATCAAACAATAAACTTGTAATCCACAGATCGGTTAACTTTAGGTCACATTCATGTGAATTTTAAGGGAAGGCTAAGTGATTTTAGTGAAAAAAAGAGTTTGCAAACAGCACAATGAAGGGTTAAACAAATTTTACATCGAGTTAATAGTCTAAACGTGCACCCAAAAAATAGCAATCATCTTCGATCACAGTAGATTAGGCCTAAAAAACAAATTATTCCTAAACAAAAAAACTCAGTTGCCCACCTATACACCACCTTGGTATTTTGTAAGATTAATTGGACAGCCCGAAATATAATTTTACGCGATAGGGCCGATTATAGGACACCATAGTCCTCGGTGACAGTCAATTTACATGTTGCAGTTTCTAGGCTGCATTTCTTTGTCAAAAGGCAGGCCAAAATAAAAACAAAATCAGACTGGAATTATTTGTGTTCGACAAGTTTACTTTACAAAATCTTGCCGACAAATCTGGTGGCGTGTAAACCAGCCTTTTATACTTTTTAGTATATACTAAAACAGTGGATAGCGTTTTTCACGCATTCTGATTGACTACTCAATCAGTGAATATCCAGTGCTATTCGCTGATTCACCTCCAGTTCCTCCGAATATTTCTCGTTCTATAAGCCATCCACAGAAAACAATTTCCCTTTTAAACAAATAAGAAACGCCGGTGCTAATAGTTATAAAAAGAAGATAAATACGTCAAGCCGGATAAGAAACATCACATGAATAAGGTATCAGTTAAGGTATGAGCAGTACTGCGACAGACAAACAATTTTTGCTTTTGACCATAGTTAATGGAGGTGACTGGTTATGAAGCCCGGCAAACATCAAAGGAGCAAACAAAGATGCCAAGATTTATGTTAGAAGGTCCACGACCCTGCACAATCTTTTGTTTTGCGTTCATACGTTATGCATGAATTACGTAACCAGCACGTTTCTATTGGTTAGTTCCTCAGTACGGAGTAAACAACTATTGTGTTTTGTGCAGGGTCAAGGCCAAAAAAGAGAACAAAAACATACAACAAAGAACTTTGTCGGGTTTCATAACCATTCCCTCTATTAACTATGTTTTGACTTACCAAGAAGGAGTCCAATCAGCAAGGAGTTGGCAACATAAATCAAGCCATTGAACAGAAGGGTATCCATGATTGGGTCGACTGATGACGGAAAACTTTCATCTGGGATTGAGCTGACGGCTCCTATTGCAAGGTTTACGAAGGTAACAGCAAGTGAAGACAACATAAGCTTGTTTTCGAATGGATCACTTATTGGATTTTTTAGCCCGAAATACATACTAAACAGTCCAGACGAAACCAAAGCCAATCCAATGTACGCTCTGCTCTCGCCACCAAGAAGGATCAATCCAGAGGTCAAAATAACCTTTCGAGCTGTCTCCACCGCTTCCCAATACCAACAACGAGAGTGGTAGTTCTCGTGTAAGAACCGTAATGCCGTTTGCACCGTGCTTTGGTCTTCAAGAACATTTGTGTCGTTTGTTGCCTCCTCCTTAGCTTTCCTTTCTGCTCTTTGCTGTTTCCAAATTGCTATAAAAGCAGCAACAGGCAGAACAATCACATACATAGTGGAACAGTATCCCACGAAGACTAATCGGTTGTATCTCTCCCCTTTACAGTTAATGCTGTAGTCGGCTTTCAAATATTGCTCGCATCCTTCATCTTTCTCCTGGTCAACGCAGATCCTGCGGCAGGTAAGGGGCAAAACTTGAGCTGTTTTTAGGCAAGTGTTCAGGTAGGTCACGTAAAGAAAGAAAAAGAGATTTCTCTTTACGACCGTTTTAATTTGTTCCTTTTTCTTTATTTTTTTTCTTCATTGAAAATATGTCGTGTTGAATTCCAAGTGGCAAAGGCGAAGCTTGCAAGGGCCACAATCACCGCTACAAAATTCAATCCCATAACTGCAAAAAGACTTGCGAATGCGTCAAATTTCAAGCTGGGAATGATGCAGTGGAGGGGGGCTATCTGAACAATGTTAACCTGAACAATCTCGGAATACCCTCCAATAACTGAGAGACTTTCAGGCCACTTAATGTATGAAAACGCTTCCATGATACCAAAAGTCACTTGATAAAAGCCAATTGTAACTTTAATACTTCCAAGGGCCTTGTCAAGAAAAGATCGTCCAGCATCCTTTTTGCTCTTTTTCTTGCTTCTCCACACCACGATAATAACCAGTAACATAACTATTGCCCCCATAATTGCAAGCTGTCTGATCATCTCTCCTTTAGTTGGGCACAGTTTGCATTTCTTCAGTTGTTTATAATATCCATCACTGCAAACTGCACATAATGGTCCTTCATAACCAGAATTACATGAAGAATTCAAACCTCCCTTACAAGCGTCTGTCATGGGGCATCTGTACGGATGAGGAATGGTGTACGGGTATACGATACGGGAATCATTCGCGTTGTGTAATTCAGGAGTAAATGAGGAGTCCTTTGCGGTTTTGGTGAAGTTTCTGTACAGCTCACGGTGTGTCGTATTCTTCCATTTCCACCAAAAGCCATCTTTAAGATTTACGCAATCATCTTGACATTCTAATCCTAGCTCGCATGGCTTACAAGCCCCAAACAAATCCGTACGGTAATGATCTTTCAAACATTTGCAGGCGCGAAATCCTGCAAATGCAGTTGTGTCAGTTCCTGTCAAACAAAAGAAATGAAACAAAATTGTTCAAACGAATTGTCGTAATCTGTGAGATATACTTGCATAAATTAATAAGGTTAAATTTCTCGGAAACAGTTAGCACTTTTCAATAACACGCGAACGCAGAAATTTAAGAACCGTTCTCAGTAAATATCGAGTATCCGGCGCCAGATCAAAAAATTCGAATTTTTTTAATTTCACCAAAAAAAACCCTTTTGGTAAACTATTTGCAAAAACAATATTTAAAAGATCCAGCGAGGCTCCGTTTTTGCGAAAAACAGGAATGTTTAAAATCGGCCTAAACCTGGTCGAAGGCCCGAAGCAAATTACGCAAATTACGGCATTTTCAAAACGCTCGTACGAGAAAACGAAAGCTAATCTATAGTTCATCTTTACAAAGTTTGTTGCACATTTCTTAAAGTTACTTTCAAGCTATACTTTATCTTGATCTAGGCTTTCTTTCTATTTTTAACACCCGCGCAAAGTAAGTAATGTTTCGTGCTTTGTTGATACAGTGAATTTTACCATATTTCAGAATGTTATAGCATCAAGGGTATATATATTTAGCCGGTGTGAAAGGGTCCTTTTGAAGAAACCATTCTTCCTGTATGTCATACTAAAAGCCTTTTCGGCCCACCAAAAGCAAGCGCGCTAGACGAAAACGTATACGTGTGATTTGAGGGGTTTCTCCATTTTACCTCCTTTTGCTCGCTGTTGTCTTACTTGGTTGATTGACACTTTTTCAACCAGGAAAACTCAGTGTTTGGTTTCTATTGCGACATATCATTCGAATTTAGACTGCAGCAGCCCTTGACAAGAAAATAAGTTTGACTAAACTTTCTGAGCCAAACTTTGGAAAGTTCATTTACTCGTAATCTCTGTTATCACCAATTGTAAACAAACACTGGCGTACGATACAGATCCGAATACTCCGGTGACCTGAGATATCAGAGAATCTCACATCTCGAAGTCCTCGAATTTTCAGTAAACGTCAGTTACCCGTTTGTATTAATCAGGCCCAAGTGACAAAGTTCCTTATGCAAAGAACATGCACCTGACCTGAAAATATTGCCAGTGACTGGACTGGACTGGAAGTTTCGAGAATAGTTTATTCTAAACCATAAGAAAAGATCTAATAAGAAGTTGAATTTTTCGCTATTTTTCTTTCACTTTTTACATTCAGTTCATTTTATTTGCCGGAAAGGAAGCCTTAGAAATTTAATAAAAGGACGTTTGATTAATTCACACTCGCGCATTCTAGTCTTATTTTAAACTTTATAGCGGAAGGACATCTGTGAGCAGGGAATAAGTCAGCACAGAATTTGATTGTTGGCGAATTTCTGTAATCGTACATCGTTCTGCTAGTGAGAAGCTAGCTGTTGCTCACTCGTCTTGCTTGTTTGGAGCTGAGTCTTACTCCGGTAAAAGAGAGAGAAAGAGTGTCTGTCAAGGTTTCCAATGAAAGATTTGTGAACTCGTGTCTAACAAACTCTCCAAGTGTTTATATATACACATTTATACGCGCCTTATAACTTCTTCTGCGCTTAACGAGTGTCGTTAAAATTTTGGTCCATAACTTTCACTGAAACAACTGCTCCACAGAATGTCACTGATAACCGCGTAACGCAAAAGAGTGTCGAAGGATGAACGCACAATAAATGTCACAAAATCTACCTAAGCGGTCCCTTGGGGATGTTCTTTCTTTACGTCATCCTAACCATTTCGTACTTGCGGGCGCAAACAATAGAAACGTCATCATTACCTACCGATTCCTCGCGGCCCCTGTTCAAGCAAATCGAGGTTTTTTCTATATTGACTTTATGACTCTATATTTCAACTGTAAGTACTTTCCTTAATATACGCGCGAGTTACTAGAGTGCCTCCTCGGGATTTCGCCTCTGGGCGAAATCCCTGCGGGGGCAATAATAATAACTTTATTAATCTCCTCAAAAAGGCTTTTCAGCTAAATTTACAATGTCAAATATCTAAAACTCAGTTCACCAAAAATACCCTTTAAAATGCTGTTTTATTTTAACTTTAAATACATCTGCAAGCGAATATTAACGTTAAAAGCCGACGTTTCGGTATCATCATGACACCATTCTCAAGGCAAAATGAATAAATAATGCGAAGATTTGATTTCATAGTCTCTACAAATTAGCATAATAACAAAGGATCACAAGTTCTTCAATTGAATACCTTTGCGCGAATCGAGTCCGCCTGCACGTTTAGGGATGGTTTGAGTTTTCTTATAAAGAGCATCTCCTTAATTAGCCAATCAAATTTGTTAGAACCTTTAATGAGCACGTGAAATTGTTCTGAAAGAAAAGGTGGTACGTCCGAGTTATGTTCGCTAAGATAATGTTTACAAATTGACGACGATTTCTGTTTGTGTCCATCAACGCGTTCGTGGAGGTGGGCGCGAGTATAACCAACATATCCTGCATCGCACATTGTTGGTTAACAATGGCTGGCTTGACTTCTCGAAATTTAAGGTCTTCGTTGAGTTTTCTGCTGATCAACACGGGCTGAAAAGTGGTCTTGATTTTTAAGCTCGATTCGCGCAAAGGTATTCACTTGAAGAACTTGTGATCCTTTGTTATTATGCTAATTTGTAGAGACTATAGAAATCAAATCTTCGCATTATTTATTCATTTATTTATTTATTTTGTGTTATTCCAATTTGCGCTACCTTTTACTCATTGTGGCGCACGTAGACACTTAAAATCATCCTTTATTCCACATATGTTAATTGCATGCGTATATCAGTTCACCGTTTCTCAGACACCCAGTATCTGCGTGTAGCATTACACACATATTTGTAACCTCTAGTTTTAATTACAGCTAAATACAATATGGACATACATATAACTATAACTCTCGCAAGAGCGATCCATAAGGAGAATATTATTTGCAGGCAAAGAAAGTTGGACGACGTTGCGCATGAGCAGACAATTATTTGTAGGCAGTTAATTGCAGGTCACGTGATAGGGTCTCGGCTAATAAGAAAGAAGCTGAATTTGGATCAAATGATAACTAATATTATGCTCCATAGTGCGGTAAGAGTGGGAGTTTAAGAGAATTACCTTCTGGACATGGCTCGCAGTCAAACGGTCTTTTCCCGGGTGCTTTATTGTAATGTACAAAAGTTCCAATGGTGCATTTTCGGCAGCCGTCATTTACAAAAGCCTTCGTGTCCGAATAGAAACCTCCTGAAAGAATAAAGGATTAAAAAAGATCACTAGCAAGGGAAAATAATAGGTAGATGTGATACATCAGAAAACTTACTGGGATTAAATGCCTCAACTCTAAAAATATATTGAATTGACGATAGACAATTTAAGTTTTATCAAAAAGTTCGCTCGTTACGTTACTTACTACGTGATGGTTAGTGAAATTAATTAACCGTCAAGCATGGAATTACACGACGCAGTTCTAACCGACCAATAAGGTGGCGTCATTAAGACAGCCACGCAGTTCCAGAACCAAAAATAGATTTCAAATATAATTCTTAGGAACAGGACCATGTATGGGGATTCGCCCTCTTAGCTTATTATCTCTTGAAATATGACAAATAAACCAGTGCAGGAATGAGTTGGATGAATCTGGACCAGTTTTATAAAACACTAGTAATTACACCTGAAAATTGGCTTGAATTTACCGCTCTTGGTTGCTCTCCAAAATCTTTCTGAAATATGGTAATGTTGTGAAAGGGAGAAAACTGGTGAAAAGAGGTAGTGGCGGTGTCACGCTATCTCAAATTAAATTAAATTGGCAATGTTATCAATTGCTAAATAGATTTAAATAGCGGACGTCTGATGAACTCGCGTATAAAACGTATAGTAGTAGTAAACCTTAATTTAACTAGGGTAATCCCTTCAGAATACTAAAAAGTATATCTGTTATCAATAGGAGCCCTAAATTAAGACTAATAACAAAGTTCAAAATAAATAATAAGAAACTAAGTAACTATAAGTTAATAATAGTACAGTATAATAATTAAAACTAATTCTTATTTACTAAATAATTATTATACACAACTGAGCCATTATAATAAAAACTTTTCTTGGCGGTCTCAGTTCTTACTACTGGAACGTATATAAAATTGCTTCTGGTTGTTTCTCTTGAAATAACTTCCTTATTCAACTTAAAATAATTCTTTAAAACTGTGGTACATTATTATTTAAACACCTCTGCACTAAACCTAAAATATGAGCGTTACGGCGATCTTCTAAACTCTGAAATTTAAGATAGTCGGTGGATGTTGTACCACATTTAGATTTAACTATACTTTTCGAGGCCCGCCTTTGCAAAGATTCAAGACTTTCCATATCTGCTTTATTGCAGCTGGACCAAACAACATCGCAATAATCAAAAATGGGCAAAATTA
>NC_133201.1:24316297-24536297 GCF_958299795.1 Porites lutea | reverse complement strand
AAAGGATAGAAATCCCATTTCCCTTTTAGAAATGGTTTATGCCTTTCCCAGTGGTTAAATCCCAGCCCCAGTGCAGCAAATCCCATTTTCCCAGTATATAAAAAGGCGAATCCCAGTTCCCATTTTACACCGTCGGGACCCTCTATGGATAACGTCAGAAAATGGGGACTTATTTCAGAAATCAAATATTAAAAAACAGAATCCAGTAGAAGAAGTGGATAGTAAGACATAGCTTTTACTTTAGTGTATTAACTGCTTACATTACAAGGTCATTTCTTTGAATTGTGAATGCATGTGATCCAATTGTCTCCACGGGATTATCTGAAAGCATTCTGAAAAACAAGAAAGAAACAAGTCGACAAAAAAAGTGATATGACACGGGCGAGCAAAAATAACCCTTAACCTAAATTACTACGTTTCTTAGGTTTAAACTTCTATTTGCTTGGCGAGCAAAATTCTCCGCGAATCTTTAGACATAACTTGATTCAAATGGGGGGAAATATTCACATCCTTTGAATTTGATCGATATCGGAGAAATTGTAAGAAAAAGAAACTTGTTCAATAATGTTTCATTGTTTGCCTTGTAAAAAAAACACATCCCCTCGTAATTGACAATGAACAGGAGCCGTCAGGGTGTCAGAAGGGAAACTATAACTTATTTTGAAAGGAAGGGTGATTTATTCCATAAGTTTGAAGTTACAACCAAAAAACTCCAACTGTTATGGCGAATAAATGTTTACTATTCAGCCACCATCTCCTCAGTAGTGCTAGTTTGAGTATCTTTATTTCAAGTCCTGACTACACAGAAAGTTGTGTTACCCCATATGCAATATTCTCAGGCTTAGCGTTATTCGTTCCTAACTTATAATATGAAGATGATAATTAAGTGGGACCATAATTACATATGCTTTGAAACTATCATTTACATTGCTTAATCGCTGTCAACACGCGAAATATTTCAGAACCTTATCCTATTATTACCGGTAGCATCACACATTGGATGAATAGTCCAGTTTCGAATTCGCCACGGCCCCTGATCTAATAGAAACACGGAACTCTAACTCTCCAATCGTTTAATCTTCAACGGATGTATCCCATCACGGCAGATGTAAGAAGAAGACTCTTCACAAATACTGGCGAGAAGGTGCCTGAATTTGCGCTTAAAACAATAGACACAGTTCTACACAGGCCTTCTTCTGATTTATTATTGTTATAATTATTTGTTATTATTATTATTATTGCTATAATTACTATTATTATTACTATTGTTAATATTATTATTATTATTACCTTCACCCTCGCGCTTGAGGTGCGCGAAGCGGAGCACCTTCAGTAAGAAAATTTTGTTATCTATGCATCCAAGAAATTTTATTTCTGAGAAAATCGTCCGCACGTACGTCCACCTCTTCATGTAAGAAAGGGATAAAATTTCACGTCAAGTACTCGCGCGTTTCTGTGGTAAACTGCATGGCCACCCTGACTTTTAGGAAGAGAAAAAAAACAGCAACGAATCTGAGTCCCCCCCCCCCCAGTCTTTCTTTCGACTAAATTTTAATGTATACCTTGATGCTGATAACAGAGCAAGAGCTAGAGCGAGAGATAAACCTGAAGGAAGCCAATTTTGTTGGAAGAAAAACATGAAAATTTTATTGGAGGCAGTGAGAAAATGAGAAATGCTAGCGGTCACCAAGGTGAAAATAAGCAACAGTGAAAAACAAAGCAAAAAGGAACACACGCGACATTTCCTCCATAAAACATGTAATTAGAAAGTTTCTGGAAGTTTCACGTTGTAGTCATGCATAAAAACGGCAGAGAATTGTACCAAAAAATGTGCTTCACGTGCAGATTACGAATAACTCGTATTTATACGTATAACTCGAACTCGGATAGATCCGACGAAATCCCCCTTTATAACTCAAACTATGTCCCTTTTCCTTTCGATATGACCCCACCTTTTAGTCATTTTTACTCGGTTACCTCGAACTCTAACTTGAGTTTTGCGGAAAATCATTTTTCCCAACGCGACGTCGAAACCCGTACCCGCGACTTTCGACTCTGTTTTTCTTCCAACATGTTTAAATGCTCAAAATGGGTGTAAAAAATCGAAGGCTTTTAAAATAGATAAACCTTGTCTTGCTGGTTGTTTGGAGGATCTTGACCCTTGGTTAAGAGATAATCCTCAATATTTCACATTTGCCCTTAAAGCTTTCTTTCTTTGCCAATTATTTATTTTTCGGACCGTCTCTGATAGTCTATAAGCCACAGGCATTATCTTCTGATATAAAAGCCAGGGGTTATTAACTGGTTATCGTTGGGATACCTAAAGTGTGCGCATTTCCGAAATTGGTTTCGGTAATTCCAATACGGACAGTGCACCCTAGCCTTTTGGGGGGAACCACCCACAAAGTGAGCAACGTAACTAAACGGACATAATTATTAGTAAGGGAAAAGAAAACAAGTAAATGTAATACGTGAAATAACGAGCTAAACGCACTTTTCAATCTAACAAATAAAAAAGTCTCGACTGTGCTCTGTTCTGTTGTAAAGCACGCAGGAAGCGGCTAGAGCACGAAAGAGGTGTAGGTGGAAACACGAGACGTTGTCGAGATTCCCCCTACTTCTTGATTAAAAGAACAGAGCACAGTCAAGGTTTCTTTGTTTTTTATGATAACGCATTACTTTCTAATTTCCGAAACAAACTTTATTTTCGAAGCGAACAAGTGTTCATTTTCATAAAACGCTCTTAAACTAGCCAATCACAATCCCTTTTAGAATGGGCCAAATGGTTTAATAGGGTGGCTAACACAAAAGCTGTCGAAGCTGTCAAGGTATCAAAGCTATCACAAAGTGAAACAAGCGAAATGTTCTGTGAAATTGAATGCGGAAGAAATCTACTTTTTTACGTCCAAAGTCATTTTCAAGGTAAAAAGTGCTTTTTCAATCCGGCCGAATTGCGACTAATGAAAACATGGACGTCATTGACATGACAATTTGAAAACAAACTGCTTTAGCTTCGTATCGAAAAGTGTCCAAAAACTGAAAATGAAAGTAAAAATCCTTTACAATTTGCGACGTCTTCACAGAAGTGATGCTGCAGTCTCGCTATCGTGTTTTGAGCTAATGTTATGAAGGAACAAGCTCAAAACAATAGGCAGAGAAGTTTTTTCATGAAAATAGTTATTCAAAAACTAAGAGGTTAATCCTTAAAAGCAATAAAATGGAATGAGCACATGGCAAAATTCAACAGAAAATCCATCTCAAATCGGGGTGCATTTTGTAATAGTCCATTTTACAGTTATGGATGGAAGCGAGGCTGGAGCTGACCTTGTTTCGATACAAACCTGCCTGTTCTTATGCTAACTAGTATTTTTCAAGGGCAATTTCCATAACAAAGCAAATGAGGCTTGTATCAAAACAAGGTCAACCTCAGCCTCACATCCACTCGAAGGCTAGGGTACTAAGTCCACAAATGTAAAATCTATTGTTTTTCTTGAATGCGCCTTTTCCGAAAAGTTTGATCTAAAGATGTTGCCATGTTTGAGTTTGTAATTTATCTGTGAATACACAGCACCGTGGGATTTGTGTTATCAGGTGATGTTTGAGAAAATAAGAGGATTGCAGTTATTAGTAAGGAAAAATGAAGGCCTGGACGCAAAACAAACCGTGCCTGGTAGTAATGGTTATTGTCAGATGTGACATTAAAGTAAAAAGTGGATTACACGCTACGATTTGTCGACACGATTATATTTTGGATAGTAAAAAGAAGTGTTATGTAGGCCCCGACAGGCACTTAACGAATAAATCGTATATAACGTGTAAATTAGCCTCCGATGAGAAGCGTCGCGTATTTAAAACGACTTTCATAACATAAAATGAAATTTAGGGGCTGACCAATAGTGACAATAGTAAATTAGAAAAATTAGTTCCATCAAGAATGTTTTTCAAGCCTACCAAAGTGATCCGCGAGTATAGTTTGGTATATTTCTTTGCAGTAATAAATTGTTATCAATGCATTAACAGGTGCGTCGCCTTTATCTCAGGCTAAATCTATATGTTATATGATTCAGTGCGGTTTTTTTTTATTTTTGTCCTAAGTCCCCACGCTAGCGCTATGTCAAGAATTTTTGTATTGGATCTGGGAGGGGGCAGTTTGGTGACTAATACCAGTTGCGGATCCAGGGGAGGGGCCCAGAGGGGCCCGGCCCCCACCCCCTTATTTTTAGACCAAAATGAAGCCCGAATTGCCGAAAAAAGTTTTGAGTCCGCCCCCCCCCCCCCCTTATCTCAGGGTCTGGATGACCGCCCCCCCACCCCCCCTTATCTGAAGGTCTGGATCCGGCACTGAATACTTAGTAAGAAACGGAGTGTCCTCATGTCTTTTTCAGCTGTCTTTGTGCAAATGTCGTAGTAAATAAATAAAATATTCGCGTATATAGTTGTCGCCCAATTCTTGATATCAGTCGAAACAATTTATGTAATGCTTACGTGAAAAAGAACCTTATTCTAGAAAGGAAGTAAAATGTGATTAAAATATGCGGTATCGGTATTTAGACGATTTTCCACGCTGTATTTCGGTATTTGCCAATTTTTTCTTGCGGTATTGGGTACCCCCCAATGTCCCCCTCAATAGTAAATTAGAAAAATTAGTTCCATCAAGAATGTTTTTCCAAGCCTACCACAGTGATCCGCGAGCATAGTTTGGTGGATTTCTTTGCAGTAATAAATTTTTATCAATGCATTAACAGGTGCGAATAATAAAGGATTAAATTAACTGCAAAAACCGTGAACGAAGATCCTGCTAGTTGTAAACGTTGGATCTCTAGAATAGAGACCTAATCAGACAAAATATAAAGAACCAAGAACGAGAAGTCCAAAGAGTATGTAAAAACGTCCTGGTTTCACGTTTGTTTGTACTAGGTACTTTTTAGTCTTTTCGTCAATGTAACCGTCGTTAAACATACGTTCAATGTAAACCGTAAAACGCTGTTGAATAGTGTCAATAAAGTCCCCGTCTTGAACTCTTGAACCTCATGGCCTGAACCGCCGTGACCAATTATTGTAATCCATATCCTTAGTATTTTTTTCCTTTCCAGTTTTTACGTTGTACGTCATTTCCGCCTCTCCCTTTTAAACAATTTTTATTGCGACATTCTCCATCTATATAATATTGTGATTCTAACATAAGTTCAGTAACATCTGTAAACCTGAAGAAGGCTGGTATGGCCAGCCGAAATATTGTTATAAAAAACAATACACGTTGTTTTAAATCAGCTCTGCAGTAGTCTTTGGACTTCTCGTTCTTGGTTATTAACAGGTGCGTCGCCTTTATCTCAGGCTAGATCTATATGTTATATGATTAATTCCGTTTTTTTTTTGTCTCAAGTTCCCGCGCTAGCGCTATGTCAAGAATTTTTGTATTGGATCTGGGAGGGGGCAGTTTGGTAACTAATACCAGTTGCGGATCCAGGGGAGGGGCCCAGAGGGGCCCGGCCCCCACCCCCTTATTTTAAGACCAAAATGAAGCCCGAAGGGCCGACCAAAAAAATTTTGAGTCCGCCCCCCCCCCCCTTATCTGAAGGTTTGGATCCACCACTGAATACTTAGTAAGAAACGGAGTGTCCTCATGTCTTTTTCAGCTGTCTTTGTGCAAATGTCGTAGTAAATAAATAAAATATTCGCCTATATAGTTGTCGCCCAATTCTTGGTATCAGTCGAAATAATTTATGTATTGCTTAGGGACTGGTCAAAAAGTATAGGGGGTGGGTCATGAGGTTTTGAGCCTTGTGCAGGGGGTGGGTCGTGCAATTTTGAGCTACCCTGAGGGGGTGGGTCACCCTATTTTATTACATAGATGGGCACTAACTACTAACGAGACAGTTGACTACACTTGTTATACAAAACACAGCCAGCTGGAATTATTGCTAAAATACTCACAAACCTGTTGTGCGAGAAAATACAAAGGGTGACAGGCCGCACATCTATACGGGCGTGGAACCCTCTGTTAACCTTTTTTTTTTAGGCTCTAACGAGCATGTCCTTTAATGATTTTCCTTTTTTGTAGGGAAATGATTGGTGGTTCTTAAAAATTAATTGAAGTTATAGTTGGTTTTGTACAAGATTCCATTTTTTCATTCAAGCTTCCTTTATAGTAGACACTGAGGGCTGGTATTGTGTCACGAATGGCAATATTTCTTTTTCCTCCTTGTTGTTTTGTTTTAGGAGTTTAGACTCCCTTTTGTGAATTTTATTTCTAATAGTAGGTTTTCTATCAAAGATTGTGGGTAGCCTCCGTCCATCAAGCGGTTTTTTTAAATTTGAATTATTTTCCTCAAAGGTTGTTTCTGAGGAGTTTTTCCGTAGGATTTTTAAGGCTTCTCCTTTGACAAATCCATTTTTTAACATTTGGAGGGTGACACGAGGTGAAATGTGTGTGGAAGAAGGCTTCGTTTGTTTAAAATGTGTCTTTGCATCAAGGATAGATTTTTCCTTGAATCTTGTGCCTTTGTATACAACCGTGTCTAAAAACGCAGTCTCTGTGTCAAATGTTTCGGCCGTGAATTCAATAGTTGGGTGATGTAAGTTTGCTTGTTCAATGAAGGCTTTGATGTCTGGTTTACTCATGTCCCATAGGGAAAATATATCTTGTATGTAGCATTTCCAAACGGTTGTTCTAAAGACAGTTTTGCTGAGAGTTTCAATACATGTCATGAAAATATTGGCAAAGGAATCAAAACTGCTGTCTTTGTGCCCATTGCAGTTCCATGGTTTTGTAGGTAGTGCTTTCCATTCAAGTGGAAGAAATTTTCTTTGAGGATTAATCTATGGGTAGGAATGGGTTGTCTTTGTAGAAATTTTCATATGCTTTGTGACAGACAATTTCAATATACCCTCTTTTTCCTTTATATTTGTGTTAAGACTCATACGTCCATCGAAACAAGAAATGTTCAGTTTTTCGCATTTGTCTTTTCAGTGAAAGGTATGATTTCTGTGATTTTGATACTGGTTGCAGCAGTGTATCAACAAATTTTTTCAAGCACAGAACAAGGTTTTATTGGATTATTAAGAGGACACCAAACACCCATGTTATAACTAGGGGGTGGGTCATGCAATTTCCAACCTTGCTTTAGGGGTGGGTCAGTCATTTTTGTGCCGAAGGGAGGGGGTGGACCATGTGTTTTTTATCAACCACATTTCCAAATGCTCCGGCCCACCCCCCTCCCATACTTTTTGACCAGTCCCTTACGTGAAAAAGAACCTTATTATAAAAAGGTGGCAAACTTATTTATTCCTTTTATTTTGAATTTTCTGGAAACACCATTCTGAAGGAGTCATTTTGTTTCGTTGAGCTATAATAACTGCTCAAGTACGGTTTGTATTCGATTTTGGGAAAGTTTATGGCCATTTTTCATCTTTAGTGACTGCCTGATAGGCAACCTTAAGCGTGAAAGTAGCTAAGAGTCCACTTTCCCGCGAGTAAGGAGATATACTTTGTTTTCGAATTTGACTTGTTGCTCTTGGATCTGGAAAAATGACCACTGAAAATCACAACATGGCAGGTCAGAGTGGCTGTACATACAGCATGCAATGCAGTCGTGATTTTGAAAATCGAGGCAAGGCCAGGCTGCTGCAGCTCGGCCCGGGAAACGAATAAGAACAAAAAAAGTAATGTTTAAGCTACAACAAGGACTGAATTTTACTGTGGATGTCGAATTTGGCTTTGCAACGATAATTTCTTTAAAACTACCTGAAGGCAAAAAAAACGCGTATTGTGTCGTTTTTTTATGATGTTAAAAACGGTGATTTTTGTTCTTGTACAAATTGAAAAGGTGATAGTTTGCAAGAAAGCTGACTTTTTTGTGTTTATTGCATATCCCAGTTTGAAGGACCTACTCAATGCTCACAACTGACAGTTAAGGCAATCTTTAAGAGATTGAGGAAGTTGCAATGTGTTTCAAAGCAGTGTATGTAGTCTCGTACGGCAGGTTTTACCTGTGGTCAAATGGCCGTCACAGGGTTAACATGAGTATAAAAAGAAAAGTGGAATAAGGTGTATCAATTCATCCTGAGATATTTGTAATGACTTAAAGTTTATTGGTCTAAAGCACGTTCATCGACTGTTTTAATTATAAGTATATAAACGGAAGATCTGCTTTTAGGCCCTTGGTTATCTCTATATAAGTAGTTCTTACCTTAACCGATAGCAGCACTCTAAAAAGTCAACTAATTAACTATTGTTTTTAGTTACTCAACAATAGTCAGTTAATACATACATTAATTTGAGTTTGTTTTGATTCTTGAATGTTTCATCAGGGATTCTCGTTAAGCCGTTATTTTGAAGCAAACTAAAAAAGAAGTTAATTAAGTAATGATTAAATTAAAAACAGATATGCACACTAGAAAGGCGCCAACAAGATGATTGATGCTCATGATCTAATTCCTACATACATTGTTTTAAGACTTTTCATATTCTCGAAGGCCATTTCAGCGATTTCCTTGATTCGGTTTTTGCCAAGAAATCTGAAACAAAAATATAATAGAACTTACACGTGTGTCATTTCTTCAATATTTTATCACATTTAACTTGATTTAATGGCTTAAGTACGATTACACACCAAAAGACCAGCCGTATCAAATCCTTCGTCACTTAAAGCACATATTGAAATTTTTCTTCTTCGAATCGAGATGTATGTCCAGAAATGCACTGTGATGAGATTCCTGCAACTTAAGGTGGCTGGGCACAGTTTGAAATTAGGTTGTGGATCATTATTCATTGGGATATTATCTAAGACTTGCTGCAGGTATAAAGCTCAAATCTGGCACAGAAAAAATATGTTTATAAGCCATGACAGTTGTTAGGTTTAAGGTGAGATGTCTTTCGACGGATGATTGAAAACAAGCGTAAAATTTTAAATTTATTAGGTTAACGCAAAATACAGTCAATAGATTTACTAATGAATTTGCAAACAGCTTACAATTACTAAGCCTCATTTTTTTAAAGAGCTTAACCAAATTGTAACAAACAGTTTTTGATTTTTTTAGAAAAATACATTTTATGAGAAACTTGATTGTGTCACAAAACTACTTTTTCAAAATTTATTTGGAGGCTTCTATTGCCCGAAGGGCGACATGAACAAGACTTTTGGCAATTGTCGTCAACTTTTAATGAGTAGATTTTGAGATATTGTTGTTTGTTTCGATTTCTTATGAAAATCAACAGAACAAGCGCTATCACATTTATCACATTGCTCGCGCAAAGTGCGCATGCTCAACACTTGTGAACGCGCTAAGATCACGTGATATGCCAAAGGACGAAAACAGAATAACTGCTGGCCATTTTTCTCAGCTTGCCCTCACATGTTTTTGTTTAAAAGCTTATTGGCTGCAAAAATTCTCGTCATGATAAGCAAGTTAAGCAAGTTAAGCAAGTTATGAACGGCAAAGGGATAAAACAATTCTAGAGAAACTGAGTTCAGCCACCTTAAGATAGACATCATGAAATGTCTCTCAACCCCGATCCACCTAAAGGCCTACCTAAACGCAAGAAATTTGGTCAAACAAGAAGTCCTATAGAAGTTAATAATACATTATTTATTCTGAGGTACGTTGTGTTCATTTCTGGGCATAAGTAGGAATCAAAGGACGCTCTTAAAATAGTTTAAGCTTCAAAGCACCGTCCTTACGTATCCATATAGCGTCCGCTCGAATCGCTTTTTAATTGTTCTTGCTCGTCCACACTTATTTGTTTGTTTTGTTTTGTTTTTTTAATAGATGTTTTTTAAACTGACTGGCCTTGAATGATTCTTAAATTCTCCCTCTCTTTCTGGAAATGAGATGTTTTTTTACAGTGTTAGAAAAGTGTTACGTGTTCGTTTCTGTCCACGCGACAAGAAGAAACCTGTGTTCCAAAAATTTCCACGTATAGAAAGCACTCTTTCAAAATGTTTCGTTTTGGTGATCGTTCTCATCGAAACGTGTAGACGGAAGGCCAGTTAAGATTTTGAATTGGAATATCATTAGCAGCTATTTTCGTCGCATCACAACTCACTTCCGTGGGTATCAGTAGTATATTTATGCAATTAGGGAAACATAAAAGTGCAAAAAAACTAGCGAGAGAATGTTTGGAACTTTCAGCGACCCAATGACGCCAGTTGATCTCTTTACTGGGAGGGGGGGGGGGGGGGGTTACTAAAACGGACCCTCGAAAACTAGACCTAAGACCTAAGACCCGTCTTGGTTTTCGAGGTTACGAAAACTTAATAAATTCCCCAAGGACGCCAGATTCCAGGAAGACTATGTTACATCTCTCGAAAACGTAATCCAAGAAGGTTTCGCTGAAAAGGTTCCCTCTGAAGATTTACATAGAGCAGACGACAAGATCTAGTATAGTCCACATCATTGGGTGTATCACACCAAGAAAACTGCGAGAAGATAAAGGTCGTTGTTTATTGTTCCGCCCAGTTCCATGGGCAACCTCGTTCCCAGGGTTCTCTCCTACCCGCTCCGTAGGGCGGGTAGGAGAGAACCCTGGGAACGAGTTTGTTCCAAGGGATGTCTTTGAACAGCCAATCACTAAAGAGCACTAATTTGACCAATGTACAGTTTGGTTGGAATAGTGTTTCATTTCTGACAAGACCCAGTGGCTGTAATGGTACAGATGTGCAATCTATATTTCACCAGGTTCGTGTTCCTGTGGAGGATCGTGACTTTATGCGGTTTCTCTGGTGCCGCCCAGTTTTGATCTCGATAACGGTGTGGAAGAGTACCGAATAACTCTACCTCTTTTGGGTGCAGTTTCGTCTCCATGTTGAGTCAATCTTGCCATGCGTGGAAATGCTGAAGATCACCAGCACGAGCTTTCGCCTGAAGTCTTTTCTACTGCTATGAAGAATCTCTTTCTAGAGGACAGCTTGAAATCTCTGCCTTCCAGAAATGAATCAGTTAAGTACGAGTGTGATCTTCCTAACTTAATGAGCACAGCAGACGTTAACTTGACGAAATGGGTCAGCAACGATCGCATGATTTTAGACTCCACAGACGAAAGGAACTAGAAGAGAGGATTTAGGTGTTTCATGGTTCATGAAGACTGACAAGTTTGGTTTTAAGGTGTTTGTTAAGATGGGCCACGTACTAGGCATGGCATACTTTTCGATAGTCATTCCTTATATGATCTTCCGGGAATGACAGCTCCTTTCATTCTTCCATAACAACTTATCCTACAGGACTTGTGCAGAAAAGGCTTATGATTGAGGATGAAATCCCAGATTTCCACCTGACCTGCTTGAGAGCGTGGCTCTATGATTTACTGAACACATCCCAAGTTGCCATTGAAAGATGTGTTAAGCCTGTCGAGTCTTCAGATAACGCTTCATGTCGTCAGATCCATCATTTCTGTGACGCTGGCGCTGTATCGGACCTTTCCTTGGTGGATTAGCTAGGTCAGGTTTACCTTTTATTTTTCATTGGCAAGTCCTGTCTGGCTCCTTTCTTTAAAGAAAACAACCATCCCTAGGCTACTACTACGTCAGTTTGACTAAACAAGATCTTGACGAAGAAGTTGGGGTTATCGATCGATAGATTTACATTTTGAACTGACAGTATGACAGTGATACGCTACATTGCGAATGAGTCGAAGTGTTTTCACACCTACGTTGCCAACCGTATTGCCGTAAGAGAAGAATCTAACCCATCTCATTGGAAGTACATAATGACAGCAAGTCCAATCCCGCTGATGAAGCTTCACCAGGAATTACAGAAAAACACGTTCATCCGCAATGGCCTTTGGGTAGAGGGGCCGGATTTCCTATCATCACTTGAGCCTCAGTGGGAGGACGGTGCCCAAGAATACGCAATTCGCAGAAATGTATCAACGCCGAGGAGTATATGGGTGATTGGGCGAATCACAGACTTTTTTTTTCAGATAGGAATGGTTTTGTACGCCACGTTAAGGTCAAAATAAAGACCTCTACCCTTCGGAGGGAACCCTCTTGGAATCTGACCGAAACTCTTTAGAGCAACCTATCACCAAGTTGTGATTGTTGGAATCAGTTGGACATTGAAAGTGATTCGTTTACTTCTCAGAACTGTTTAAGAGACTTCTCCCGATTTTCATTGAGCTTTTGTGATGTTCTATCGAACTGGACATTTAATAATAATAATAATTTATTCATTTATAGTGCGCTTTTTAACATACTAGGTGATCAAAAGCGCATTACAACAATAAATAACCTAAAAACTATACAAATATTAGAAATATACAAATATATGTAATATCTAACAGATATTAAAAGCTAATTTAAAAAGATATGTCATCGCTCCATGGCTTCCAATGCCATCGATTTGATCCGTAGGACTGTTAGGATCGAAAGACAGGTAAAGTTGCGTGTCGTCAGCGAAGCAAAGCACATTCGGCAGGTGGTCTTGTACTATCTCAAAGAGCTTGGAGGCGTAAACCGCAAACAGAAGCAGGCCGAGAAAGCTGCCTTGTGGGACACCAAAACGCAGATCACAGCTATCAGATGTAGTCCCCTCAAACAAAACACGCCGGCTGCGTTCAGACAAATACGACGAGAACCACTCTAAAGGCTTCCGGCCTATACCAAAATCAGTGGTCAAGCGTTTTAGCAAAATCGCGTGGTCCACGGTGTCAAAAGCAGCGTTTAAATCTAACAGGACAAGTAGTGTAACACGCTGCGAGCTCATATTCAATAGAATATCATTAGCAAGTTTGACCAACGCTGTCTCCGTACTGTGATATCGGCGATATGCAGATTGTAATAGCGGATAGAGACCGGACCGGACAAGGTGGTCGTATATCTGATTAAATACTGAGCGCCCAGTGAGCTTGGAAATATAAGCCAAGTTGCTTACAGGACGCAAGTTCTTGAAGAGAGATTCAAGTCCCGGTTTCTTTAACAGTGATATGACCACGGCCTCTTTTCAGCTTTCAGGAAAACGAGTCCGAGACAAGCCTGTTCGAGGCACTTAGGCCTTTGTGACATTTATTGCTCAAGGAATTTATTGCTTGAATAGTTCATTGATGTTTAATGTAGTTAGTTCCTAGCTCATTTTTATAGGTTACATAGGATGTACGCGTCATGAATGCTACGCGTTTCTTCTATAGCTTTTGTGTGTTCGCCGCGATTTTAGTTTTTTTCATGTTCGCGCCTTTAGTGCTGTTTAGTTCATTAGTCGTTCATTCTTCGTGTATCTTTGTTCTTCGTGTTAGATTTTTTCTTTGCATAAAAATAAGTTGAGCCTCGCTTTAATTTTTGCGTCAATTGTTCGTTGTGATTCTCAATCTTTTGGTCCAGTTTACAGTTTTATTCTTTTTGGTCTCTTTCCTCGTCCTACTTAGTCATCTAATCTTGCTATTGTCTTGCAAGTATTTTGCTTGTTTTATTTGCTTTTTCTTCAGTTTGCCGTATTGCTATCGCTCGGTTTCGTAGTTATTTTATCTTCACCTTGTAGTTTTTTAATTTTTGTTTTTCAGTACCGCTTTGGTTTGTTTCAAATCGCATGCCATCGCTTCGTTTCAGTTGTAGAAAGGCTATAGATTCAATAAAGTTGTTCGTTCGGAAGATTAAAGCGTGCAAACGCCGCGACTTCACTTCCCTTCTTGAACCTTTTGCGTATAGTGCCTGGATTTTGTATTACCATCAGTATATGTGATTCCTTCCTCCAAACGCAATTATTATGATTTTTGCTACTGTCTGGGCTGTTGCATGTGTTAGAAAGGATCCAGATATATTTTCAAGGGACTTAAGGATTGTTACCCAGTCTGTTTACGATTTTCAAAAATTGTAATGTGTTTGGAACATAAACAGAAACCGTAGTTTCGATATAGAATACAAGTTCAAGTTTATGGTAGCATAAACTGTTGTTAATAAACCTGAGAATGATGCCCTATGAAAGCACACTTAGGACATACTAACAACAATAATATCTCGGTTCTTATGTCACAACGTGCAACATTTGTATAAGCTTTTGTACTCAGTAATGGTAGATACTAGTTCAAAGTACAAGAAAGAACAATGAACACTAAGTAGTTGTTTGATTACAATGTATCCTTCTTCTTTGGCAAAGTCCAGTGTAATGTAGCATGATATATTACTAGACTCCACAAAGGTTCCATTCATATTATCACATGCTTATCATGCACGTGTGCTCCTCTTTTTGCCGTACACTGTCCTTTCCCAGTCAGTTCGTTTAGAGCTTCGGTTCATTCACAACAGCGTGTTTTCCCTCCCACCTACCCCTTTGTTCTGACTGGAACCTTTGTTCAGTTCTTCGATTACTTCTTACGTTCCCTATATATTTCAAATCAAATCAAAATCTTTATCTCACTTCGAATTCCAAAAGATAGCATCAACTAATGCTCATATCTCCGAAGGTATAGCAAAAACAAATAGAATGTAAATGACAATGGTAATTAAAATAAAGTAATACTATATATTATGTACAAGTTTAAGATAATGCAGAAACAAGACAATTATTTTATACAGTGTGTCTACAGTACCTAGTGATAATTAAAACTAATTACAAAGGAGCAGCATTTATAATCTATTATTAATGCTCTTAATTTTTTGATTTGAAAACATGTAATGATTCAGCAGTTCTAAGTACCTCTAGGAGCATATTCCAATATTGGCTGGCAGAGTGGCAGAGTAGCAGTATTTAGAACGACCAGAGCGTATTTTGAGCAGATCATTACCTTATTCCCTTATATATATATGTATCCTTAAGATTAATCATTTATGTTATGGTGTTATACTCGACTAGGTCTCATTCCTTCATTAGGTTCCGGGGATATGAAACTGCTGTCTGGCTTCCAAATAAAAGGAGTGGCAGGGAAGTGCAACCCCTGGCTGCACTTTACCCCACAGTAAGGCTTAGCCCTTGGAGACAGGTCCGGAAAAATATCCACTCCAGGGTGTGGACCCCCGGTCCCACCTGATCTGTACTCCACCCAGGAGGGCCACCCCTCCTGGTTCCCCTCAGTTCCTGTACTGAGGGATGTATGTGGGCCTCACCCCCGGAGACTGATCAGGACTCCTGTCTAGGGTGGCTACCCCCGGTACCGCTCGATCTTGTCTCCCCCCAGGAGGGCTTCTCTCCTGGTCCCCTTATCCCTAGATTTAAGCGCTTCCCTGCCACCAGAATTTTGCCCATTACCCTTTGTGTGTTTTCTATGTGGTACCGACATAAGCATTTATGCGGAAAAACACTGCCAATTGGAAGAGTTTATTAACGTAAACTTGACGTCTCGTTTTGTTTTCCACTTCTGCTGTTGTTTTGTTGGCTCTATATAATTTTCCTCATTGAATTTGAAATATACGAAACCAATGCACCCGAATTTTCGAGAATTTTTTCCAAGTTTTCTAAGGCAAAAGTTCATTCTCCTTTAGTCTCGCAGTATGAACTTTCGCGTTGAATTTTGGCGCCAAACTCACACACCTCTGTGGGATTTGATTGGACGGATCATTTTTTTTTTCGTACGTAAAAAGAACCTCATTCGCAATTCTGATTAGCCGCAACTCATGTGCGTATGAAAACTTACGACGGAGCTTTTCCGTGAGTATACCTTAGTATGTATGTAATAAACTTCTGAAAGCATATTTTCGCCCGTCAACAACTGACTTGATGTGACTTGATCAGGAGTCTGAGCCGATATAGACATATAGACTTCACGGAAATCTTGATACTCTACTTTGAACCGCAATGTATTGTGGGAAGACAGTGACAACCTCTGTGGCTATAAATAGAGATGATAACTAATTGTAGTCCCTGATTTTGTAGAGCCCGTCCATTCAACTGTAGTGATATGTAGCATATTAATGCATATGAACGCCCTTTTGTAGTCTACTGTAAGTTAAACACTCGGACGTACATGTACATGCAAAGCCATAGGAAGATGGAACCCCTCCCTAGAGTTTTTGATATGTTGCGGTATTTCAAAACGATTTTGGCTTCAGTGGAGAGCCTTTGATCTTTTCTACAAGATGAGGTATAAGTTTATGGGTGGTGGCGCTGCTGGATAACCGCAACGCCACCAAACATGGTCACCATCTTGGTCGCCATGTTGGATTTAACCAAGATTTAGCAGTCAGGTAAAAACCGCGAGAATTGATTTTTTTGTGCCTGATTTGTTGAAGCTTTAATTTTGTTGAAAGAAGTTGAAAAAACTTGACTTGACCACAAACATCCCCCCCCCCCGCCTGGTTAACTCATATCACTACATGTACTATGAGTGCATTTAGTATTTATATTTGTCATGACCATCGAAAACTGTAACGTCTCACACGCCAAAAATAATAATCGGAATTTGGTCTCCGCACGCGTACGCTTTAAATGGACAGACTCAATAACATCACCCCACACAAAACATCAAGAGCTTTCAAACTAGTTGTATTAATAAAGAAGCGTCCCATCAAGCGAAAACTGCAACGTTTGATTGCTATTCGTTGCAGTCGGGACGTCAATGTTCTCATTGCTTAAGCTCGCTATAGTTACCGTATATATGGTACTATGTCTACACTTTTCGTAGTACTCGCCTAGTGTTTTGGTCATGACCCGTAAACAACTAAAAAATATACTTACAAAATTTCCATCTTAGAGAGATTTGATAATAAGCCAGATGGAAGCCTTTCAATTTTGTTATTCGACAAAAACCTGCAAAAATAATTCATCCTTAACATACTGTAGACAAGAATGATTCAACTCGAATATATTGTGTCGATAATAGACCTTGTCAAGGTTTTCGACGCCATCTTGACGAGTAGGCAAGCGCGTGAGAAATTACAGTGATTGTATGAGAATCTAATGTCGAATAATTTCCTTATAACGGCTGTTCTGAAAAAAATATGATTTGTAAACTAAAGCTTCACTCCTAAGGATTCTCCTGAAAAAATTTGAAGGCGTTACATGCACTTTGTAGCTTTAGTTTACAATTGATATTTTGTTCAGAACAGCCGTTTTACGGAAATTATTCGACATTAGATTCTCATACAAACACTGTAATTTCTCACGCGTTTGCCTACTTGTCAAGATGGCGTCGAAAACCGTGACAAGGTCTATGATAAAAATGTGAAGAGACTGAAAAAAATGCTATAGTAATTGAGGCAGCCACCCTTTCTCACAGGGCCAGTTACCGCAGAGTTCAAAAAAATCTCAGTAAATCATTAAACTTTAAGTCACCATTAAAAGGCCACCTTTCTGTTGTCTGTTGTTTTTTTGCGTTTTATCCCTCTGAAAACAACCAGTTTTTGCTTTTCTTACAGTCCGCGAACTACAGCCCTAAAAGTTCTTCTACGAAAAATCGCATGGCTACCAATGCTTTCATAAGCAGCCTGTCTCTTCTTGGCGGGAAATCGGATGATCAAATAGCATTTAACAAGACATTTATGGTAAATAATTAGCATATCAATTCAAACCGATGTTTTTAATCTAATTGAAGGTTTTAACTTAAATTGGAAAAAAAAAAGAATAATGCTCTGATTTCGAATGTCACACTAAAACTGTTTGCTTTCGGGCTTGCCTAAGTTTTAACTGCAACATACAAGTTTTTCCATCCATCTTAAGACTGCTAACGTACATTCACTCTCCACACATAAATCTCTCAAGGAAGTAGAGGAGGACACCCATTTGCCTCACTTGTCAAGTGGCCAAAATGCTAGAAGGGCACACTATCCGACGTATTCTCCCTCTTATTATCGACGACGTTGATAAGTACCAGTTTGCTATTTTGGGGAGTTCATTGAGGAGCTCGGGCCTTCCCGTGTCCCTAGGATTAACAAGGAAAAAACTGGCGAAGCGTAAAGGGGAAAAAAATGAACAAAAAGGGGGTAGACGCAAGGTTTTTTTTTTTTTTTCCGGCCTTGCTGTTTTCAAGTTCGGGACAAAAGTTGTAATGCTTCTTATGAACATAGTTTGTCAAAATATTTCTTAGTGTTCATCGTGGTGATTAGAAAACTTGTCATACGACCATAAAATGAATAAACTGATCAGGAAACTCATATTTGCAAACTGTTCCAAACAGCACTGTGTGCCCTTAAAGAATTAGCAAATTTTCCGCTCAGATTACTAACATCTGGATCGTGGGTGTGGTCCCGTAAGTAACTGTCAAAAAAACCGAGTAAGACGTGTCGTATGTAGTTAGATTAAGAGCTTATCGCAAAAGCCTTATCTACTGGATCCCGATGCCATCCAAATCAACTCAGCGAGTGCATTCGTCTTTTCAAGATTCTTAAAGATTCTTAGATCCTCTACAAACGCCTCTTGTTCTTAAATAAAGCACAAACACCCGGTGATAAAAACTGTGAACTTTAATTTTGCATTGGTATAAATTTTGTATCAACTTGACGTTTTGTATGCTAGTCAACATGAATTTTTAAAAGTGATGTAGAGTAACTGTAACAAATTATGACGACATCATTTATACAAAATTAACAAGAGGTCTGGAAATGACATTAAAAACTCGAAATTCATAACAGTTATAAGGCAAGAGTATCAGCTTTTTTCATTGCTGATGATAACGTCTAAAGGTGGCCTAATTCTTCTTGCATTGCCAACTGTATTCGCTGTGGGTTTCTGACTACCCAGTTTTTTGCAATTGAGGCTTTGGGCAAGAATACCCTTTCAACCCTTGCAGATAGGAAATAGTCCGTCGGCAGTTTAACTCTATTTGAGAGTCAGCTTTGACAAATGTGTTGGCGTTGCATTTTAAGGTTAAATTTGACAAGCTATTTGTGCAGCTAATTCTACGGTCACGATTGACTTCAAACTTGTAGATATAAAACAGGAGAGCTCTGAGGCTTATTTGCTGAAGTTAGAGAAAAATCTGTCTTAGAGTTTCGCAGTTATCAACATTTTTTGAAAAAATGTGGTTTTAAACATATGCTGATATCTCAAACGTTTTTGTTACAAAAATAAATAACAGTTTCTTAAAGTTCGACCATTCTTAATTAAGGATGCCAAATATCATAGAAATCGGTCAAATCTTTCCTGCTGAAAAACGCCTTTCAAAAACATAACCAACGCGAATATAAGTAGGTTCGGGCCACCTTATATACAATGTCTTTTCATAATGAGACACGGTGACGTTACTTAGTTGTTTACGTAGTCCTATCAGAGAGGATTTTAAATAGCCAAACAATACCTTGAAAGTTACATTGGTGAGACAGCCAGATCTTTTTTGTGCCTGGACTACGTAAGAACTAAGTACATTACTGGTGATCTTCTTGCAATTCAAACGAAAAATTCTAATTTTTAGTTTGCTTTCGCTCTAGTTTTTTTTTATTTTTCACACATGTGTAGTGATTTAGCCTTGATCATTAGAAACAACAACAAAAAATTGGAACTTACAATATCTGTAACTCAGGGACGTTTGAAAATATTCCAAGCGGAAGCTGTGTAATGTTGTTGTTTTCTAGGTACCTGTAAAAAGAAGTTTCATTAGAGTGATGAAGCGAGTGTGATTAGAAAGGCGACAAGTTTCAGAGGAACATTCTGCGCTCATAACGCGGTAAAAGCAGTTGAATATCCAGTTAGAAAGAAATGTATCAAGAGCCAGTTCCTGTAAATATCGCAAATAAAGTCAGTTACGAAAAGTTCATTTTCTGAACATTGTATCTAAATAATCCATTTAATTAGACGTAGAGTTACTAAAAAACACCCTGAAGCGTTTTATTTTCCCAGTGGCTCATCCAGAGGGAGAGACAGAGGCGTCCGGACTTCGTCCTCAAACATATCCGCCAAATCGACCAGAGAATTATTTAAACTTCCCGTACAACTTCCCTTCCACAGCTTAAATACTAAGGTAGAATTGGACGTTTGCTGCATGCACAAGTGTAATAACTGGTGCCAAGCGTAATATATTCCATCAGAAAAAAACAGTTGAACCCAAATTTAATTAAGACCCTATTGGTAAATTAGCTCTTCACTCAAACCAGTTTATGGCAACAACAAATTATGACCAATACGACCTGATACAAATTATCAAATCACGTCACCATACCGAAACCAACACCTACAAATGTATTTAAATTTCCCATCCTCCATTGACTGCCAAAACAAAACAAAGAGCTAATGAAAAAGTCTTCGGGCTGGCCATTTCTCCCGTTCAGGAAGCTTGGTGAGTCATCTAAAATTAATGGTTTCATCGGCCCATTGATGTAGACTGTTAAGGGCATCTCTCATGGTTCAAATGTTGGATTACTTCAGATGAAAGCAAAGTATATCAGATGATATTTTCATTAATCTTGGGTATAAATAGTGCTTTCATTACGCTTGGGTTCAAATGTTATCACGGATGGGACCTTTATTGCCCTTGGGTCCAGTTATTACACTTTTGCCTGATGCAGACTTGTCTAAATTGACAAAATCTGAACAAAAACCATTTTAAGACAAGAATAGCGTGTTATTGATCCTTGGTTATAATGTTTGACCAAAAAAAGGAGGCAATGGAATTTGCAATAAATTTCACAGTACTGGAAGTGGCAATGCTCTCTGATTATGCAAAATGTATTTCTTAGAATTTTAATTAAAGAACGCGGCATTTGGAGAAATAAGGTGTAGTCTGCTTGATTAGTTCTTTTGAGCTATTGATGTATACAAAAATCACTGCCACATAAGTTGTTTGTTACATTAGCTATAGAAGCAACCATTCTGAGGTAGTTGTGGGATCACTGATTTAATTTGTAGCACTGGACGACTATCATTCAGTGTCCTGTCATACTCTGTGCTGACCTTCTCGAAAGGCTGTCCTGTTGCTTTATTCTTTATCAGTGTTTATTTTTGCTCGCTTGGGCTTAGGCATTTCAAAGCTAACAGTCTTGAAAGACTGGACCTAGTCTTCAATTTTTCACTTTCATGACGCTAGAGAGCAAGCCTTAATAGAACAATGCCCGGGACAATCCAAAAAAGCAAATGTTTATATTTTCAATACCTCAGCTTTTGTTTTCCTGGATAAACGGTGGCAGAAGAGATTTAAAAACTACGACACCTGGAGATTTTGGTCATAGGTTGGCAATCAAGCAGTCAAGCATCCTGAGAATAGCCTCTGTTGTTTGAAATGTTTAAAAACTTATGATGTTATTGGGCATCAACAGCAGCTTTAAAAATAACATATAGATTTACCAAGAGCCGTTGCTCTTCTTTCAGTCAAGGTTATTATTGGTTTAAACAATGAACTTAGACTGGCCATTGCAAAGAAATTCACAAATATTTACTAACTTTAGAGAAGAACCTTACGACGTTTGATGGAGGGGTTCTGTAATTTAAGGGAAAATTAGCTCAACCAGTCTTGGAACGAAACAAATCCTGCATTAAGTAGTCCTTTATTTAAATCAAAACAGCAGCAACAACAACGTGACAAAGAATCATATTTGATCACAAGAGGAGGTTGGACAGAAATCCCACAATGCTGAAATGTTGGCTCGTATTTCAAAATGACGGAAAGTTACCGGGGAGTGGTTTGGAATTTTCCTCTTTTGGATGATTTCCACAATTCAATAAGGTAAGTTGTTTGAATTTCGTCTGCATTTCAAGTTCTAAAATGTATACAAATCGTTATTGAGTCACTAAGATTACACGAGTGCGTGTTTTTTCTTTTTTTTTTTTATAAAAATTACTTCCGGTCACCGTACCCTCAGTACAAAAACATCTTTCTGAACAATACGGACCTTAAGGTGACTCGACCCAGTTTTTTTGGGGGGGTACCATCCTACTTTGAAGCTCTCTGGTATCCCCACCTTTACTTTTATCGTAAGCCTAACACATAGAATGGATAACATATAGATCAATCTACAATATAACATAAAATTTTTGGCGATCGCAGTAAATGTCACGTGGTTATAATGCCACGCCCCTTTGAGGTCTGAGTCGAAAATCTGCAGTTGCCGGCATTTTTTCGTGAAAATCTCTCGGCTACACATAGTGCGCATTAGTGCCTTACGCTGAACAGAGTTTCACCAAAATCGCAAAGACCCAATTCGAGAAATTCAGCGGTTTCCAAATTTAGGTCATAATTTATGCGAAAATAATAAGCAAACTTTACACGGATTATATCTAATAAACTATGAGATTCATCTCTTTATTTTGGGCATCGTTATAACAGATGGGTCCTTGCAAGTCAGCAAAACGCTTTAGGGCCTTGTAAATGCGCGCGATTTCGAGCAAAGCAAACATATAGAAATTATAGTTTTCGCCATTTGTTGACGTTTGTCAGCGTTTAAGAGTCCTTCTCACGAAAAAAGCATTTTCTTAAAAATTTGTAGTTTTTTTTCCTTCAAATTTTTTCAGGGCCACAATTGATTAACTAACTACCCGGACTCTGAATTTCATGGTCATTGAAAAACTGTGGCATTATCTTCTATAAGCCCAAACTTGAGTAAACATTAAAGATTTTTAGCGTTTTGGCTGAGTTTGTGCTTTGGGAGTTGTCTATTGTTTCTAGTCTGTCATTATACCGCATTCTTGTTCAGCACGCGTGCAATGACCGCGCTTGGCTGACTTCCGAATGCTCACCGAGATATAATAATTTTGGTACAGTGAGACAGGCCATCGCGTGATACAAAGAGGTTTAAGTCACAATTTTTAATCAATTCTCGTGCTTCTTGTGCCTTTGCATAAAATCAAGAAGTGCTGCACACTAAATCTACTTACTATTAAAAAAATAACATTTTTTCATAGGTTTAATGCAAGCCAATAATTAAACCAACTCGTGACGGGAATATCTCGGTGAGCATTCGGAAGTCAGCCAAGCGTGGTCATTGCACGCGTGCTGAACAAGAATGCTGTATAATGACAGACAAGAAACAATAGACAACTCCCAAAGCACAAACTCAGCCAAAACGCTAAAAATCTTCAATGTTTACTCAAATTTGGGCTTATAGAAGATAATGTCACAGTTTTTCAATGACCATGAGATTCAGAGTCCGGGTAGTTAGTTAATCAATTGTGGCCCTGAAAAAATTTGAAGGAAAAAAAACTACGAATTTTTAAGAAAATGCTTTTTTCGTGAGAAGGACTCTTAAACGCTGACAAACGTCAACAAATAGCGAAAACTATAATTTCTATATGTTTGCTTTGCTCGAAATCGCGCGCATTTACAAGGCCCTAAAGCGTTTTGCTGACTTGCAAGGACCCATCTGTTATAACGATGCCCAAAATAAAGAGATGAATCTCATAGTTTATTAGATATAATCCGTGTAAAGTTTGCTTATCATTTTCGCATAAATTATGACCTAAATTTGGAAACCGCTGAATTTCTCGAATTGGGTCTTTGCGATTTTGGTGAAACTCTGTTCAGCGTAAGGCACTAATGCGCACTATGTGTAGCCGAGAGATTTTCACGAAAAAATGCCGGCAACTGCAGATTTTCGACTCAGACCTCAAAGGGGCGTGGCATTATAACCACGTGACATTTACTGCGATCGCCAAAAATTTTATGTTATATTGTAGATTGATCTATATGTTATCCATTCTATGTGTTAGACTTACGATTAAAGTAAAGGTGGGGATACCAGAGAGCTTCAAAGTAGGATGGTACCCCCCCAAAAAAAACTGGGTCGAGTCACCTTAAGCAAGGACTATGGAAGGATCTGGTACGGTGACCGGAAGTATTTTTCCCGCGCCCGTCAATTACTCAACTCAGGGAGTTGAAGATACCACGACGGTTTGAGCGGTCACGACGTCGCTTAAAAATGTATTCGCGACTTTTCATTGTTTATCGTGATTATTCCAACTCGCATTCTTTTCCGCATCACAACTGGTTTTACTTGCTCTCGCCATTACACTCAAATCATAAAGCTATAAAACAAAAAAATCAGATGTTCTACCACTTCCTATGGAAGGGAAAAGGTGACAAAATAAAAGACAACAGTTGTGATGAATGAATCTGAGTATGGAGGCCTAAAGATGATTGATCTCTGCTCTTTCAACATATCTCTTAAAACAACATATCTTGAGTGAAAAAGTGTTAATGGACATGCACGACTAACAACGGAGAGTGGAAACTTCTCTTCGATTTAGAACTGGAATGGCCGTTGCAATCTCAATGTTTTTGACACTAAGAAGGGTGACGGGCCCTTTTCTTAAAGAAATATTGGAATAGTGGGCCGAAACAAACCTTGTGGATCAAGAACAGGTATCATGGTTCAACTCTGTAATAAGGATAGATAATAAACCGATTTTTTTAAAGAGTGGTTTGAAATAGGTATTTCCAAAGTTAAACACCTTCAACCAGGGATCAACAATTTTCTGACTCTTAAAGATTTTGATTCCAAACATGACTTAAGACTACACCTTCTCAGCTTTTACGGTGTATTATCAGCTGTTAAATCCCTTTGCGAAAAAAATAACCGACACTCCTGAGAGAGACTATTACTTTGTAACACTGAGTGAAAAACATTTTAAAGGAGAAAGGCCGGGTCAATTAATTTACCAAAAAAAAACGGATCAGTGACAAAAGTTTAACATGTAAAAGCCAACAACAATGGCTTCAAGACTGTAACTATTAAGACCAAGAAGAACCCTTTAAGTGGGAACCCGCCTATCTCATGGCACAACAGTGCACAAAAAGCACCATGCTGATCGGATTATCACTTTAAACTTTTACAGTAGAAGCTGATACCAACCAATGATTTCTTACTTAAAATAGGACGAAAAGAAAAAGAGAACTGTACCCTCTACAACAATTCCGCAGAGACGGTAAAGCATCCTTTGTGGTCAGGCCATGCTACATCCTCTTTTTGAAAAAGCTTGACTAATTGGCTCCAATACACTCTTCCGATAAACGGCAAATACAGCTTATTGATAATTACGGTATTGGGCTTGAGGCCGGAATCTCATTCTACAGAATACTCGCTTCAATTTAACTACTGTCTTCTGCTATCGCGATTTTATATTTGGCAAATAAAGCCAAAATAAAGGAGACATTGCCTAATTTTTGCACATTTTTTACGCCTGGTTAATACAACATCTATAACAGAGAAAAAGCAGGGGACACCAAAAAAGGAATTTTCTTGCTGATAGCTCTCAATATAGCTCTTCTTAGCCCCCTTTCCCCTGACAGACAAATACTAAAAATGTTTAAAAATTCATATATCTGTATATAGATAGATATAACTGTTTAAGTAATGCAATCAAAGTTCGTTCTTTGCTCCATTAGGTACTCAATTAAATAGTCGAACTGTGACTACTTTTTACTTTCCGTTGTTGTAATTTTTGTCGTACTTTACCAACAGATAAATAATAATAATAATAATAATAATTAAGAATAAGGTTACTTATTTTAACTGCGTATTCCGTTACAAGAAAGATATGTGAAAACAACCTCATCCTTATTTATTTTAGTTCCTATAGTTGATCCTTGTTGCTGTAGTGCTAACTTCTGTATAAAGAACGGTCCAGTTAAATCCAGTGGTAAAACGAATTGTCTTATGCAACCACAACTCAATCCCGCAATCTAGACACAAATTGCGATTGTTTCTCCGGTGTTGTCTTTTCTAGGGGTCAGTGGGGGAGGTATTTGGAGAACGTAGTAGAAAAGTTGACACTTAACCGATTGGACTGGTTGCATTTTCTTCCCTATAATTAAATAAAGGTATGGGGTATGGCGTATTGTCAAACGGCATAAACGGTAGGCGCGCTTGTCTTTTTCTTGTGAAACAAAAACTGCGAAAGGGCCTTTTTGTTTCACGCTTGGCGTGCGCTTTTTGAGGTCAGAAATTCATAAATTGTTTTCCCCATTTAGGAAAGATATAACCGCACATGCCTGTTAGCCAAAAAAGTGACAGCTCAGACATGAACTGATATTAGCTACTTATGGATCCATTATTGACCCTGTGCTAAAAGACCTTAAAATACTAAAGCACATTAGAACATTTCCTATTTCATTGCAAAAAGGTCAACACTTTCTGGAGTAAGCTAATTAAGTATCCTTCTTTAGACAAAAAAAAAAGAGTTTTCACCAAAATGTTTACCAACTTCGATGTTAAAGATATTTTTTTGGCCAGTGGTGACAGTACCCAAGAATCTAATGAATTTACTCTCGTGAGAGTAAATTCATTTAGTTTTCGTTCGAAATTAAGTAAATCATTCCTCTCGACTAGCCTCATATTAACAAAAGGCAAAACATCTTACCAATTCTAACGTCTCATTGCAAAAACAAACAAACAAGCAATCTCCAATTTCACAATATACAAAATGGGATAGTCTTTTGCCTTTGATGGCACCGAAGCTATCGCCACAACTTATTTCAACTCATGTAACATTTTTTTTATTTATAAAGGTAATGTCAGGTACTGTTCGTTAAGTGTTTAGTGTAAAAGTATAGCGTAGCAATGATGTCGAGTCGTGTATTGGAACTGGAACTGAATTTTGTTTTCCTATCTTGCAAAACTAATGTCCGCAAATTTTTACAAAAGCAAGGGGTATTTGGAAGAACTTAGTATATGTAGTCTGATTAGTTAACCATTATATTAAAGTTATACTGGCTGATATTTTCGAAAAGTCGATCTTTATTACGATTGATAATGGTATAAGTAACAGTCCTAAACGGAAGTTTAAGGGTTCTGCAGAGAAGATTACAAATCACTTAAATCATTTTTGCTACAGCATGCAATCCTTGTTGAATTTGTTATTCTTACTAAATTTGCTTTTTCTTCTATACATTTCTGACAGCAGTGTCCTTTAAATCGTTTTTGCCAAAGTTGCGAAAACAATTTTCGGCTGCGTTCAATCCTGGACATAAGTGGAGACGGTTAGAGAAACCATTGCATTGTCTACTTAAAGCCAGCGTATTGTTATTATTTTATTATTATCATTGTATTGTTATTATGGCAGTACAAACGTCTGGATGCCCAGAGTTAAAAATAAAAGCTTTGGCTAGGAGGCAAACCGTAACCAGCCGCAGCATCGACTAAAATTTGTGGTAACAATTACACAATAATTGGCACAAAAAAAGGGTCATAAAAACTAAATAAATAAAATCCTACAAGCTTTATGGACGTCTTAATTACAAAATACAAATGTTTATAAGTTAAAAACCATCGTTCATATAACTGTCCATTCAGTCATGATGGGAGCGTCTAAGATATAGAATTTCGATAATGTACAATATTAAGTATCTGTTAAAACAAGTGTTCAAAATTCCCATAGATATCTAATTCTAATTCTAGTAAACAGACAGGGAGCAGTATACAAGATCAAATGCTGCGACTGCCAGGCTTCTTACATTGGTGAAACCAGCAGAAACCTAAGCACGCGACTGACCAAACACGAATGGTGACGTCAACAATCACATTGCTGAGCACCATTTAAAGACGAAACATGAAATTGACTGGGACTCTGCGACATGTAGAACGTATTCTACAGACTACTATCAACGTCTTACTTTAGAAAGCTGGTTTACTAACTTAGAACAAACGCCACTGAATCGTAGCCAACAGTTACCAGCGCCGTACAAACGACTTATTGACGAGATCAAACAAAACTAACTACGAGAGAATGACAATTTGACTAACTATAGAAGACTGTTTAACTGTGACAACAGACGGATCGAAACGCACCAATTACTGATTACGAGTCTTCATAGCCAATAACATCACGGCTGAACTGACAGACGACCAATAACATCGCGACGTAATTGACCAATCAGATCAATAACCAGAGTATAATACCATCAACTGACGTGATACAACTCACTTTGACTCTGAAGATGACTATACCGCACAGGTTGTCGAAACGTCAGTCACTGTCAACAACAACAGTCCTTTTCAGGACTACGTTCACCCGAACGATCAAACTCAACCTTCTTTTGAAATGACTCCTGGGTTCAAACCTTTAACAATGTGTAATGAACTAGACAGGATTGCCTTTTGCATTTGGCGCATAATTGATTCACACTTGTCTCCTACAAGCTCTTTTATATTTTACTCAACCTCTTTCGAACAGCGCCCAAGGACATCCATAATGATGTTATACCACAGGCCGCCCAAACTAACGTTACGAGGGAAGGGTGTAATGTAATTTACATACCATAGGTGACGCGCAGGTGTCGCGTTACAGGCGACCCTTGAAAACATTAGAGAAGTGTATGAGAAATATATTACTGAGATCTGCGAACGCTAAATAACGCTAAACCTTACTTTTTCTTAAATGAAATGAATAAAAAAGTCTTACCTGCAATCTATTCCACTGCGTTTTGGTGTCTGTTTGTCGTTTTACTGTTTTTTTGGCTTTATTGCGTAACTACTGTTACTCCTTTTCCACTTCGTTCTATGAAAGGAGTAACAGTGGTTATGCAATAAAGCCAAAAAAACAGTAAAACGACAAACAGACACCAAAACGCGGTGGAATAGATTGCGGGTAAGACTTTTTTATTCATTTCATTTAAGAAAAAGTAAGGTTTAGCGTTATTTAGCGTTCGCAGATCTCAGTAATATATTTCTTATACAAAGTCTCTTACATTTTCAACGGTCGCCTGTACTGTAACGCGACACCGGCGCGTCACCTATGGTGTGTAAATTACATTACACCCTTCCCTCGTAACGTGAGTTTGGGCAGCCTGTGGTTTTACTGATTGACCTTGTACTCAGGATATCGGTTCGTCAGCTCTAGTCTCAGTTGACTGTACTTCGTTGTCTTCTCGAAATCTTTAGACCCTCTATTTTCCAGCCACGGACAACTCATTTCAATCCCTCTGACTTGCTTGCTGGTCTTGTCAATAGCCGTGGCGTCGATTCTATTAGCTTTTACTTGAGTTCTGTCAGGGAATAATGGGACGTCCCAGAAGGCGGTCGCATGCTCATTCTCATACAGCGGCTTGGGTGTGACTTGTGAGAACCACGGCTCACTTTAGTAATGAGATCTAAAGATCTGAGGACTTCAAAGAATACGATCTTGAAAGCATTGTTATGTCTCTGTAGGTACTTAGGTAGTGCCAGTGCACGAATGTGCTGCACATTCTCCAGGGAATCCCCTCATAGGCGGCATTTTTCATCAGTGACCTGTGATTTTGTTTTTCTGTTGTAGTAAACCTTGGCAGGTAACAGCCGTTGGCAAAGCTCTTGTACTCCAGCGATGGTATGCGTTGGGGCATTCTTCCATAAAGAGTTTAGTTTAACTTCCTCGTCGTCCCATCTGTTCTTGATAAGCTTTCCTTGCCATCTCTCCTCAGATACCGTTGATTGTATCTCCAGCTGGCGGGCTTTGTAGATTGCCTGTTTTACCTTCTTAGCTTCGACTTGTTTACCATCGGTGACAGCTACTGGGTTAGGGAAGTTTATCCACAACTGTAGATCCAGCCCCTCTGCGTAGTGTTCAGTACTCGATGGAAAGAAAGTCGACTAAACGGCGTTTAAACCGGCCGTAGGACAGAGTGGCTGTGAACTAAAGGTAAGGGAGCTTTTTGAATCAATATTTCGCGTGATCATCATTTTTTTTCCTTAGCGTTGTAGATTCGAATACATGTGATAAAATTCGAACAATGAGGGCCCGAATCACATGTAATAATGCAAGAAATCTCGACCTTCGTTATATCTTAAAGGCTACTAGTACAGATAGACAAACAAGAAGACTTCATATCTTTAAGATTTTTGCATTTATTTGGCATCAGATAATACACTAATAATTCTAGTATATTCCGACCAAATGACCTCTGAAGCCAGAACCCAAACATAGTGCGCTTGGGCTGCCTGTGATTAATCCGGATCTGTCAATTCCTTGTTGATGCTGTGGAGAAGAAGAAGCAGACTTATTTAGTTAATTTGTCGCAGAGATAAATTGGATCAGGCTTTTTTTTTGGTAAAAACTTGAATTGGCGCCAGATATGAATTCGTATAAGCTTACTCTCAGGAAGATCGAGTCACTTGCGGAGGCAAGCTTTCACGATGCCCTTCTTGCGGTGATCCTCGTAACTACCATGTTATTTCGCGTTTTCTCTCGATCGTTAGATCTAGAAAAGACATGGTACTCATTGAATGATCGTTTGTGTGGTAAGCAGCTGAGAAAATTCAGCGAGGGTTCTTTCTTTCAGCTATTTCCCGATTAATTTCTTCTCGTTAATTTTGCTGATCTGCACGATGAAAATGGCTGCCCTGTTTCAAGCCAGTGGTTCAAGCTAAATGGGCAAAAATCTTCTGATCAAGTTTACGTTGGAAGTACATTTGCAGTAGTTGCCTCTAATTTAGTCCATAGGAACCCGTCAGAATCGGAATTTCTTCGATTAGAATCCTTCTTGTCGCTGAAGCGGACTATCAACGAGCATGTTTTGAAAGAATCGGACATCGATCACAGGCCCGCTCAGGATTTATGCTGCGTTAGTACAGACAGAGATTCTAAAAGTGATGAAGGAGGAGAAATTATCTTTAGAAAGCAGCTTTCCGGGAAGCCCGCCAAAATGCTCTACTCCACGAAGACAAAGCCGCGCGCGCCAAAATTTGAAATCCCCCTTGACCATGTTGACACGTCTTCTTCGAGTTCCTGTGACGACTCCTCGCAATCTGTTGGATCTGTATCGTCAATTTCTTCGTTATTAAATGGAAAGTTTGGCTCTGCGTATAAGAAGAGAAAGATCAGACAAAAGGTGGAAGCTGTAATGGGAAGCGTCGAATCTGTATGTTTAGAGCAGGGAGAAATCTTGAGTGACGTTGTTGCACAAAGCTGCCTGTTTCGGAGTAAGAAAACTTTCAATGGGATCAAAGGGAAGGAGGTCATTTGGCATGTGTTTAGTGAAGTAGCAAACGAGCTGGGAGTTCGAAAGGCATTCTGCGAGCTCGTACCTGAGGAGCTGTGGAACCAGCGTGTACAAATGATGTCTGTGCCAGATTGGATGTTGCTTCTTTGTAAGCTGGAGTCAACAATATCTGACGATTCCTGGCAGATGATCTTAAATCGGACTCAACTTGGAAAAACCGGGGTGAGTTAGCCGCTGACTATTTTTTGTGTTGTTGTTGTTGTTGTTGGTGTCGGTTTTCTTTAAGCTTACTAGAACTATAAAGTAATCCCCCTAACCATAAATAAATGGTGGTCTGCTATTCCATTGAAATGTCCACTCCCATCCCCCCAAAAAGTCATTTCCGAGGGGATTGACTGTGACGGCACCTTTGATCTTTGGAAAATTTCTGAGGGGTGTAAGAAAAATTGGCTATTTCTGTGGGGGGAGGCAGATTACTGTGTCAGTACCTTTGATCTTTTTTTCTTTTCTTTTAGAACTCATCAGACACGTGCACTCCGATCTTGCTTTCCAAAAGCAACATAAAGGCACTTCGGTCTTTGGTGTTTGATAAAGTTCGAAGCCTCTTTGACATCACCCAAATACAAGATTTTCCTGGTTATGAAGTTTCTCTTGAAAGTGCCCTAACATGGATTATCGGGGAGTTGAGATTACATGGTGTGCAGAAAGAAATAATTGACCTAAGCCTCAAACTTGATGGTAGGCCATTTGCAGGTGAGAACACAATCTTTAGTAAATACAGTGTACCTTATAATATATTTCCAGATTCCTTTATTGTATTTTGCAACAACTGTGTTGCACTTAAGAAAGAAAAACATAGAAACAATTTAAATCATCAGTGAAACTGGGTTATTATGACATCAAGGGACATACAACAGTGTCCAAATTATTTCTTAACTGTAACTGAAACAAGTTCATCCTAACGAAACCCTGTGATCTTTTATCATGGGTGTAGTCTTGGACTGAAATAACCTTTTTCGTCAGTATTCTTAAATATTTACCATTCCTTATCCATAATTTTCACTTGAAAGATACTCAGTCATAGACAGTGCAGAGATAAAATAATTTAAAGCAGGGTATATAATATAATGGGAGTTTCAAACTTGTTTTCCATATTATTGTTGTCTGTATTAGAGAGTAAATTTTGGAGAAAATGCATGAGCTTTTTGTTGCGACAAATCCATTAAATTCAGGTGTCTGTATTAAGTTTGAGGGGGGGGGGGGGGGGTAACATTAAAGTGGCAGGGTAAACATATAAACCAAACACTTGGAACTCTAGGTCATGAAGTGGTGCTTAAATTTTTGAAATGCCTATTTTTTTGTTTCCTCTCATTTGTAGGACCCAGTCAGGTCCTAATGGGTGTAGTCCCCAAAGACACACCATTCCTGTCTAATCAGAGCTGCAAATCAGTGTGCCCTTTAGCTATTGCTATAATTGTAAGGAAGACAGGTATGTTGTATTTAAATTTGATTCATTAGTCAAATAGTTATTTGCTTCCAAAATAACTAGTTTTGTTAGTGAAAATTTTTATTGTACCGTTTTGACTGTGTAATTTTGGGTTGTCGACCAGTTATAAGTGCAAGCTGAAATAATTTGTAGATTTACAACTACCGTAATTTATTATATGAGGCCTTTAGAAAAGCCCCAGTAAACGATCATTTTTGAAAATTTTACCACAAAGGTCTTAATTTATTGGTGGGCCACTCAAACCCGACCTTATGTTTTCAAGTCTTAAGAACTATCTGCCGCAGACTAGACTAGCAGTATGGTATTTCATTTTCCTTTTTTTTTTTTTTTCACTTTAGTAATAACTTCAGTTTACCGGTAGCTTTACTTTTCATTATTATTAGAGAAAACGTCAAAAAGCTGATTGGTAATGTCAACAAATAAAAGGATGCACTTAAAAAGAATGGAATCACAGTAGATGGAGTGCTTTATGCTGTGAGATTTAAAGGTAAGTTTCACTTAATACTTAATAACGTATCTTTTAGTACCATAATTTTCAATCCAAATGCCTGCATGTACATTTACCTCTTTTTAAAAATTTATATCTACAGTTATACTTGACCTGAAGGCCCTCTATTTTTTCCTGGAACAAATAGGGAAAGCAAACTTTCAGCTTGGGAAATGAGGAACTGAAGTAGAGTGTTGCTTTATCTGCAAAGCATTGAGGGTGTGTGGATATATTCAAAATCTCTGAGTCAAGAAATTCTACAATGCACTGGTTTTGACCTTACCAGTGACCAACTTACCAATAATTATAGTACTATTAGATTTCCAGTTTTGCTGGGTAAAATTTCTTCGTAAAAACTATAGCTATGAATATGTGAGATTTAAAGGTAATGAATAAGGGCTGTTTTTATCGTTGCTTTATTAGGGATGTAATTGCAATCTTTGTCCGCATACAGTTTGTCTGGAACACTTTAGCATGTCCAAGGCCAATATTGGAGGATAATATTTTTTTGTACTTATCGTTTTGGTTCACTAAGAATTCTCCGATGATACTTGTTGAGGCATGCAGCCCTTGATTATTCATTAATTTCAGCATTTGTAGCTGTTGTTTTGACAGGCATTCAAAACAAGGTTATCTCAATACAGTTAACCTCTATTCAAAAAATTAAATTCCCTGGTATAGTAAGTGAATCTCTTCATCCCAGCATTTATAGCTTAATAAGTATGTTTTCTATTTAAGTAATAGAAAACGTTTTCCGTGTTTGCATAGCCTGATATAAACACGACAGGGGTTGGGAGAATTCGAGACAGTTATGCAAACCCATGACAAAGTCAAGGGTTTGCATAACTGTCAAGAATTCTCCCAGCCCCTCGAGTGTTTATATCAGGCTATGCAAACACCGGAAAGTTTTCTATTGCTTTTATAAAATAACTTTCCTGAGAAAAAACGCAAACCTCTTTGATTAGTATGTGGTTTATTTGTAATTTCACATGTGAAATTACAAATTATTGCTGAAATTTCGCACCAAAATTAAGGAGTAATTTGTCACCTATGATATTAAAAGAGAAATTCTTACCAGTTGGAAAGTCTTGTATACGAAGTCTTGCATGCATAATCAGTTATTGTTTTGCAAAAAGATGCTTTCCAAAATACAGATTTTTCTCACTTCAAAAGCCAAAAAAAGTTACACAGCTTGTTTCTAAAGATTCTCCAAGTTTCAGCCGACAAAGGAATCGGTGAATAAAAGTAAACTTGTGGAGTTTTGATCACTAAAACTTTTTCAAATTCGTGCTTGCATGATTAGTGCGCGAAAAGCAAAACATCTCACGTCACAACCATGTTTACATACTCTCATGCAAACACTCCTCTCAGCCAATCGGAGCGTGCGTACTATCTTAGTTATTTTATAAAAAAAGACTAACTTTTTATATACACCTAATTTAAGCAATGATATTTTGTAAATTAAGCCTTGCCTTTTGTAAAAGGGGAAGTTCCATTGCATGGAAAAGAAAACAAAAAGCTTTTTTTGGAAAAACATGGTGTTTAATACCCCTGTCTATAAAATGTTGGCAATTATCCTTGTTTTGTTTTCCTAGAGAGCACATATTATTTTCCCACAATAATATATCACAGTCTTCCTTTACTGTAGGTGTGCCAATGTTCTAGGGGCACTGTCATAAAAGACTGAAAACCTGTCAAGTTAAATACTTGAGTTTGAAATCTATAGAACTGTTAAGTATCACTTTAGGGGAGATATCCCCCACAACTAACAAAATAATGAATCTTCTTTTTTGTAGTTTCAAAGGCATCCGTGATGACTTAGAGTTGCTTCTTGAAGAGGATTTATCATCTATCTCTGCCCCCTTTACTGCGAACTTAGAAATACTGAACAGCTGTTGTCATCATTGGGTTTGTTTTCGTACAAAGTGGGTTCACTTGATGAATTGAGAATTTTAGCAGCAGAATAACGGTGAAGATGAAGGAGGGCCAAGAAACTGCTGTTGAAAAGGACAACATCCAGGTGCCTTCATTTTCAGGTACCTTCTATCTTGTTTCATTTTTGTCATGATTGCTTTCATTAGCTTTATCCACTTCAGGGCTTTTACTTCTGTGCTGTAGCAGCTGTGTGAGTTTCATTTGTACAATACCTTGATCCGTAATATGAAAACTGTAACACTCATGATTTGTAATGAAGATGTCATTATGTTGTGAATTTAAATCCTGGTTGTTTCTTTCTGTACTATTTTTCCTGAAGGTTCTACTGAACGTGAGTTCCTTACAAACACTGAAACGATTGTCAGGAACTCCTTGCCTCATGACAAATTGAAGTCATATTTTGCTGATCCAGAAAGTGCTAAAGAGGCACTCCTGAATAAAGTCACATTTTGTAATGATTGAATCAAGGTATGGCTTAGGATATCATATGATTTGAATGTTTCACTTAAACCTGAGTGAGTGCAACACACAATAATATTTTTTGTGTAGTATGTAGAAACATACACTGAAAAAAATGGTTTCTGTTTGAAATATTCAATGAATTTTTAAAAATTTGTTTTAGTACTATCAGGACATGGTTATTTCAGACACCTTTACCAGAGACTTTGGTTTAATTAAATCAAAGGAGGAGACTATTACCCTCACAGGTTCAGGTACATGTTACAGTCATTATACTATTATTTAAAACCTTTCCTTCCCTTTGACTGTGATTAAAACCAGACAGTTTGAATAAATGACTGCATTTACATCCATCTACACTGGAAGTTGTAATAGGCTAGCCAGCACTGTTAGTATTAATATAACCCCGTGACGTGACCATTGTGTATCAAGGGTACATCATTTTGCTTCAGATTACTGCATCCCAACTGAGTGAATGTTCCTTAGCATGTAAAGCACACCCAGTGGTTTGTGTTCTTGCATAATAGTCCTCCCTTAAAAAGAATACCCCCTTACACTTCGTGATGTGACTACCTAACCTGTTTTCCTTAGAAACTGGAAAAGAAGTTCAAAGAAGACTGGAATTCTGGCAGCTGGGCAGGCTACGTGAAATCGAGGAAAGATATGTGGAGCTGTCAGAGAAGTGTGTTGGTGCGTCGGTTGCTAAAGGGAAATCAAATAATCAAGTCTTTTTTTACTTAATTGGAAGACACATTGGACAGTTTTATGCTCAAGAAGTAAGATATGGGGCAAAATCCAGACACGTTAAGTTAAAACTAGTCAAGCTGATTTTGCTTTTTTGAACAAAATTCTTAACTTTAATTTAACAAGTGGCAGTTACAAAACACAGGTCACAAGGGAAGGTCACTGCATGCTCTTATAAAAAAACTGAGATAGGCAGTTTCCCCTTAACTTAAAACACCTCATTTCAGATTGTAATTTGGGCTTTCCGTTATTATTCATTTTGATTTCAGATTTACACCGACTGGAAAGACATTTCTGAAGTTATTAGAATTACTGTCTTCAAGGAAGATTAGCAAGATTTAATTGACATTGATGACATTAACAGGTATGTGTCAGGTAATTCACTTTTAGTAAGAGTGTAAAGGGGCAATTCCACCGTTACGGACATTACACTCAGAGAGCATTTTTTAACTTTGATCTCCTGTCCTGTTCACAATATGCAGTATAATTTGTTTCCTTCAAACGTTTCATAAATCACAGGAACTGAGCCTTAAAAGTCGTGATTAAAATTGACGGTTGTTTTAGCTGTAATGTCTGTAACAGACCTTTCAGTCAAAATCAGAGGGAGCTAAAAATGTTTTCTCTGAGTATTTTTTATTGAGCAAAAGGCAAGTCATTATGGTGCAATGTGGTTGATACAAAACAGCAATTTAATGCATATTTTTTATTGGCAAATGCTCAAAGTTTTCTTCATGCAGTCACATTAAATTTCTCTGAGGTCTATCTTAACTGCTTTGGTTCCCTAAAAGGTTGTGTTACGGACATTACACCAAGTGTTACGGACATTACTGTCTGTGAATTTTTTCTTGAAAATTATATTATGTGTACTATGATGCTAAAAAAATTGCTTATTTCATTTATTTTTATGTGTTAAGTTTACCATCTGCAATATATAGAAGCCCTGAAAATTAAATGAAAACAAAAGCACACAAAAGCTGTTTTGTAATTATAGCTGGTCAGCGCATTCCTTTTCAGAGCATGCTCTGAACATTCTTTGAAAGAAAACCACTGACCAGTAGTTTTAATCAAATTATGACATCTCATTGTACTCTGAAAGTTACATAAACAAGATGGTTGTCTTTTCTAAAAAAAATGTCAAAACAGGGCCAGAACTTTTAGAGCAAGACTCAAAGTAGATGTTGAGAGGTATAAGGCCTATAAGAACAAAGACAAAGAAAGGAAAAGAGTGCAAAGAAAAGGTCAAGCCCTTAGTATAGTCCAAGTGAAGTTGTAAGAAGGAAGAAACTCATCCGTGAAAGAGTCAGAAAATACAGGCAAAGACAAAAAGAGAAGAAAGCAAAAAACTCTTCCCGAGACCAAGATGTATCACAAGCTTACCAAACACCTCAAGCTCTAGGAAAGGCTCTTGGTAAGGTCAGCAGCAGAGTGCTTCCCCAAAGCCCCAGAAAACGAAAGGCTGTGGTTTTCAAACTAGCACATGCTTCAGGTTTTCTTAGGAAAAAGAAGTGCACTAGAGGTAACAGGGATCTTCCAAAAGAGACGGTAAATCTTGTTAAAGATTTCTTTCAGCTTGACTCCATCTCTCGCCAAGCATTAGGCAGAAAAGACTTTTTCACTGTTCCGGAAAACAACACAAAACATCATATCCACAAAAGGCACTTGTTGTGGTCCCTAAGGGAATGTTATAGTATATTCATGAAAGAAAACCCCACCACTGAGATTGGCTTTAATAAGTTTTGCTCCTTAAGGCCAGTGAATGTCTTGCTTTCTGCTGACATGCCTAGAGATGTTTGTAAAAATGCTTTGTGAGAGCCTGCATAAAGAAATAGATGATTTTCCACTGTACTCAGGAAGTTTTGCAGAAAATTTTGTTTGCAACTCTGAGTCAGAACTTTGCATGCTTGGCAAATGTAAAAAGTGTGTAAAATGCCCCAGCTTGTTGCAAAAAAACAAGGTCAAGTGCAGGAAACCTTGATGAGCAAGCAACATGGTATCAGTGGGAGCATGTGGAACAAATGGTGCAGGCAAAGAAAGGAAAAAGCATGAAAAGGGTAAAGAAAATTCAGAAAGTTCTGAAAGAGGGTACTGTTGATGATTTACTGGAAGAACTAGAAGTTCAGTTGCCATCATTCTTAGTACATATGTTTGTAAAGCAACAACAGGCAAGAATTTTCAAGGAGAAGATAGAACATCTGACAGATGAAGAGGCAGTGGTGCAAGTTGATTTTGCAGAAAATTTCAGCTGCAAGTACCAGGGAGAAGTTCAGTCAGCACACTGGAGCCAAGACCAAGTTACCCTGTTCGCTGTTGCAATCTGGACAAAGTCTGGAGACAAAAACAGCTGTTGTGAATCTCACGTCATTGTTTCAGATGATTTGAAGCATGACAAAACATCTGTTGCCGTGTTCATGTGCAAAGTTGTCAACGACCTTGTGAAGGAGAGACATCCAAACATAACTTGAGTTTGGATATTTTCAGATGGACCAAGCTCGTAGTTTAAGAACAGGTACATTGCCCATTTTCTCCATTTACTTCAAGGGCAAGGTCTTAAGAGCCATTATCTGAGAAAATCGAGAATCGCACGACACTCGTCAAAAAATCGAATTTTTTTTTATTTTGCCAAAACATCCCTTTTAGTGACCTTATTTAAGGAAAAATAGTTTTGGGTTCAAACGATTCATTTTAAAGGAGAAATTAGGAAAAGTTTGAAAAATCGATTTTATGCTCGTTTTTCGCACAAAACACGGCAGGATGCAATGGCAACTTCGAGAGAAGGGTGAACGCGTAAGAAACATTCCCTGACATTGAAACTTCACCGAATTATTATTTTGTTCTTACTCTTGAAAATCCTAAAAGAAAATTTGATAAACAATGCTTTACATTTTTATAATCGACAAGTGTAAAGAGGTCATATTTGTGACGTTAGACGTGCTAGAAAATGAAGGCCAACTTAGACTATTAAAAAAGGCCTCTGGTATATGCCGCTTGATCATAAAATCAATATAAAATGGAACCTTGGCTTTTGTACTAACTTACTGGAAAGTCTGAGCTCTGGAAATCAAATATCATCCTGACACCAAAGCAAGCGGTGAGAGCAATTGAATTGGGAAATTTATGCAAATTAGATGGCTTGCGGACGGTTGTCAAACTAAAAGAAAGGTTTTACATGAAAGGATTACTCACCATTGCTTGTAACACGTTTTTACGGCAAGGAAAGTTATTTCCAACTTCTTTTGCGTCGTTTTGAGTCACAAAATATATAATTTTTAGCCAAAAGACAAACGTACGTTTGCTCAGCAACTGCGTCCGAATCCGGCCGTGAATCGAAATAAAGTCACAACACGTCGAAGGAAGAGTTACAAGAGTTTTTACTTCAGTCAGGAGGCAAAAGGAATACAAATTCATCGCAAACTAATGACTTCGATTTTGAAAACCTTTCATCACTTCAATCGTTCGTCGGCTGATAATAAACATCGCATAAGATCGTATGACCTTTGGTGTGACCGGAAATTGGTCACACGCTTTAGTCACGTCATCATGCTGTCACGAAATTTTCGTAGCTGTTGTCAGCAATTTTAATACAGTTTTCACATTTTTTGACAAGAAATCCTCTCATCGCAGTAGAAACAGCCATGCATATTTATTTTTCTTTTATTTACCTACTAGGCTTTGAAACAGCTTTTTTGCCTTCGAAGTACTAAACAGGAGGGGTACCTCGAATTCCAAGTGTCGTGAGTGATCCGTGGAAGCGAAAATTAAGACCAAAAGAGAACGAATGTTTTGAATACTTAAGGTGATTCCCTAGTAAAAGAACCTAACATGGATTGTAGATGAAACTTGGTACACTGATGTAACAAATCAAAAAGATGATAAAAAAGTAATAAAAAGTGGGGGTCACCGTGCTCGTTTTGACGTCACAATGCTGACAAATACGACTATTTTGGACCCTTTTACAAAACCGCGGGCAGCCCAAAACTAGACAAAAAGGAGAGATTTTTTTCGATGATGCATGTGGTATCGCACGGAATTTGACTTTAATATATTGTTTATCCACATACGTACCAGAAAAATGCCTTTTAATGCCCTTGTTTTTACTTTACGCTCCAAAGTAGAATTAAATTGGACACGTGCTATTCGACCCGTGATAGCTCAATCCGTACAATTTAGTAAGATTGCCAAAAAACTGAACATAGATTTGTGCCAATTTTTTTCTCATCGAAAGGAAGCACTGTCCTTATTAAAATCATGAAATAAAAAATGGGGGTCACCGTACTCGTTTTTGCGGTAGAACTGCAGAAAGTGCCCGCCAAATGCATTTTCTCCGATTTTTGAGAGAGGACTGGGGCGAGTTTCAAAATAGAATGTATGTGAAAGGGGGAAGAAAGTATTAAAAAATCCGCTTTTACAGAATTTACATCGAGATATCACATTTAGGACACAATGTGATAAAGAAAGCGTTTAAATGGAAATCAAAGTGAGAAAGCATAAGTTAAACATCTACCATCGAGGTTCTCCGTGAGGAAGTCGAACTCAGCAACACGCGTACTGCTTACGTTATGCACTTTCCCAACACATTGAGTCTCATCTCGGCAAGAAACAACAGCAAGCAAAAATTCCAATAGCGTTTCTCTTCAGTCAACTTCATTTTAATAATGTTACTTCACATGCTCTTTTTTACGGCGGCCATCTTGTTATGCGCAGTAAGAGATGCGCAGTGCAAAACCAGGGAATCACCTTAAGTAAAGCCACAGCTAAAAAAAAAATTGTTCAAAATATTTTCAAACTAAGAAAAAAACATACTTCGATCATCCCCGTGACTTGGAATCTGGCCAGAGTACCCCCTCCCCCTCCCCTCCTCCCCTATGCCGGGTCAAAATACTAAGTGCCCCCGGCCCAAATGTCCCATAGTCAAGGGAGTATACTCTCTTGCTGTAGTAAAGAACTTGCAGAATAATACCAATTCTCCGTGGCCAACGGATTCAACGCTACAGTTTACTTTTGGTTTTGCTTGTTGATTTTTTCGCTATTTGCTCACGATCAGGAGCCTATACCCCAACCACGACCAAGTTATGAAACCTGTTATTACCAGAAAAAAAAAACACAAAGAAACAGTCAGTCAGATAGAGAGTACATAATTAAAAAGACCTCGACTAAGATTAAAAAAAATCAATACATGACACTGTCGAATGCGAAAACCCAGAAACCATTTTGTGGAAAAAAGGTTCGCATACAGCTATCAGCTGCTTTTGTCCACAACTCGCCGGTAGAGGTGCGCGGAAACTAGTGATTGTGAAATGGCTTCAAACTATGATCCGATACTGTTGGAACATTACTTATCACAGAAAGCTACACCTGATTTCTTCTAGCAGACCCAATCCTCTTGGTTGGTGTGGACAAAGTAGCTCATCCCGGCTATTCGCACCATGCTACCATAGTCTCCCTAGATTCCCAAGCCTCGCAAGCAGACCTTCCTGTCCCACGAACGTTGGGTAGGATTGTAGGACGAGCCAAAAGAAAGTGAAGGCTATAGGCTCTCGCGATGATGCAAGGAAGGTCGAGTATTATATTCCCCTATCCTGGTCGCCCAGGGTAAGTCTGCGGAGGAGAGTGACTGAGGGGCTGTATGTTCGAAAAGTTGACTAACGCCCCCGGGACTAACGCTTTCACCCTGCTTCTTCTTATTCGCTTGATAGTGATTTCCTGTTGTTAAACGTTTGAACAACAGGGCCCTAAGTATTGTGTTTCGTCTTGCACTAAAAACCCATAAACCTTATAAATTTCACTATGGGACTTCAACACTTCCCTTGAATGATCCATTTCGCTAAACGGGACCTCAAAACAACGATTCTGTCTATCCTAAGGGAGTGTATACTATACTTTCCTGGCTCTCGTCACTCACAGTGAGGTGATGGTGGCTTACACAGTCCAACCTCCATGTGCGACTGCCAATCCAAAAGACCAAATTTTCCCAGTCAAAGCCTTACAGTTGGAACTTCCAGTAAACGACCACCTTCTGTAAGTGACTGCGACCACTTTTTGGGCGTCACGGTTAATTGTTTTCCATAAGCGACCAGTTGACGCATTCTCTGCTCTCTATTTTTGCTGTGTGCACTATGCTCCTTAGAAAATATGAAGACCTTTAGCGACATCGTGGAACTACACATATCCTAACTTAGTAGATGTAGCCAACAAAGTGAAGTTTATGTTGTGATTCTAGACTATTCTATATCTCACTCACCTGAATCCCTCTTTAAGTTGAGCATGATTTAAAAGCTGTATTTGTCAAAAGAGGTAAAAGATAATATTTTGCCAGGAATTTGTTACACCGCCATTTAATAGAATGTGCCTGGACCTCTTCTCGGAATAGACCCCATGTGGTCCGATTCTTCTAAACGACCACCTCCCGTTAGGGACCACTAAGTCTTTGCATTTTTGGTGGTCGCTTACTGGAGGTACGACTGTATTACTTTGACCTATAAGAGGCTTACCGATAATAAAGGGGATCTGGAAGGGGGCATGGATGCGACAATCACATGCAGGTAGCTTACTTAAAATAGTAGACATCTAACTGAGAATCAAAGTTTGTGCTTATTATTGGGGTTATCTGGTGTTTACTCACCTCCCAAGCTACCCTGGGCGAGCCAACTTTTCCTCCATTTCCTTACAAAACTTGGTAAACCATTTACATGAGAAACAAAAGGTTGGTTCGGATAGACGCCTTACTACCAGTAGTGGGCGGAGTTGAGGGCTTCCGGAAGTCAGCCCTCCACTGAGCCGGTAGTGGTGGCCTCACCCTTCCAGCCCGGCTAATATTTCTCCACTTTGGCTCGCCCAGCTACAATCGGCGACAAAATGAGTTGAGACACTTCGCCCAAAAGTAGGCTTTTTTACGTTTTATGAACTTCAAAAGGAGGAAATATAGCTTTCCTCCCCCATCCCCTCCGTACAATGTTGTGCCCTTGTTCTAGCTACCTATAGAAAACAACAAACCCCCTAACTTTGAATGGAGGGGACAGGGGAGGGTGCGGATTCGTTTGTTCTCCGAAGTCACCCTATTTGTCTCAACAATTTTGTCGCCGATTGTAGTTGGGACAACACGGTCAAGGCTAGACAAAGACAGCATGCGCAAGCACTGTTGACTCGGCTGGGAGGTTGACCTTCTCTCCGGCACAGCTTTTCTCCATCCATGGGTTCCAAACAGTCTTTTAGCAGTCACGTTTGAAATTTATAGGAAAATGATGTAGCACTTCAAAAAATAATAATAATAAAAATACACTTTTTTCACAGCCTGTCAATGCCTAGAAGGTGTCTATAAAAGAAATCAACTGCAGAACAGGAGTCAATTTCAGTTTTTTGCGCTTTTCACGCTAGCACTGCGAAGCGGACTGGGGGCGCGAGACACGCGCGATGCATGGGGAACAAGTTCTGCAGGCTATAAAAGAAATTAAAAAATAAATAAATAAATAAAGCAGGCCTGATTTTATTTCGATGAGTCTATTTTTTTGTCGAAAGCAAACGTGAAAAATCGTATTAAAATTCGTGACAGTATGCTAACGTGACTTGAGGGTGTGACCGATTTCCGGTCACACGCCAAAGGTCATACGATCTTGTGTGATGTTTATTATCAGCCGGCGAACGATTGAAGTGATGAAAGGTTTTCAAAATCGAAGTCATTAGTTTGCGATGAATTTTCAATCTTTTGGCCTCCTGACTGAAGTAAAAACTCTTGCAACTCTTGCTTCTAAAGGACCGCAGTGACGTGTTGTGACTTCATTTCGATTCACGGCCGGATTCTGGCGCAGTCGCTGAGCAAACGTGCGTTTGTCTTTTGGACCTTTTGGCTTAAAATTATGGATTTTGTGACTCAAACCGACGCAACAGAAGTTGGAAATAACTTTCCTTGCCGTAAAAACGTGTTACAAGCAATGGTGAGTAATCCTTTCATGTAAAACCTTTCTTTTAGTTTGACAACTGTCCGCAAGCCGTCTAATTTACATAAATTTCCCAATTCAATTGTTCTCACCGCTTGCTTTGGTGTCAGGATGATATTTGATTTCCAGAGCTCAGACTTTCCAGTAAGTTAGTACAAAAGCCAAGGTTCCATTTTATATTGATTTTATGATCAAGCGGCATATACCAGAGGCCTTTTTTAATAGTCAAAGTTGGCCTTCATTTTCTAGCACGTCTAACGTCACAAATATGACCTCTTTACACTTGTCGATTATAAAAATGTAAAGCATTGTTTATCAAATTTTCTTTTAGGATTTTCAAGAGTAAGAACAAAATAATAATTCGGTGAAGTTTCAATGTCAGGGAATGTTTCTTACGCGTTCACCCTTCTCTCGAAGTTGCCATTGCATCCTGCCGTGTTTTGTGCGAAAAACGAGCATAAAATCGATTTTTCAAACTTTTCCTAATTTCTCCTTTAAAATGAATCGTTTGAACCCAAAACTATTTTTCCTTAAATAAGGTCACTAAAAGGGATGTTTTGGCAAAATAAAAAAAAAATCGATTTTTTGACGAGTGTCGTGCGATTCTCGATTTTCTCAGATAATGGCTCTTAACATCCAGTGGAACTACTTTGCCACATCACATGGGAAAGGGGCTGTTGATGGTATTGGGGGAACTGTGAAGCGCATGGTTTGGAATGCTGTATCCACAAGAAAGGTGGAAGTAGTCAAAGATGCTTGCTCTTTTGCAAGTGTTGCAAATAAGTTGAGCACATCTGTTGCAGTGACCTTTGTTGGATCTAAAGAATTAGAAGCTACTGCAGACTTACTTGGATTAAAGAAATTCTTCTCTGTTGCACCAGTAATCCCAGGTATCGCCAAATTTCACAGCTTAGAACCACTCAGGAATGGCCTTATTTGTTGCCGTACATACTCTTACCAGAGTACCTGGATTGAAATGGGCGTCCGGTTTTCTGGTTCAGAAAATGAAGACCTGGATCAAAATGATAGTGATGATCAAGACTCTTCCTCTCTAAGCAAGGGAAGCAACAGTACCAGCAGTGCTGATGAAGATGAGACCAGTGGAGAGAAAGGAGACTTTTTCAGCAATGCTTCAAGAAACAGCCATCACACGTACAAAGAAGTTTCAAGTGAGAGCAGTAAGGAAGACAGTAAAAGTCATGAGGAAGAGGGTGACTTGAGTGAAGAAGAAGGTTTGACTGGAAACAAAGGTTCAGGAAAAGAGCCAGCAATGCAAATAAAAGTTCAAGTGACGAGGAAGAGATGTCAGAGAAGAAAGATATCCAAGTTTAGCAGGGCCTTCCTGAAAAGCTACTATCACCGATATATTCAAAGAATGTGCTTTGTTCAGCCTTCCACATCATTTAGACTGCCAAGTAAAGACAGTTTCTGATGGCTGGATCAGCTCTGAAGGATCTGATGATCCTAATAGTTTACTTGGCAGGGGGAAGAAAATCCAAGATAAATGGTTGTCCAACTTTATTATTGATGAATACCTGAGGCTTATATAATTCAAGTGACTTGTGCAGTTGGTTCACTACCAGTGCATCGCTTGTTGAAAGGGAGAAATCCACTTCTCCTTCAGGATTGTTTATTGTTTATTGTTTGTTTGCCAAAAATTGTACAAATGAAAAAAAATAAATCTAATTACTTAAACTCTCATGGCGAGGAAGCCCAAGAGAAGCCACCGGGCTTATAAGGAATGGGCTCCCTCAGTTAAATAATTAGAACAAAATATCATCATAATTACTCATGGGGAAATCAATGGCAGAGCTACAGTAAATCTTAAAATAAGTATATTAGATAGTCGTACTAATCATAGTTCTAGGCTGAAAAAAGCGAAATGACATAAAGAAAAAAAAAACAAAAACGAAAGAAAATAAAAGAGCAAAGGAAGAAAAAAAATACATATATATATATATATATATAAATTACTATTTATGATAAGAAGAATGCTTTCAGCTTACAGCAAAAGGAAGCGGTACTTGTTGCATTTCGAATTTCAAAACTAAGAGAGTTAAAAAATTTAGGACCTTGGAAACTGATGGAGAATTTTCTAATATTAGTCCTGCATTGTGGTAAATAAAAATGCTCTGAACTTCTAGTGCCATAAGAATGCACCTGGCGTGTCACCAAAAACATGTTATTGAAGCTATAAGGAAGTAAGGCAGATGTGTATTGATACATAAATTTTCCTATTTGAAGTTTGTAGATATTCTCAAGATTCAGAATTTTTAAATTTTTAAATAAGGGGTCACTGTGAGCATCGAAAGCACTCCTCGACATTATTCTTACGACCCGTTTTTGAAGTGTGATTAATCTTCTGAGGTTTGATGGGTAGGTCGATGCCCAGACGCTCACGCAGTAGAATAAGTATGGATAGATAAGGCTAAAATATAGCATCCGTAAGGAGGAATTATTAAGGCAAAAACTTGATTTATAAATTATACCTATGGCTTTAGACACTTTCCGAGCAACATTATGTATATGTGATTTCCATGTTAAATGTTCATCCAAAATTACACCAAGAAAAGTAGCTTCCTTAACAAGATCAATCGAATAATTACTAATATTAAAAGCTAAATCAAGTGTTTGCCTGTTTTGTCTCGGTCTGAATATGATAAAATTAGATTTCTTAACATTAATAGATAGCTTATTTGTGTAAAACCAACACGTTATCTTTTTCAATTTTAAATTTACAACTTCCATAAGATAGGAAGCCTCAGTATGCGAATAGAAGATATTAGTGTCATCAGCAAATAGTATAAGCTCTAAGACCTTTGACACATTACATAGATCATTTATATATACTAAGAATAACAGGGGACCTAAGATAGATCCCTGAGGGACTCCGCAAGTGATATCTAATGATGAAGAGTTGTAACCATTATATTGCACAAATTGTTTTCGACAAGATAGATAACTTTTTAACCATTGTAAAGCAATACCACGTACTCCATAATGTTCTAATTTGTCGAGAAAATTTCATGATTTACTGTATCAAAGGCCTTAGATAAGTCAATGAATACGCCTAAAGTTACCCTTTTATTATCAAGTGCATTTGAGATCTTGTCATACAATTGGATTAAAGCATGTGCAGTAGAATAATTTTTTCTGAATCCATACTGATTCCGGGAAAGAATATCATATTTATTTAAAAAATTAATGAGGCGATTGTAGACAGTTCTCTCTAGGAATTTAGAGAAAACTGGTAACACTGATACGGGTCTGTAATTTGTGAACAAAGATTTATCACCAGATTTAAACAATGGAATAACTCGTGCAATTTTCATCTCTTGGGGTACAACTCCAGAATTAAGAGACAAGTTAATTATATACGTCAATGGTGCGCAGATTAAGTTAAAAGACTCTTTAACAACATTCATTGAAATACTATCATATCCTGGAGCAGTACCGGATCGAAAGCTGCTACAAATCTCAGAGACTTCTTGTTCTGATGCCGATTGAAGAAAAAATGAATTAATAAAGCCTCCATTCAGAAAAGAACGATGAGATTTGTCAGACGCCGGAATTGATTTAGCTAAGTTAGGTCCAATATTCGTAAAATACTCGCAAAAACGGTTTGCTTGGTTCGGGATGTTAAGTCCTTGTGCCATGCAATACCCCAGAGTCTGAGCACTGGACTCTTCTAGCAGTTCTGGCAAAGCAGAAATCTGTTGTCTTAGACAGTATGCCAAGTAACCACATTAAACATACAAGTCTTGACGCTATTTCTAAGATGTGTGGCCTTCTCAAAGAGATCAACAGCAATGTAGACCTGAATCAGTGCAAGCTTATAGTGAACAAAAAAGGAGATGTTCCTGAACAGACCAATGACTATGACTGTGGAGTGTTCACTTGCTTGTATGCAAGATGCTTGCAGGGTTGGTTATGGTGAGATAATCAGTGATGCCAGCATCTCAGATTTCAGGAAACTCATGCTGTTGGAATTGCATCAAAGAAAGCTACTGTGACCTAATCCCACCAGAAGGCATCCTGCCTGAGCGGTATTATGCTGTTGAATATGTGGAAACTTACTACATTGGACATGCACTCAGTCAAGCTGATAGCTTTGTAAGATTCAAGTTCCTCCATCGAGTGGGTGCAAAGAGTTTTGACTGGCCCAGCCAGGATGACGTCGATGATGTTCACATCTCTTGGGTGTTTTATGGCCCTCGTCACCCTAGACAGTGCTGGCCCATTTGCTGTTCCAAAACAGCAAAACATTGAAAAAAAGGTTTAAAGAAATTAAAAAGCAAAGAAAGTCTCATTAAGATGCTACACGGCTGATCAGTTTTTAGGTGAATAAAACAACTCTGGTCTTTTAAGAAGAACACGTTTTCTTACTCAGCACTGTTTGAATTTCTTGTTATGCAAATCTGAATCTTTTGTTTAGCCTTAGCATTATTTCACTTATTGTGGATAAATTATAGAGCTCAGGTGGTACCCTAACTATCACTTGGTTCAATACCTTTGGATATTTGTATAAAGATGCTTAAGAATATATATATATTTTTTGCCTTAGAGACTTGCATTGTTATGGACATTACGTTACAGACATTACCTATCTTTGAAATAGTTTCTATGATTAAAAAGCCTACTAGAAATAAAAAGCTTATCAGACAAATGATGTTACTAACAAATCCAAGGAGTAGGAGAAGTTATTTTCAATTGATTTAAGAGTGAAATCCTGTCTGACACAAAGAAAGAAGTGAAATTTTGTTACGGACATTACTCATCTGCTTAGATATTTTCTACTCACCAAAAATGGGGAAAAATTGTCGAAAACCATCAAATTTTTGTTCTCGTGTGAAAAAAAGGCTTATGCTCTAATTATACCTCAGTTTCAGTTGACAGGATTGATTTTGATATTTTGACAAATTGTTCCTTGACTTGCACCTGTGGGTCTCATTTTTTCCTTGTTTATATGAACTATTGAGTAGTAGACCCCCTGCGGAGTGCAGAAGGGCGAAAACAGAAATAACATGTACGTTTTTAATACAGTGATGTGTCTTCTCTTTAATGGCACAGAAATTAATTCCAATATCCTTCTTTTAAAAGTGATTGATTTTTCACCTCTCATGTGAAATTGCCCAAAGTACCATTTGGAAATAAAGTCCTGATCTTAATGGAAATATGCATACTGTCTAAAACTATTACAATAATAAATTTAGACAAGAAGGTTAAATACAGCTTCAGTGGATTTTCTTGTAAATCTTTTACCAGAGACTGCGCAACAATTAAAAGCCATTGCATGACCAGAAAATCAAAAATAGTTTCCAGTCACTTTAACTGACATTCAAAAACAAAAAAGAAAAAAAGAAATGCTTAATGAGTGTCTATCTGACAAAGGTACGGCAAAACTTTACATCTAATTTTTTAGATTAAAAAAAAACAGATCTAAATATTAGTACAAGATCCATATCACAGATTTTGACGCTGTCCAACAAATTTGCAGTCATGTATAATCAGAACCTGGAAATACACTCAGGCTGGTCTTTTAAACAATACATCAAGTTTGATTATAGAATGAGGCACATACATTATTATTTTAAAAGCAAAATGTTTATCTCTCCTAAAATGTTTGAGATATTCACAAAGTACAGATCACATTCCACAGGTAAGAAGTACATGTCACTGCTCCATAGATGAATTACCAAACCACACAGATTCCTCTCTATCTTATAGAGCATTTTGTTAAGAGTTTAGGGCTTGCAAACACTTTAATGCTATTCATTTGTCTCTATCATGGTGAACTGTACTCTGACCTGTGGAAAAGTTACCTGTATTTTAGACCCGCTGTCAGTTACTGCACAGTTTTCATGCATGCCCCTGTCAGTCTAACTGCACGGTCTGCAATGTTGATTTTGACAATTGTTTAACACCCATGGAAATATGCCTCTCTTTTCTTTTAGTGCAAAGACTTGGGATTCCTTTTAAGGGAAGTGTTTGGCTGCAACCTGGGCACTGGTGATTATGGCCACATCACCACTGAACATGCCAGCATGCTGTTTAGAAACCACCTCAGCTTAAGGGAGTATTCAAATCAAGGCTTTGAGGCAGCACACTCATTACAGAGTCAGTTATATTCAAAGGCTACTTCCCATGACAGGCATGGTCATGCTACATCAAGTTAGTTTTGTATTTTACTTTTTATTACTTTATTTTTTATATTATCATACATCTCAACACTACAGTACTTAAAACTAATATTGTCACCTACTTAAATAATGTTAGAACTAAACTAACAACTCTTTTTAGAGAAAGGTTAGGAAGCTCATCATGTAATTTTCACATTATTTTGTGATTACCACAGATGATGCATAGAGTTCATAAAGATGTGAAAAGCTCTTGAATTTTAGCTACCCTCTTAAAAGCTCTTGAATCTAAGTTGAGTCAATGGAAAATCCTTGAACTTTAAATCTTGTTTTGAATATCCTTTAACCTTGAGAGCTTTCATCGTTAGCAAAATAATTTCCTGTTGGAGAACATCCATAGCTATTAAAAATACCTTTAGCATCAGTTTTTCATGGGACACTGCAAACTCTAAACTGCAGTCTGCAGTCACCCATTTGCAGTTTCACTTTGCCTGGATTTTAAACTTTAGGCAGACATTCATTGTTTATCACCAGTTCTAACTAGCACATCAGAGGGTGGTGTAGAAAGCTGCTTCGTGCTTTTAATGTAAGGCTGAACAATAATGTTATTATTATAGTGGCAAAAACATTGCTGTAAGTCACTTACTGCTGTAAGCCCTTCCTGCCATTCAAACTTGAACTGCAAACTGCAAACGCAACCAGAAGACCACTTGACGTTCTCATATTTGAGACCTGTTTGCAGTGCCCCATGCATGAAAAACCTGATGCTAAAGGTCTTTATTGAAATTTTATAAATGCCAATTTACAGTTAGTATTGAAGTCATTCATACAATATTCGTAAAATATCAGTTTTGGGGAGCTACACTGTACATATTCTTGAATATTATGTATCTTATTGTGTGAAAACTAGAATCCATTGGGGAAAAAGGCAAAGTCTGGTTTAATCACATGTTCTTGTTGGTATTGAAGTTGTTGGCTTTTTTTAATAATCAACTTTATTTCATTATATTAAGTCCAACAGATTTTTGCAACATTTCTTTTCTGAAAAGTTGCTGTTCCTGCGGCTTTGCTTCAAAATGGCTATAGAGAGCATGGAAAATGGTGATTATCTTCTAAAATGTTTGCCAGCTAGAAACATTATATAATGGAAATTCTTTTTATGTCAGTCCCTTAGATGTGTAGTCAAATGTATTCTCCCTGGTTGAGACAACGTTATGTAAAAAACTGAGAGTTGTGTATTCCCATAAAAAGCATACACTATATTCAATGACAACATTACTATGCACTTTATCTTTTTCTACCTGGAATGGAGTGAGATAACATTAACATGTTGCCCTTCTTCCTCTTGAGCAGTCGAAAACTAACCACATAAGAACTTGCAGTATAAGCTTAGAGCTTATTGAACACAGTCTGTTAAATCTTTTTTTGTTTTTGTTATTTTAACTGTCTGGTTCCCTTATTTTGCCAATGCCAATGTTTTTTTTTTGTATGTCAGGTAAACCATTCCATTTTAGAGGCTGCGGTTGGTCCAGAAAAAGAGAAGTGTCATGGTCAAAAGATGACATGGCCTGGATTTTCACCATGAATGACTTGTTCAACAAAATGTTTGGCAAGGATGCTCTTTCTTATGAATTTGACAAAGGTTTAAAACGAGTGGTAATATCACCCGACTGTTTACCTATCTATCAATATGATCATGCACTGTGGGAGCAGCTCTTTCCTACAGTTTTGACCAGTTTTACTTCCTTCCTGGAACAGCCACAAACTCCACAAGCCATTCCAGCTAGCAGCCCAGCTTCCAGCAACACTGACCCAGTCAGCAGCTCTTCCACAAGCCTCTCATCAAGCCCCCCACTAGCCCTTCAAATTCCAGTAGCAGCCCTTTGTCCAGTGTCACAGTGGATACTAAACTGCCTTTGTTCCTCAACCATCAGAACCTTTGTTTATTCATGATTTACGAATTTGTGCTGCAAATAATTGTTCCAGAGGCCAACTTGCTACCCTTAATCTTCCGCCTGTAATTCAAATTCCAGACGATGACATCGAGCTGGTTGTTGATCCTGGGCATCTTAACAATCCTCTGCAGTCCCCAGTCAGGCCTTCAGAATCAGCGATCACTAAGGGTTATAGACTGATGGATGCAGCAACTGGAGAAACCAGTAATGATGAGGATTTCGATGCTGCAGTCAAGTTTGGAGATCTTGGGGTCTTTGACAGCAGAGCTCTAGACATTTGGATGAAAGCATCAAAAGATTCCTCCATTAAGTTTAGAGTCCAAGAAGAGGAATATTGGATGAAAACTACAAGCTCCACATTAACCCCTAATCAAATTAATGAAATTAGGGCTTTGCTTTTTGACAGTGAACCTCAAGAAGAAATCCTTAGAATTGGTGATGTGATAGTTGATGCTGAAGACCTTTCAACCTTAGCTGCTGAGAGGTACATTAGTGGCTTTTTGATTGATGCTACATGTTTGAGATACAGTGAGGAACCCATGCGAAAAAATTTCCATTCCTTTTATCTACCGTCATTTACACAAACCTGGGCTTTAACCAGAAATATGCAATTTCTACAAACAAAGTTGAAGCCCTACCTTTCAAGAATGGATCTTGGTGATGTTGTATGGACCCTTACTCCAATCCACGTAAATGGCAACCACTGGGGTCTCCTTTGCCTAAATATGGCTCAGCAGCAAGCATTCTATGATGATGGCTTAAAACAGAGTCCTCTTACCAGCATCAATAAATTGGCTGACAATCTGCTGAAGGCTGTATCAGAAACCCAGTGGAATATCACCTTTCCAATTCAGCGGTTTGGAATGCCCAAACAGCCATTATTTGGGGAAGGTTGTGCTAGTTGTGGCATTGGTGTGATCTTGGCAGTCTTTGATTGCATAGACAACCCTACAGACTATGCAATTCCTCACTTTCATTGGAGTTTTCAGGTCATGGGTATTCATCGCCAGAGACTTCTTTATCGTTTTACACAATGGAAATAAGTAATCCGTATAAATATCACCATTGTAGATTGTCTGCCTATTTTAAGTGAATTTTTCATTAGAATTGAATTGTGAATGAAACTGCTTTTGACAATACTATTGTTCTGAATTAATTTTTTCAAATCTTTCAATAAGATACTTGTTATTAGAATGGAAGTGCTGTTGACAATATTATTGTAAGGGTTTCCTCTCCCTCTTAAGGTTTACAGGCGGCACGACCAAACTGCAGAGGTGATGGAGCCCAGTTTTCGCTGAATTAATTTTTTCAAAGCTTTCAATGAGGTAGTTGTTATTAGAATGGAAATGCTGTTGACAATATTATTGTAAGGGTTTTCTCTCGCTCTTAAGGTTTACAGGCGGCACGACCAAACCGCGGAGGTTATGGAACCCAGTTTTCCCTGAATTGTTTCAAAGCTTTCAATAAGATACTTTTTATTAGTGTGATGAAAATGCTTTTGACAATATTATTGTAAGGGTTTCCTCTCCCTCTTAAGGTTTACAGGCGGCACGTCCGAACTGCGGAGGTGATGGAACCCAGTTTTTGCTGAATTAATTTTCTCAAAGGTTTCAATAAGATAGTTGTTTTTAGAATGGAAACTCTTTTGACAATATTATTGTAAGGGTTTCCTCTCCCTCTTAAGGTTTACAGGCAGCACGCCCAAACCGCGGAGGTGATGGAACCCAGTTTTTGCTGAATTAATTTTTTCAAAGGTTTCAATAAGATAGTTGTTTTTAGAATGGAAACTCTTTTGACAATATTATTGTAAGGGTTTCCTCTCCCTCTTAAGGGTTACAGGCGGTGCGCCCAAACTGCGGAGGTGATGGAACCCCATTTTTTGCTGAATTAATTTTTTCAAAGGTTTCAATAAGATAGTTGTTTTTAGAATGGAAACTCTTTTGACAATATTATTGTAAGGGTTTCCTCTCCCTCTGAAGGGTTACAGGCGGTGCGCCCAAACTGCGGAGGTGATGGAACCCAGTTTTTGCTGAATTAATTTTTTCAAAGGTTTCAATAAGATAGTTGTTTTTAGAATGGAAACTCTTTTGACAATATTATTCTAGGGGTTTCCTCTCCCTCTTATGGCTTACAGGCGGCACACCCGAACTGCAGAGGAGATGAAACCCAGTTTTGACTGAATTAATTTGTGACTGCAGCGCTGCGCAGTCAGCGGTATGTTGTAAAAGCTTAGCAGCCGCACCAGATTTTAGTAAGCGGCCGCCATGTTAGCCCTTTCTCGTGTTGTTCAAGTTTTTGGATAGTTATCGCCATCCATCGGACATTATACGGCCTAAACGGTAAGAACTGTTAAAAGAACATTTTACGGAAAATCCCAAGAGAGTATTTCACACGACATTTTGAAGTTTAGTACTTACGAATCACGTATTTAGCCTATCATGTATTTGTCATGTCAGATTGTTATCTCGGGACTCAGGATCCAAGAACTAAGGAGTAAAAAGAATGTGTTGTACCGAGGACCTGTGAATAAACTACGTTTGGGACGTTCGTGTTGATTGTTAGCAACTCCTCTTGTTGTATGTACTACGGGAGGCCAGCCACAATAACAATCGTTTGACGATCTTCGTGTAGCAGTCATGTCCGTCAACAAAGAAGCAAGACCCGAAGACCAGGTCAATGTGGCGCTGGAAGAAGAAACTGATGAATCAAGGAAGCGTTTCCTGACGGAGAAAGGGTATACGTATCAACTCAACTTGAAAACAAGTAACTTGAAAACTAAGAAATGTGAACTGGTGAAGCGAATGAGAGGTACTCTACTGAAGCGAGGTCAGTCAACTAAACTAGTAGAATTTAAGAAAGAATTCAGCGAAGCTCAGATTTTGTATTGCGAATTTCAAGACATGGTTGAAGAGATTAAGGTTTTTGCGAACCCAGATGAGAATGTGGAAAATATTGAAAGAATGGTTGATCAAGTTGGCAGAGAATGGTCAAATTTTGAGTGTGACATTAGATCAGAGATAAAGTTTCTGGAATTTGTCGAACACCACGTGGATGATTCAATCTCTGAAGCATCCAAAAGGTCCAGTCGAGCATCCAAGAAAAGTAGTAGGTCAAAAATAAGTTCCAATGATAATGTTGAAGAAGATAGGTTTCAGTTACAAAAGGAGGAAGCTGCCTTAAAGGCTAAACTGGCCTATATAGAGAAGGAACGGTTACTGAGATTAGAACACAGAAAGACTGAGTTGACCAAATTAGAACAAGAAAGAAAGTTGGAAGAGCTAAGATTACAAAGTGAACTTGCTCAGAATCAAGCAAAGCTTAATGTATGCATGTCAGCAGATAAAGTAGAACTGTTTGATGATCAGGATCTAAACTCGATTCCCCCCGCTGATAAAGTCAAGGACATGGACAAATTCCTTAATTCAATTCCAGTCACAAGTAAGAGTGATCTCTCTCCTGGTCAGCAAGAACCTATCTACTCTTCAACTCAGTTAAGTGGAGCCCAACCCACTTTCAGTCTTCCGCGTGTAGAAAATGGAGTGCACAGTACGTTAAGCCCCAGTGCCACACCCTTTCAACCACACTCTGTCGTCTTAGAAAAGTGTATGGACAAATTAGTGGAAACAAGTAGTATGTTGGTGGCAGCTACTATGGAGCAGAACCTAGTGAACAGGCAACTAGCAATCTCAGGGCAACTGCCTAAGATTTCAATCCCAGTTTTTAGTGGAGATCCTTTGGAGTATCCTACATGGAACAGTTCCTTCAGTGCCCTTATTGATTCCAAACCAATGGACGCGCAGACAAAATTGAACTTCCTACATCAGTACATCTCAGGAAAGCCCAAACAAGTTGTTGATCAGTATATGTTAATTGGTACTGAAGATGCCTATCAGTCTGCGAGAAAGTTGTTAAAGGAAAGGTATGGTAACTGCAATGTAGTAGGGACAGCCTTTATGAACAAACTGGAGAACTGGCCTAAGATTGGCGTAAGAGATGCGGAGGCCCTAAGAGATCTTTCTGACTTCCTGCAAAAGATAATTGCCGCCAGAGAAACTACTCCTAGTCTTGCTGTCTTAGACTTTGCGAAGGAGAACGTTAAAACTCTAAACAAGTTGCCATTTCAAATTCAGAATAAGTGGAGAGGAATAGTACAACAGTGTAGAGTCTCAAAAGGAAATGGTACTTACCCTACCTTCTCTGAATTTGCTTCATTTGTGAAAGAGTGTGCAGAGAGAGCGAACATTCCCGAACTTGAGGAGCTGTCCAAAACCAAAGAGTTTGTTAGGCCTAGAGGACCATTCAGACGCTCACCAAAAGGCGAGGAGGCCTTTTCCTTCGAAACTCATGTATTGGATCCAAGCAAGAACGTGACTGCCCAGGGTCAAGGTGAAAAGGAGAGACCCCCAACCTGTTCGCAAGGGAGGAGCGAGAAGAAAAAGACCGAAGTATGTCTGTTTTGCAAGGAAGAACATCAGCTAGACGAGTGTAAAAAGTTTGCAGAGAAGCCGCACAAGGAAAGGAAGGACTTCTTCTATAAGAAATTTCTTTGTCTTGGATGTGCCTCTAGCAGTCAACATCAAGTATCCTCCTGTAAGAACAGACTTAAATGTCGCACGTGTTCTGGAAATCACCCTACATGTCTCCATATTCAGAAAACTCCCAAGGAAAGTATTACGAACTGTACAAATGTTTGTACCATCCCAGAGCAAGAGGGCGGCTCGGATCATGCCATGATTGTACCTGTTTGGGTTAGACAAGTTAGCCAACCCAGTAAAGAAGTCTTACAATATGCAGTGCTAGATGACCAGTCCAATGTGAGTTTTGTGTCGCAAAGTTTGTGTCAAAAATTGGACTTGCAAGGCCCACCAACCGACTTGCTGCTGACAACAGTGCAAGAGAGAAATGTACATGTACCAAGCAACCGTATTTGTGGAGTTGAGGTGTTGGATTTTAGAAGGGAGCATGCTGTGAAGCTACCCATGATGTTCAAGCGAGATATCATCCCAGCCAGTCGGTCGCAGATTCCAAAAGCCAGTGTTGCCCGGAAATGGGAACATCTGTGTCCTATTGCTGACGAGCTCATGCCCTACAATCCAAGTGTGGAAATCTCCTTGCTGATTGGCAATAATTGCCCTAGTATCGTCAGACCCAGAGAAGTCCTAGTGGGAGGTGAAGACGACCCTTACGGCCAAAGATCTTTAATGGGGTGGGGTATAATCGGCAAGGTGTGCAAATCTACAGGTGAAGCCAACCATAAGGAAGGAGTGTGCAACAAGGTGATGGTCAAAGAAACCCATGAACACTTTGCCTTTACGACAAAGGTGAAAGAGATTATCAACCCACAGAAGATTATTAAGATTCTTGAGTCAGACTTTACAGAAAGTTCTGCAAATACCAAGCCCTGTTCAGCTGAAGACAGGAGATTCCTCAACATCCTTGAGAATGGTATTGTGAAGAGATCGGATGGGCACTACGAGATGCCTCTCCCTTTGAAGACAGACAAACCGTCTCTACCCTTCAACCGCGAACTAGCTGTCAAGAGATGGCACCAACTTTTAGCAAGGTTTAAGAGAAACCCCAAGTTTCTGGAAGATTATCGCTTATTCATGAAAGATGTGATTGCTTTGTGTGCAGAAGAGGTACCACCGGACCGCCATGGAGTTCAGGATGGAATGGTTAACTATGTACCACACACCGGTGTTTACCACCCAAAAAAACCAGACCAGATCAGGGTTGTTTTTGATTGTTCGGCCCAGTATGAAGGGGTGTCCCTGAACGATCACTTGTTACAAGGACCCGACCTCATGAACACTCTTCTGGGGATCCTGTGCAGATTCAGACAAGAAAATGTTGCGTTTATGACTGACATTAAGAGTATGTTTCATCAGTTTATGGTGTCAGAGGAACACAGAGATCTCCTGCGCTTTTTGTGGTGGAAGGATGGGAATCCTGCAAATGAAGTGACTGAGTATAGGATGAAGGTTCATCTTTTCGGTGCTGGTAGTTCACCTGGCTGCGCAAATTTTGGTCTGAAGAGAGCAGCAGATGATGGGAAGAAAGAGTTTGGTGAAGAAGCTGCTGAGTTTATACGACAGGACTTTTATGTGGATGATGGACTAAAATCAGTCCCTACCGTGGAGCGAGCTGTTACACTGATAAAAGCAAGTCAAGGCATTTGCGCCAAGGCCGGCCTGAGACTGCACAAAATTTCATCAAACAAAAGAGAAGTTCTTGAACAGATTCCGGCCGAAGATCGCGCCAAAGGATTAAAGGAGCTAGACTTGAAGGTTGATCCACTGCCCTTAGAACGTGCCTTAGGAGTAGTGTGGTGCATTGAGAATGACAGTTTTCAATTCCGCATCGAGCTGCGTGACCGTCCCCTAACGCGACGTGGCGTACTTTCCACAATCAGTTCAATCTACGATCCTAGTGGTTTCGTTGCCCCAGTTACCTTGAAAGGAAAACAAGTTTTGCAGCAAATGTGCCGAGACAAGCTTGATTGGGACAGCCCAATTCCAGAGAGTTTGTATACTCATTGGGAGAAATGGCGCCAGGATGTTCCGAATCTCGATCAGCTGCAAATTCAACGTTGTTTTAAGCCGGAGAACTTTGGGCAGGTCAAAGCCAGCGAGTTGCATCATTTCTCAGATGCTAGTGTAGAGGGTTATGGACAGTGCTCGTACCTTCGACTAATCAATGTGGAGGACAAGGCGTACTGTTCCCTTGTCATTGGGAAATCTAGAGTGGCCCCGTTAAAGCAAATCACTGTGCCGAGGCTAGAATTGGCTGCAGCTACTGTTTCAGCAAACGTGAGTGAATTTCTTCGTCGAGAATTGTCTTACACGGACATTAAGGAACATTTCTGGACAGACAGCAAAATCGTCCTTGGTTATGTTAACAACGAAGCTAAGAGGTTTCATGTGTATGTGGCAAATCGTGTGCAGCAGATTCGTGACGTCACTAACCCGAGTTCTTGGTTGTATGTCAGCACTGAACTTAATCCTGCTGACCATGCCTCGCGAGGCCTTACAGCGTCACAGTTATTACAAGGAACCAACTGGCTAACTGGACCCTTATTTCTTTGGAAGAGTGGAACTTTCCAGCCTGAGAAGATAGAAGAATTTCAAGTGACCGAAAGTGATCCTGAAGTAAGGAAAGCAGCCGTTTTCACATCTCGTGTAGAGAGCAGAGCTACTCAAGCCCCTGAACCGTTAACGTCAAGCCGTTTGCGCCACATGTCAAGCTGGCAGCATGTGCTGAAGGCAATAGCTTTGTGTCTACGACTGAAGAGCAAACTGGCAAGTAGAGAAGTGAAGTTGACGAGACAAACGGATGGTGAGAGCATCAGACCATTACCGAAGGTATCAGTCACACTTACAGAACTTCACGCAGCAGAGAGGGAAGTTCTTAAGGTTGTTCAACGTGAACATTTACATGACGAGATGCAAGTTTTAAAGGAACTTAAGGAAGTTGGAGAGCTTACTACTAGAAAGATCGCAAGAGAAAGAAATCTAGCCGTCAAGAAGTCTAGTTGCTTATATCGTTTGGATCCATTTCTCGATGAAAACGGTGTTATCCGCGTTGGTGGCCGCGTGAGACGAGCTAACCTTCCATTTGCAACGAAGCATCCTGTGATACTTCCTCGTAAAAGTCATATTACAGATTTGCTGATTCGATTCTGGCATGCCAAAGTGAACCACATGGGACGAGGTATCACCCAAAATGAGTTGCGCCAGAGAGGCTACTGGGTTGTTGGTGGATCGTCAGCAGTGTCAAATTGTATTTCCAAGTGTGTTACATGCAGAAAAATGCGCGGCCCCCTGCAAATTCAGAAGATGGCCGATTTGCCTGTGGATCGAGTTGAACCTTCGGCCCCCTTCTCGTATTGTGCTGTAGATTTCTTTGGACCTTTCCCGATCAAGGAAAAGAGGAGTGAAGTTAAACGTTACGGAGTTATTTTTACCTGTATGGCCAGCAGAGGTGTACACTTGGAGACAGCCAACTCGTTAAGTACCAGTTCCTTCATCAACGCACTTAGTCGCTTCCTCAACCGACGCGGTCCAGTCAGACAGCTCCGCTGTGATCAGGGTACAAACTTTGTAGGAGCGAGGAATGAGCTAAAAGCTGCCTTAGAAGAACTGGATCAGAACCGGGTGCAAGAGTACTTAGTGGAGAACGGATGTGATTGGATACCATTTCAGATGAATGTACCTCATGCCAGCCACATGGGTGGCACATGGGAAAGGTTAATCCGAACTGTTCGTAGTGCACTGGAGACGTTACTTCTGAGCGCTGGCACACAGTTGGACGACGAAGCGTTCAGAACCTTCATGACTGAAGCAGAGTGTATTGTTAATTCCAGACCCTTGTCTACGAACGACTTAAATGACCCAGAGGCACCAGAACCACTTACGCCCAGTCATTTACTTACCTTGAAAGCTAAAGTTGTACTTCCACCGCCTGGAAGGTTCCAGCGAGCAGATCTATATTCCCGCAAGTGGTGGCGCCGAGTACAATATCTCGCGAACGAATTTTGGCTTAGATGGCGCCGTGAGTTTCTTCATAGCCTGCAGGCTCGTAACAAGTGGATGTATCCAAAGCGAAATCTATCAGTTGGAGATGTAGTCGTATCCAAGGAAGACGAAGGACCACGTAACCAATGGCCACTCGCTAGAGTCGTAGAAGTCTACCCTAGCGAAGACGGATGTATCAGAAAAGTCAAAATTGTGAAAGCTGATGGAGAACTTGACAACCAAGGCAGACGTCGAAAGCCATCTACGTTCCTGGATAGACCAATCCACAAATTAGTCTTACTGGTACCCTCTGCAGATGAAGCGGATGTTGGTGATAGCAGCAGGGAGACCGAGGAATTCCCCAACGAGGAGCCAACTACTCAGTGAAGTCGCCCCGACAGGTGTAGAAGACACAAGTGACCGCCTTTATGAACATTTGTTTTGTTTAACTGTCTAGTATGGACATTAACTTAAGTAATTGTTAGGCAACAATTAGGGGAGCCATGTGACTGCAGCGCTGCGCAGTCAGCGGTATGTTGTAAAAGCTTAGCAGCCGCACCAGATTTTAGTAAGCGGCCGCCATGTTAGCCCTTTCTCGTGTTGTTCAAGTTTTTGGATAGTTATCGCCATCCATCGGACATTATACGGCCTAAACGGTAAGAACTGTTAAAAGAACATTTTACGGAAAATCCCAAGAGAGTATTTCACACGACATTTTGAAGTTTAGTACTTACGAATCACGTATTTAGCCTATCATGTATTTGTCATGTCAGATTGTTATCTCGGGACTCAGGATCCAAGAACTAAGGAGTAAAAAGAATGTGTTGTACCGAGGACCTGTGAATAAACTACGTTTGGGACGTTCGTGTTGATTGTTAGCAACTCCTCTTGTTGTATGTACTACGGGAGGCCAGCCACATAATTGTTTCAAAGCTTTCAATAAGATGCTTATGATAGGAAGAATGAAATTGAATTCTAACTTTTTTTCAATTTTACCAAGGACAACACCTTCACATAAGTTATTGTCTCAAACTTAATGTTGTTTGCTCTTTTTTAAGTTTTCAGGCAAAAGACATGGCATTGATGTCCAGCTAAAATTCCAATGAAGAACCGAATGAAAAATAAAATCCTGCAGGTCAAACCAGGGAGTTTGATATTGCACTGACTGCAGGTGACAAAAAACAAACGGCTCTTTTAGGAGCCACCATATGTATTAAAAGATAATGACCAATCACAGAGTAGACCAGTAAATGTTCATTAAACTGTATCATTTTAATCTTTATGCCCTACTTTCAGCAAAGATTGAACAGATTTAAAAGCTGTTTTGTTGAGCGCAAACTTGATTTTTTGCTGTTTAAAGCAGCTACTGATTTGTTAACTAACATTAAATTGCTACAAATTAAGCACGAAATCACTGAAATACATGTAAAATTCATATAGGCTTTTAAATTTCCTTTCACAGATAAAAACATTATTTAGTAGATTTAAATAGCATGTCTGTTTAGTTAGTGTGTATATAAGGTAGAATTTGCTTTTGTGGTTTTGCTAAAGTTGCATGAAGAAGTTGCATTGTATTGGTATAAAAAATTGACGTTCTATTTTCAACAATGACTACACCTTCCCATAGATACTATTATCTTCCAAGGTCAGTGTTTTATGCTCTTTTCAACTTACACTTTAGTGAATAATATGATATCTACGCCAAGCTTACATTTCAAAGAGGCAGAGAAGAATAAAAAAGCAAAATTAACCTCTGTACAGGTCAAACAAGGACGTTTGACAATTAAACTGCCCTTTGCAGGTAAAAAGTGGAAGAGAAACAACTTCCCAGATATTTCAGGGAAGTGAAGTCCACCTAAAAAGAAGTTTCAAACAGTTACTTTTTTAATATGGAATCTTATTGAAAGTTTTCCATCCGTTGTAGTGGAGTATAGATCTGGCCACCAGATTACCTCTACCTCCCTAGTGGTCCGTCCTTGTCTTGGACCCACCTCCAAACTTGCTTTAGCTGTTAGACGTTTGGTTAATAGATCCTCTGACGACTCCTCATTTCTGACAGTGCTCCAAAATCTACGGTTCTTGGCAGCCTGGAGCTCCTCCTGAGTGCTAAGGTCAGATCTTTTCTCCACTTCCTGTAGGTCACTGTACCAGGCCGTATCATTTAGTTTAAGGAGGGTTTGTTCAAGCAATGCATCAGTAAATGAAGTGAGGCTATACACTTTATAGGAAACTCGCCTTGTTGATGGGCAGTAAAATGAAGGCTTATTATGAGGTACCTCGCTCATGCTATGCACCCTGCATCCCATTTGACAAGCTAAGTGCCCAAAGTACCTTTCAGAAACTTGTGAGAATTTTAAAGTCACCCAACCACCTAGAAATGAAAGTAGACAAAACCAGCTACAATTAAATTGGGTCTTCAGTACATTTTTTTGACAGGAGAAGTGTAACTTTAAGCTTTCTGAGATCATCTGACATTCTAAGTAAAATAAAGATTTTATTCATTCATTCGCACACAGTCGTTCTGTTTCGTCACGCAACGCTCTTCTCCCGTAGCCGCGATCATTGTGTAACGAGCGAAACTCGAGTAACGCGTGCTCGTGCCAGTGAGAGAATCGGCTAAATGTAGCCCGCGTAGCAAGCGTTTCTGTGCGGTTTAGGAGTGAAGAACGAGGAACAAGAGTGAAAGACCGCGCGAAAAATGGCGCAAGTAAAGGAGCGGGGAGGGGTGGGGAAGAAAGGAAGGAAACGCTTGCAGGCTGCTAACCCCTCGATTTTAAAAACCGCCCACTTGGACTGTCATGCCTGAGTTCACGCAACGACATTTGATGCTGTCATCAGCTGTCATAATTGACCAATAAAATGTTTGTCCTTCCGAGGAGCGGAAATGAACTTAGAGGCGCGTGTGTGAAACCAAAATAACTATTTTTGTATTTTGGAACGGGTGGACGGCGTTAATGATGAAATCTCAATGAACTCGAACGATCAATGCAGGTCAAAGCCCATCTAGACAGAACGGCTTACCGTTCTCGCCACTGCGCAGACAACTAGAGTGCTCTTGTAAAAGCATCTAAGAACAAAGCTAACCCGACAACTGATGACGTTCGTGTGGAGAACAAAGCAGCAATTTTAAATCAGTCACAATTCAGTTCTCCATAGTCGATGTAGCTTCAGTTTTTGTTTTATCTGTAAATCACTATCCGAGAGAATTCAACATTCCGCAAAAAAAAAAACACATACGAGCTAGGCCCAGCATGGCAAAACATTGCAGGAAACCATCGCATTCCCTGACAAAAGAAAATCGTTTTTAGTTATTCAGATCCAGGAGACACTTGAAACAATAAATTAAACGATTTGAAACCCTTATATAGTCGCAAGAAGAGCTTTGAGTTTCAAGAGAAGTTAAAGAAAATGCTCTTGCATCGGAAGGTAAATCTTGCCGACCAGAATAAACAACAACTGCAGAAAGATGCCTGTCACGTACCATACGTGACCTCTCAGTATGAAACAAGCCTATCGACACATTTCAATATTGTTCGACTAGACAAGCCAATCAGGCGCTGCGTTCGCTGGCGAACGTAGGTTTTCAAAATCGAGGGGTTGTTAGCCTGGGTAGCATGGCGGTTTTGGTTGGGCGCGCTAAGTAATAAAGGCGGGCGAGGGCAGAGAAACCGCGAGGAGATTGGGGCTCGTTCTCGCGCGCTTCATAAGCGAATTTCGCGGCTTCGCCAGTTCGCCGCTCGTGCGCCCTGTTCGACAAAACCGCCATGCTACGCAGGCTAGGGGTTTGTCTGCAAGCGTTTCCTTCCTTCCCCTCCCTCTTCCCCCTCTTTCATTTTTTGGCTCTCTTCATTTCTCGCGCGGTCAAAACCGAAAATCCCGTTCCTCGGTTTTTTTGCTCCGAAACTAAACGGAAACGCCTGCTACGCAGGCTAGCTAATGACCCGCAAAGTATTTTGCTACTAAACTGAGAAACTAAATGCGAAAGAAAATAGCAAAGTTTGAGGGTAAAGACTGTGCGCACAACTGAAAAGATGATTGGGTACTACCTCATGTGGCTTTTAACCAGGAATATTCAAGTGCGTAGATCTGAATTAAAAGCGATGCAAAATGGTTAGGTAACATTAGGCTTTGTGCCTTTTAAATTCGCCACTTACCACGTTAACGAGGATTAAGGGAAGCGTTTATCTGCTCCGTAAGCCCTGCCAGCCACGATAAATATCCAGTTTTAAAATCTTGCGATCTCCTGTTAAGAAATCCAATGTCTGGCACTGAAGCCTCGTTCTCCTCGTTGTCCAAAAACACCACATTTAAGGCTCGATCACCTTCTACCGTGTGTTTTCGTTCCGCGTTTCGTTGCGCTAAAAGTTTTAAACTTTTCAGTACATAAACAACATTTCTGTGAAAACGTAAAGCGCAGATCCATGTCGTTGTCAGCTATAACGGATTCGTTAATATCTCGTCGTCGATTTTCCTGTAGCAAACTAGAAATTTGTCAAGTAACATTCCTTGTCAATCACATAGGTTATGAGAATAAAGGACGTGATCACACAGCGCTTGATATAGAATAACTTCTCCTAACCATTTAAGAGGGAAATGTGTGAGGACAGGAAAAAGGAATTTAATTTTGATATGTGGGTTTAGTACGGTTGTTCTTGAAACAATGGATTCTGTTTTATTTAGAGACAATTCTCACGTACCATGTGCTATCTTCCGTAACGGAAGTCTTTTCCCGTGAATGAAAACATGGACTCCAACGAGCGAGAGGAGTTATGCAAAAAAGGAGAGCGAGTATTCCGAGTAAGGGATGGAAAGTATCGTTCAAGAGCGCATTCAAAAAGAGGGCAAACAAAGCAAAAACTCTCAACGTTATTAACTCCCGCGTGGAGTTTGAGGAGATGGGCGATCTTCTCGGAACTTTATTTAAGTGATCTTTAAACTTTCCAAGTGCTTCATATCTCATATGTAATATACGCCTATGTCATATCTAGTATTAAATATATATTATGCGTATATATTTTTCCATCCACATAAGAAGAGAAATCCACAACAGCTTTGCTACGCTTCAAGCGTTGCTATTTCTATTTAAAGAAAAAAACTTCTTTTTATTTTAACTACCTCCTCGCAGCTCGTTTGGGCTGTGTTATCTAAGCATTTCCTTCGTTAATTCTTAAATTTTTCGTGATCTCGAAAACTAACGGAAAACGGCAATACCTTAGATAGAAATATGTACACGATGTATCTCTTGATGTGGCTTAAAAAGTTATGAAGAGGAATAAAAGGAATAAAATATTTATGCATGGCATTATGCTCAGAAATTGGATGACTGTGTAGTTGTTTGTAGGCTCGTCTTTGCACGGCGTTCTTGCAAAAATTATATTTCGCTCGTGTGTCACACGGGATGGTGCAATTTGTATGAAAAATGGCAGATTTGAGTATTTTGATGGAACCCAGGGGCGGATCTAGGGGGCGGGTACAGGGAGTGGGTACCCCCCCCCCCCCTTCTGAGATGACCTGCGGTTTTCTAATACAACTGGTATTCTGCAAAAAAAAAAATTGTGGTTTATTGGTGTTGAAGTAGAGCAAGAGACGAGTGCACCCCCTCCTAAAAAAAATCCTGGATCCGCCCCTGGAACCAATCCTATTACTGGAAAAGGTGACAGCTACAGTATCCTACAACGCTTTTGGGTGATGTGGTATCTTAATGTGGCTTCTATGCTAGCCGCGTAGGTTACTCGCAGGAGTCGTATGTATACGTGGTTGAACAAGCGTAGTGTTTTAGTGTTGTCAACATTCGCAACAAAGAGAGAAAAAAGCTTTCAACTTTCGTAGTTCGGATAGATCGGAAAAGATCCCAGGTGGAAAATGCTCAATTTTGTTGGTGACTAGTACCCTGCAAGAATGACACAACTGATTCATGTAATAAAACAGTCTCATCAAAATCCATCTTAAATCTGGGTTCAATTTAATAAAACGTTTAATTTACAAATGTAGCCATTGTTTTAGAGTCTGAAAACAATAGCTACACTGGCAAATTAGACCATTCGTTTTAGAAGTTTTATCAAATTGACCCCTGGTCATTGCTTGTAGCTGACCTCTGTATGTACCTTGAAACACTTTGGAAAATTCTGCTACCTTTGTCCCCCCATGTTGTTTTAGCCACGTAACATTGCAATCACATCGCAACATTCCAGAGGTATTTCAAGGACTCTTGGCGAGGATTTTAGGTGCCTTACAGTTTTAGTGTAACATAATGCATGACTGACAAGATACATATCAAAAACGACAAAAATAGTATCGTTCGTTAACACGTTTATTTATTGTGAAGTTTTCTTTTTTATAATGCCTGTATAGGATATCCTGGCAATAACATGTTATTTATTAACAATACGAGGTTGATTCTTTATAGCAATCTTTCAATAGGGCAAGAAGCAAGAGTCCATTGTCCGCATTAACTGTTGTCCGTATTAAGCGTGTTAAGATTTGAGAAAATGTGAGGTCTTTACCCAGGAACAAGGGAAACTGTCAATGATAATTAACTAGGTTCCCGTGTTAAGTGGGTGCCCGTAAAGAGGGGTTCAAGAAACGTACGGTAGCTGGTAACGATCGAGACTATCGCATAGTGGGAGCCCTTGTAAAAAGTTAAATATCTAACAAACAAGCTAGTATTCTACTTTGGCTGGACTTTCCAATTTAGAAAACAATAGTTTTTTTTGTAGCTCTATGTCCGTCATGTTGGCCCGCCTTGTCCTTGGCGAGCATTTTCAAATTTTAGGATCGTATTTTTTACTGCATACAAACTCTGTAATTTTACTGGATTCGTACTGTGGTATTGTCAAAGAGACTGGGCTTTTTTCTCCTGGGCTCCCAAACTACCCAGAAAGTGTGAGAGTAAACATTGGTTTTCCTCTGGTGCGGGTGGACGGTCATTCGTTCGGTTGGTGTACGGTCAAGTGATTACGAAATTTTCTGGGACGGATAGATTTAGTTACGCACGGTGCTCCGCAGTCGCGAGCGAGAGCTCCGCCATAATTAAAGTCAAGTATCTTATCGTTCGCCTCGAATGAAAACAGGTTGACATAGCCATCTGTGCTGCGTGACTAGAGAGTGCGTACTTTTCTTGTCATATTTGACTGGTGAGAGACTTGGGAACAGACTGAAGCGTTTTTCTAAATGCGTATTAGATACATCTGTGCTTGGCACTATAGTGTTAACTCTCCCGCTTTATGTACCTTATTTGCTAAGCTGTGTAAGTTCCCTCTACGGACTCTTATATACATGGTTGCTTACGTATTATGGTGGTTGTAATCTCGATAATAAGCAACAGACAATTGAAAAAATACAAACTTACAACTGCTGTAGCTTATATAGATTGGAAAATATCCCAAATGGAAGCCGTTTAATTTGGTTGTTGTACAGATACCTGCAAGAATAAGGTTAAGGTTAAGTAAGAATTATCAGTAAAAGACGACCTCATCCTTGTTTATTTTTTGTTTGTTTGTTTGTTTCTCGTTGGAGCTATGCTATAAACACAATTTTGCATGCACCTACTTGCATTGTTTCCCGCCCTCTGGTAAGCTAGGTTTTAATTTTATATTAACATAACGACCAACAAGACATATTTAAGTAATTTGCACAAGTCCATGGTTTGCACCGTTTTATTGTCATTGATTATTTTAGATTAAAACTAGAAATTGGTTTAAAGGTCAAAGAAACCAAAACAATTGACATTTTTCCTTTTGTCAATTTACCTTCACCCGGCAGACACTAAAAGGACGCATCGTAAGTGAGATTTGGGCAAAGATTTTTCTTTCAAAGCCTTTATAAAATCCGAGCAGTTACGAAGACTTTTGAATTACGAAAACGATTGATATAATGTGTTAGGCAGCGGTAAGCCGTGCCAGTTTGAGCCGCAGGTTTTGGAAGAAGAATCTTATGCCTCTAACGACACCCTCGATGGCTTAAAGCGTGAGCGTATGATTCATTTCCTCTATAAATAGTTGCTAAGAAAGCGACGATATATCATTGAAATGAATACGTTCAGAAATTCCTTCAGGAAGTTTTGTGATCTTTTACCCTAACCCACGCTGTTTCTCTATTCGGTTTTTGTTGCGTTCGCGCGCACGTAACTCTGCTTTGAATGCGAATGCAAATGCAGAATGGTATTGTTATTCAGAGTGATTTGCACTCGTATACAACACGTTGTGATGTGATGTTCTTAAGTATCCCATTTTACAAGACGAAGGTAATAATTATTTTAGTATTTTGATGCAGTTATGTCAAAAAAAAACCCTGTGTATTTGTGACCGTTTAACCATGCACACTTGGTGTGAGAGCATTTGATGTCGTAAAAATTCCAGGTCATGTCATAACGTCGTCTATCACACAGAGATAAAAAAAATTTAACACTGTGTGTAAAAATCGCGCTGTCATTGAGACAACATTTAAATATTATTGTTTCCTTGGCCTCTATTGGAAAGCCCAATATGATTCTTTACAACCCCATATTTGTATTATGCATGCAGTAATTAATAATAATATTATAAATAATAATAATCTAGTAATTTGCTACAGTGTCTTTTAACATATAAATAATCAATGAGAAAAAATGAGAATGAAAATGGCAATTTTAAATTTATCGAAGGCGCCTAAAGTAACCAAAACAGGCATTGAAGGTATCCAGAACCAACGCAACCTAGTCACTAGCTGTACATAGCCTCTTGCCAACGCTTAATTAAAAAAACGAATGGAAATTCAATCGGTACTACAACAAATGCCCAGCACTGGGCAGATCAACGAAAAAATGCCTCTTCATGGAAATTTAGCACTTTACAGAAATGACCAGCAAATACACCGGGGAGCCATAATCGGAGTAGAAACCGCAAGCGCCGTGTCCACGCGGTTCCATGGCTAATTGCGCTATTTTTAGGAAGAATTGAGCCACTCTCAACGTTATTAACTCGCTCGGGGACCCGCAAATTTGACAGGCTCCCACATGGTGGTTCAGGAGATGGGCGATCTTCTTGTAATTTTACTTAAGTGATCTTTAAACTTTCCAAGTGCTTCATATCTCATATGTAATGTACACCTATCTCATATATAGTATTAAATATATATTATCCATATTTTCCATCCACATAAGAAGAGAAATCCACAACAGCTTTGCTACGCTTCAAGCGTTGCTATTTTTATTTAAAGAAAAAATCTTCTATTTATTTTCACTATCTCCTCGCAGCTTTTTTGGGCTGTATTATCTAAGCATTTCCTTCGTTATTTCGTAAATTTTTCGTGACCTCGAAAACTAACGGAAAACGGCAATACCTTAGATAGAAATATGTACACGATGTATCTCTTGATGTGGCTTAAAAAATCATGAAGAGGAATAAAAGGAATAAAATATTTATCCATGGCATTATACTCAGAAAAGGGATGACTGTGTAGTTGTTTGTAGGCTCGTCTCTTTCTTCAGTGCCAATAAAGAAGCAGAAATATTTTCATCAACTAATTGCATTTGCCATTATTTTTGTCGCTGGTGGCGGTAATTTTCAACCCTCCTTTCCCTGATTTTTTTTTTCAATCGGACGGAATATTCTTTGGACGACATCTCCGACATCTCTTCGTCATTAGATTTATCAAAAGCTTTTTCACTACAATGTTTACAATAACCGGAATCACGTCCACAGTCATCACATTTATAGTCAGTTTCAAGAATGGACAATGATGACAAAAGGGAGTGTATTCATGTCCCTTAAAGGCAATTTCCGATGCCATTTTGTATGCTTTGCACGGCGTTCTTGCAAAAATTATATTTCGCACGTGTGTCACACGGGATGGTGCAATTTGTAATAAAATGGCACATTTCAGTATTTTGATGGAACCAACCCTATTACTTGAAAAGGCGTCAGCTACAGTATCCTACAACGTTTTTGGGTGATATTGGTATCTTAATGTTGCTTGTATGCTAGCCGCGTAGGTTACTCGTACGGAATCGTATGTATACATGGTTGAACAATCGTAGTGTTTTAGTCTTGAACATTAGCAACAAAGAGAGAAAAAAACTTACAACTCTCTTAGTTCAGATAGATCAGAGAATATCCCAGATGAAAGCTGCTCAATTTTGTTGGTGTGCAGCGACCTGCAAGAATGAGTTAGCGTATCTTCAAGCTTCTTCATGACACAAATGATTCATTAGAAAAAACAGCCTTATCAAAATCCATTTTAAACCTGGGTTCAATTTAATAAAACGTTTAATTTACAAATGTAGCCGTTATTTTAGAGTTTGAAAACAATAGCTACACTTGTAAATTACACTATTCGTTTTAAAAGTTTTATCAAATTGACCCCTGGTCGTTGCTTGTAGCTAACCTCTGTATGTACTGGTAACATGGTCACACTGGTCATTAAAGAAAACTAAATTATTGATGCTCTAATTATACTATTTTGCATGCACCTACTACTTTCTCGCCCTCTGGTAAGCTACAAATCTCAGACAAAAACCTTGAAACACTTTGGAAAATTCTGCTCCCTTTGTTCTCCCCTTCCTCTTCCCTTTTGCAATGTTGTTTTAGCCACGTAATATTGCAATCACATCTCAACATTCTAGAGGTGTTTCAAGGACTTTTGGCGATAATTGTAGGTACGTTATAATGTTAGTATAACATAATGCATGACTGACAAGATACATGTGAAAAACGACAAAAATAGTATCGTTCGTTAACACGATTTATTGATTTAATGTGAAGTTTTCTTTCCTACAATGCATGTATAGGATATCCTGGCAATAACATGTTATTTATTAACAATACGAGGTTGTTGTTTTATAACAATCTTTGAATAGGGCAAGAAGCAAGTGTCCATTGTCCGCATTAACGGTTGTGCGTATTGAGCGTGTTAGGTTTTAGAGAAAATGCGAGGTCTTTACCCAGGGACAAGGGAAACTGTCAATAATAATTAACAAGGTCTCCGTGTTAAGTGGGTGCCCGTAAAAAGGGGTTCAAGAAACGTACGGTAGCTGGTAACGATCGAGGCTATCGCATTGTGGGGGCGTTTGTTAAAAGTTTAAGTAGAATAAACGAGCTAATATTCTACTTTGGTGGAAATTTCGAATTTAGAAAACACAATGTTTTTTGTTGTTCAGTCAATCTCCGGCCGAACGTCTTGGTGAAGCAACCATCGGAGGCACGTGTGCCTCTGTTCAAACCTTTGTCCCTTATAAGGGTTTTACTGAAAGCGAGTCTCTCCTCCCACATAAATAGTGCTATGTACTCACAAAAGAGTTGTGGGGGATAAGACTGGCCGATTTTGGAAAAACAGAGCTATTCTGGATTTCAATCCTGACAATTGCGAAATGTGTTCTTTAGTTACACGTAATAATTAGCCAAGGGTGATTTCAAATAACCGTAAGCTCACTTGTATAAAGTATTTTTGTAGCTTTAAGTCCGCCATGTTGCCCCGTCTTCTCCTTCGCGAGCATTTTCAAATTTTAGGATCGTATTTTTTACCGCATACAAACACTGTAATTTTACTGGATTCGCACTGTGGTATTATCAAAGAGACTGGACTTTTTTCTCTTGGGTTCCCAAACTACCTAGAAAGTGTGAGAGTAAACATTGGTTTCCCTGTGGTGCGGATGGACGGTTGTTCGGTCGATCGGTGTACGGTCAAGTGATTACAAAATGTTTCTGGGCTGGGTAGATTTGCTTACCCATGGTGCTCCGCAGGGGCGCCCGAGGGCTCCGCCGCTAAAATGAAAAATAATTATCTGATCCACTGCTTCGAAGGAAAATAGGTTGACATAGCCATACTACATAGAAAATTAGGCTACTTTGTAAATCTTGATCAGTGCTGGGTGACTAAAGAGTGCCTTGTTTTCTTGTCTTTAAAATTAACTCAGTGAGAGACTTGGGAATAGACTGAAGCATTTTCTTAAATGCGTATTAGATACATCTGTGCTTGGCACTATGGTGTTAACTCTCCCGCTTTATGTACCTTGTATGCTAAGCCGTGTAGGTTCCCTTTACCGACTCTTATATACATATGGTTGCTTGCGTAATATAGTGGTTGTAATCTCGATAATAAGCAACAGACAATTAAAAAAATACAAACTTACAACTTCTGTAGTTTAGATAGATTGGAAAATATCCCAAATGGAAGCTGTTTAATTTGGTTGTTGTACAGATACCTGCAAGAATAAGAATAAGGTTAAGTAAGAATTATCAGTGAAAGACGACCTCATCCTTGTTTATTGCTGCGGAGCGACCGAAGGGAGCGAGCAGCAACATAATCAGGATTTAAAGGAAATATATAAGGGGCGACGAATTCTCGAATTCATCACTTTTTACCACAATGCATTGCATTTAACCACACTTTTTACCACAATGCATTGCATTTAACCAGAGTGCATTGCGCCACAAGCAACTCAAATAAAAACACGGGGAAGTTCGGTGGGTGAGAGAGTGCATCGTTCGCTGCTCAGTTTTCTTTGTGGCAAATTTTCTACAGCACGGTTAGAGGTCTTACCAAATTTTAAGACACGCAGGAGTCTTTCAGATGAGTACGATGGTTAACTTGGGGATTGGATTTCAATTCAAGAGCCTTTTTTGACTCAAGAGCCTTTTTTGCTCTTCGACTCCGCAACACGGGAGATATACAAATTCCAGCTTGCTAGAAGGTGATGTGAAAGTGAGAAAATGTCATGCAATGCTATTCTTAAGAAACTGTATGAGCCGAAAATGGATGTGATTTTGACCATTCGCTTCAAAATAACAGCGGAAATCGAGATAACAAAACGTATGTTTTGTAACCTACTTTGCAGACGAGGACGTTCATCGGCGTTTTGAAAAGCATAATTATGTTCTTTCATTCATTTATTGCCATGGAATATGCGTTTACATTGTTTTTTCACTGTTAATAGCTCGGTTAATGCGGCTGGCGATCATCTTGCCGGCGGAAGTTTCATGGAAAAGGAATAAAATGAAAGACTTTTCCAGATGACTACGTAATCAGTCTCTGTGGTGTAGTGGTTAAGCGTAGTCGCGTCGAGTCGAACGTGCTGGGTTCGAATCCTACTGAGTTATTTTTTCCTTCTTTCTTTTTTTTCCCGTTTTTTCTGTTGTTGTTTTCTATAAATATATAGCTAAATAACTGTTACTTAACAAAGTGCAACAAACAGCAATAAAAGTATTGTGTTTCCAGAGAAAATCGTGCACCGTGTATTAAATATATGGATAAACGATCTGAATTTCTATTATTTCCTACAATTTTCTGTGGGAAAACCAGAGTTGATAACCGCTTGATCATTTTCTAAACAACGTTCCCACGAGTTCTTTCTATAGACTGATAGTAATTATTCTAGTACTTTCCAACATGTAAATAGGACATTCAATGTCATTTTTGATTCTTTTCAGTCTCACTGCCTAACTAATGCCAGTATCAACAGAATGTGCCGCAGCATTACTATCTTTTAGATACCCTAGTTTATTTATTATTTGTTTGTTTCTCGTTGGAGCTATGCTATAAACACTATTTTGCATGCACCTACTTGCATTGTTTCCCGCCCTCTGGTAAGCTAGGTTTTAATTTTAGATTAACATAACGACCAACAAGATACATTTAAGTAATTTGCACAAGTCCATGGTTTATTTTAGTTTAAAACTAGAAATTAGTTTAAAAATCAAATGAACAAAAAAAAATTGACATTTTTCCTTTTGTCTTTTTACCTTTATTCGGTAAATACTAAAAGAAAGCATCCTAAGTGAGATTTGGGCAAAGATTTTTCCTTCAAAGCCTTCATAGACACTTTAAAGATCAAAATTAGAACGGTTATTACGAAGACTTTTGAATGACAAAAACGATTGATATAATGTGTTAGGCAGCGGTAAACCGTACCAGTTTGAGCCGCCGGTTTTGGAAGAAGAATCTTATACCTCTGACAAATCCTTCGATGGCTTAAAGCGTGAGCGTACGATTTATTTCCTCTATAAATGGTTACTATGAAAGCCACGATATATCATTGAAATGAATACGTTTAGGAATTCCTTCAGGAAATCCTTACCCCACGCTGTTTCTCTATTCGGTTTTTGTTGCGTTCGCGCCCACGTAGAGATCCGCTTTGAATGCGAATGCAAATGCAGAATGGTATTGTTATTCAAAGTTATTTACATTCATGTACAACACGTTGTGATGTGATGTGATGTCATAATGTCATGTATAACACAGAGATCATAAAAATTTTAACACTGCGTGTACAAATCGCGCTGTCATTAAGACAACATTTAAATATTATTGGCCTCTATTGGAAAGCCCAATATGATTCTTTACAACCCCATATTTGTATTATGCATGCAGTAATTAATGATAATATTATGAATAATAATGATCTAGTAATTTGCTACAGTGTCTTTTATCATATAAATGATCAATGAGAAAAAATGAGAATGAAAATGGGAATTTTAAATTTATCGAAGGCGCCTGTACATAGCCTCATGCCAACGCTTAATAAAAAAAAACAAATGGAAATTCAAAAGGTACGACTACAAATGCCCAGCACTGGGCAGATATACGAAAAAATGCCTCTTCATGGGAACTTAGCACGTTACAGAAATGACCCGTAAATGCACCGGGGAGGGGCATAGGTACTGTCACAACAGCCGATATTTCAACGTTATCTTTAGAACGGAACTCAGTGTTATCAGAGTTAACATTTCAGCATTTCAAATATGATTTTAAAACATTGAAGTTTAAGATCGCAGAAAACTCTGTACAGGTAAATGTTTATTCAGCCGTCTTGCAATTTGTTTTACCAAAATTCATAAGCGGTAAGGAGTTGCGTTCGTCTTTAACCTTAGATGGGAAAACGAAAGTTGCTTAAACATTACTTCCTTGAAGTTTCCGTCCCTAAAAAAGTTCTCAGCCGCTTTACCATCCTTTGTACGAGCTCGTATTGTATTTCAAGTTTCATCATTTAATGCCTTCTTTAAACTAGGAGTTTTTGAACAAGGGATCAACATCATTAATGTATTTTTCAACTGGTCAAAGTTATTTATTCACATTACTCTTGAATACACCATAATTCACTACAACGTGACAATTATTTTCACTAGTACATCTAAATTATGTGGTCGTTTCGCCCTAAAGTGGATTCGCCCGAGGTTGCTTCGCCGCACTTGTTTAAGTCGATTCGACACGATGACAAACAACACTCTACAACACCGCTTATTAAAGATGCTTTTTGCTTGGATTATTTTAATTTGCCGCCATTACTTAAATAGGTGAAGCGTTCTGCACGATCTTAGAAATCTCGACGATTGCTACGTCGATCTTCAATATATTTTGTATAAAGTCGTCACTGAAAAATGTTGTGGATCACTATATGCTGTCATTTTCACTTTGACGCTTATTCCTTCACAAATCAACGTCGTGCAAATCCAAAAGTAATATACCTTGGGTCTTTAATGCTCATGCCCCAACAACAATACTATATACATGTCATATACTTCGTTCTTTATCCACCAAGCCACCAAGCCTTCTTAATTCGAATCAGCCATTCTTTTTTTACCGTATTCGGCGACTTCGGGACTGCCACCGAAGACCAAGAACATTTTTACACCTAGTCCATTGCCAATTTACTTCACTGGGGACTATGGACGTCGAACATAGCTAGGTCGGTTGCGTGTTCCGTTAAATCCTACTGAGACACCGAAAAATGGTCATAGTTAAACCTGATTGCCCGGCTTAACTTACTAGCACCTTACAAGTTTCTTCTTTCGTGGCCTCTATCTTATTGCCCAAAAAGTATTTAATTTAAAAAAAAACTTTTAAATTAATACTGACAATGTAATAAAAATGAGAACTGGTCAATAATTACAGGGTTCGAACAGGTTTTTGGATTTAAACTTGAACACTTTTTGCTATTTTTTCTTAAGTTCAACTAAGGAAAAATCAATGTCGGGCGAGTCTACATGTAATAGATGTTCTTTAATGCTCATGGACCCAAATAACAACACTATACATGTAATATACTTCGTTCTTTAATCCACAAATCCCAACAAAGCTGTTGAATACGAAGCAACCATTGCAATTTTATTCAGAAAAGTTTTGGCGACTAACAGCTACTAACGGACTGCTCACCACGGTAGCAGTATACTTTCACGTACCTAGTCCATTTCAAAATTTGCAACGCTTGGAATGTGGCCAACTTCCATTTTGTGAAAAAAGAAATTAATTCCCTGCCCAAAGTAGCTACTTAATGTTAATTTGAAAATTGCAAAATCGACGCAGTTCAAAAGAGTTTTAACCGACGTTTCGGCAATGCTGAAAGAGTAAATGAGACTATTTTTGTACCCTGAAAAAGACAGCATTGCTAATACATCGGTTAAAACTCCTTTGAACAGCGTCGATTTTACAATTTTTAAATCAACTTTCATTTCGGCCGAGCGCGACCATGGGTCGCGCTCGGCCACAATAAAAATTTAAGTGAAACTACCAAAAGTGAACTAAATTTCATTAAAGATGCACTGAAGCGAAAGGAATCAAAATTTCAGCGGGGAATTTCGAACGCACATACCCCAAAGATTTAGGCAAGACATTCCACGAACTGAATAAGCTGGCTGAGTCAGTTGTGAAACGGAATTTTGACGCGCTTCGCTAGCGCACCAATTACTACAGGATCGGCGAGATTATGTCCTATGCTTCAACGAAGCATGGGTCGCGCAAAGACCGCAATTATTCACCGTCTTGGGCCAAAAATTAGCATAGTACATCCGTGGATTATTTCCTTCGACCTTCCCATGCCTCGTGAGGTCTTTGATCTCTTGAACAAGGAGATCCTTGGTCTGGCAAGATTTGGGATCGATACACCAGGTTCGGTGACGATAACATTTTCATACCTGAGAAGATTAACTTATCTCTTCGACCAGTTCCAAGATTGTGGTGGGTTTAGGAGGCAACTTGGTAAAGGAAGTTTAGGAGAGGCAAAGCTGATTGTGAAATCCGAGAAGAAGGAAACAATGGTCTACAATGCTAAAGAGCAGATTTTGAGAGCAAAATTTTTTTTTATGGACTGACTGGAATTCGTATGGGATTAGTCAGGATTAGTCAACAATGAATAGAGGATGCAAGGTTGAATCATACAGTAACAAGTATTTCCCTAATACTCATTGACAAAAACCTGTCAACCTTTGTGCTTGGATGATAACAAAAAACACAGAATGCCTACCATGGACAAAAATTCCTAATTTTTCCAATTTTTTTGACAAACCCCAGAAATTGCAGAAATCCCAGTTTTTGCTGGGCACCCTTCTACCTCCTGTAACACTTGACTTAATTAATTTTAGCAAAAACTGCGATTTCTCCAATTTTTTGCAATTTTTGGAGAAATTGCAGAAATCGCAGTTTTTGCTGGGCATCCTTGTACCTCCTCTAACACTTGTCGTAATTAATTTTAGCAATAACTGCGATTTCTCCAATTTTTCGCAATTTTTGGAGAAATTGCAGTTTTTGCTGGACATCCTTCTACCTCCTGTAACACTTGACTTAATTAATTTTAGTAAAAACTGCGATTTCTCCAATATGTTCGCAATTTCTGGAGAATCGCAGAAATTGCAGGTATCACAGTTTTTGCTGGACACCCTTCTACCTCCTGTAACACTTGACTTAATTCATCATAAGTTAGAGGCCCGATTTTATTGCTCACACCAGGAGACCCCTTTTCCATGGTAACGAACGAGCTTTGCGGTGAGGCGCTCAATGCGGTAATTAATTTGCACACATTCCTTTGCACACGTGAAGTGTGTACATTGATCCGGATCTGTCAATTCCTTGTTGATGCTGTGGAGAAGAAGAAGCAGACTTATTTAGTTCATTTGTTGCAGAGATAAATTGGATCAGGCTTTTTTTGGTAGAAACTTGAATTGGCGTCAGATATGAATTCGTATAAGCTTACTCTCAGGAAGATCGAGTCACTTGCGGAGGCAAGCTTTCACGCAGTGTTTCACGATGCCCTTCTTGCGTTGATTTTCGTAACTACCATGTTATTTCGAGTTTTTTCTCGATCGTTAGATCTAGAAAAGACATGGTACGCGTTAAATGATCGTTTGTGTGGCAAGCAGCCGAGAAAATTCAGTGAGGGCTCTTTCTTTCAGCTATTTCCCGATGAATTTCTTCATGTTAATTTTGCCGATCTGCACGATGAAAATGGCTGCCCTGTCTCAAGCCAGTGGTTCAATAAGCTATGGGCAAAAATTCTCGGATCAAGTTTACGTTGGAAGTACATTTGCAGTAGTTGCCTGTAATGTAGTCCTTAGGAACCCATCAGAATCGGAATTTCTTCGATCAGAAGCCTTCTTGTCGCTGAAGACGACTATCAACGGGCATGTTTTGAAATAATCGGACATCGATAACAGACCCGCTCAGGATTTATGCTGCGTTAGTACAAACAGAGATTCTAAAAGTGATGAAGGATAAACTCCCCAAGAATCGAAAGGGGAGAAATTATCTTTAGAAAGCAGCTTTCTGGGAAGCCCGCCAAAATGCTCCACTCTACGAAGACAAAGCCCGCCAAGATTTGAAATCCCCCTTGACCATGTTGACACGTCTTGTTCAAGTTCCTGTGACGACTCCTCGCAATCTGTCGGATCTGTATCATCAATTTCTTCATTATTAAATGGAAAGTTTGGCTTTGCGTATAAGAAGAGAAAGATCAGACACAAGGTGGAAGCTGTACGTAATGGGAAGCGTCGAAGTTTAGAGCAGGGAGAAACCTTGGGGGACGTTAAGTTGTTGCACAAAGCTGCCTGTTTCAGCGTAAGAAAACTTTCAATGGGATCAATGGGAAGGAGCTCATGATCATTTGGCATGTGTTTAGTGAAGTAGCAAACGAGCTGGGAGTTCGAAAGGCATTCTGTGAGCTCATACCTGAGGAGCTGTGGAACCAGCGTGTACAAATGATTTCTGTGCCAGATTGGATGTTGCTTCTTTGTAAGCTGGAATCAACAATATTTGACGATTCCTGGCAGATGATCTTAAATCAGACTCGACTTGGAAAAAGCGGGGTGAGTTAGCCACCGACTATTTTTTGTGTTGTTGTTGTTGCTGTTGTTTCCTTTAATGTATCGGTCAAATCGAAGCTTCAACATGCCCCCCCGGGCAACCCCCCGGGCATTTGACTTTTTTGAGAATTATTGTTCAAATTCCCCCCTAACCGGGCCAAAATGCCGTTCAAATGCCCCACACTAGGGTCCATTCAGGTGATCAAATGCCCCCACCCCAGGGACATTTCACGGGCACAAAAATGACAGAAGGACGGCAGAAACACCTTCAGTTGCGGAACAAAATCTTTATAAATATAACAAAGACTGAGAAGCACGGTTAGCGTATTAACTACGAACAGAAGTCTCGTGCGCGCAAAGCGGCGGAAATCGCTGCTACAAAGTCACTGAATGCTCAGCTTTTCTTCGTCATGCAACATACGAAGCGTTGTAAAAAATAAGATCCCACCTATTGAGATTACTACATCATGACCATTTCACTGACATGCATTATCGCTCATCTTATTAATTAACATACTTACAGTAGGTCAAAGTAGTTGACCTGAGCTTTTTATTTTATTTTATTTTATGTTGTTGTATTGAGTCGCCGGTATAGGTGTTGTATTTCATTGTGAACTCAACAATAAAATACATTCATACATTCAAAGCCTGAATCAAATATTAAAAATTTTAAAATTTAAATACTTCAAATACGACACAAAGCTTGTTTAAGCCCTTTCCTCATAAACAATTGGCCACAAAGGCACAATCTTTTCCACGAAAATCCTCTAACACCACGTCCCCCATGATAGGTCGCCACGCCAAAGATTTTACATGAAATCGAGGGTGCAGTTCAAATTCCCCACCCCTAAAGCATGGGGATCAAATTCCCCACCCCCTGGAAGACTCTGATAATCAAATTCCCTCCTCCCCGGGACGGCAAAGGCATGTTGAAGCTTCGATTTGACCGATACATAAGCTTGCTAGAACTATCAGGTAATCCTCCTTAAATGAATTGTGGTCTATGCCATTCAAATACACTACTAGGAGTATGTATGTGAAACACCATGTGAAAAACGTGTGAAAAATGTCCTATTTTCACACTCATTTCACATGTTTTTCACACGTTTTTCACACACTTTTCACATGCATTTCACACACATATTTCACATGCATGTGAAATTTTGCATAGTGAAATATATGTGAAAAGGGTGTGAAACGATGTCAACCCTTTCACACACATTTTCACATACACTTCACATGGGGTTTCACACAGGCTTTCACATGTCAATCCTCATTTAAATTCACACATATTTTCATACACTTCACATGAGGTTTCACATAGGCTTTCACATGTACTTAATCCTCACTGAATGGCAAAACATCTAGTAATTCACACATTATTTCACATACACTTCACATGGGGTTTCACATGAGCTTTCACATGTAAATCCTCAGTGATCGGAGATCATGAATGGCTATGGAATTTCACTACCCTGCGAGCGTAAACAACCCAACTATGCGACAGACAATAAAAACAAAACTTTTTAATATCATGCTCAGTTTTTATACCTTTAATTTCTACATCAATAAAATGACTAATAATATACTAATTTTTGGTTAGAAATGTTTCTTATACATTGTAATAATTATGATAGTAAATGACATGGTGGCCAATTTGCAATTTCCACTTATTAAGGCATACAAATGTATATACTAAGTTACAGAAAAGCAATCTAGCACTTAATGTCAGTGAAAAGACAAAGTAAATTAAATAAGCATCTTTGAATAATACAAGCATGTATATGGAAAAACATAATGCTAAATGACTGCTTCTTTACAAGTCGCTGAACAGCTTTCTGAACTGGAGGTTCACACATCAGACTAGATAGAGGTGCCTTTTATTTTTGACCTTATTGCAGATGTATGAATATTATGAATCGAAGCTCAAATAAACAAACCTACTCAAATTTTATAGGTTTAGTTCAACTCTGAAGTCATTATAAATTAACTGGAAACTTAATTGCTTCCAAATTGTAGTAGACATTACATGCACATCGGAAACTTATGCTATTTCTTCTCCTTTTTTATTTAACATTGATCTTGACAAGTCTGCCTACTAGCGCCAGAACATAAAATTTTCAGAGTATTCCGTTGACGATTTGCAACAAAGAGTACAGTTTTTTCTGCAGTAAACAAAAAGGAATCAATCAATGGCATATCTGTACATGCACCTTAAATTTAAGATGTATCTTTGAAGGTTTAAGCTTACGTAAAGTTATTGGAAAACCAAAGTAAGCTTATGTTAACGAACCACGATAACAAGAACATACCTTTGTGCAATAATCCAGCTGAGTTGCTGACTTGGAAACATGCTTTATGTGAAGAATTTCGCAATTGATCACTTTCTCTCGAAAATAACATGCGTATTATTGAAAGACAGTCTTTCTATTTATCCGAAAGTAACGAAACTATTCTGTTTGCAACGCTGTGTTGCTTGTGAAGTCCGCGTGAATTTGAACTATTCAACGGAACTTCATTTTACAGTTTTCTATTGGTTCAAAAGCCCCACGTGACATCGTAAATCAAATCGCGCATGTGCTAAAATCATGGGGAAGCCTGGGAAACAACAAACATGGCGGCTAATCTTGCGATGGAGAAAGGAAAGTGCACTCCTTTGAGTCGAAAAAGCGGTTATTTTCAGCATTGATTAGAATATTCCAGCGCATTTGAAGTGTTAGAAGCAAGAAAAAAACTTAACATTGTTCTTTCAAGTTGGGAAACCTTTGAGGATTTAAGGAAATGCTGGACTTCACTACATGAATCAAAGTTGTACGTGTTGTGGACGTTGTTCATGCTGGACAAGCTCAGGTACGGAAAGCTGATTGAACCAAAGACAACTTAAGCAAATCAAGAGCATGCCAGTTATTGGCTTCAAGGAATCATTAGTTGAACGAACGGTATCAAAAGAAAACTCAAAAAGCATGCAAAGCAATGCAAGGAACTGTTCGCATGTTCAAGTGGACTTTAAACTTTACAACGAGGAACGTTACAGTAAGAAACAAAACATTCATAAAGTGTAGTTACATATGTCGTATATATTGGCAAAGTTAGTTTTTTTTCAATGGAGTAATAAAATTAAGTCCGTTTTGTCCTCAATGAAGATCTGTTGAAAGAATGGTTTAATTCTCAGGATTTAGCCCTCCCCACTTGACAAAAATCTTGGTACACATCTTTCTGGGTGGAAACCAAGTGGTAAGATACACAACACACATATTTAGATGAGACAGTTGATAAAATAAATAAATTTATGTAGCATATTCTAGCAAATAATGAAGACCATAATGATATTTGTAAAGGTGCACATTTGGATTGGATACTCGATAGATTTTCATCAAGCCAAATCTAATGAAGAATGTACAGTGTATTCAGGGGTCTCAAAATGTTTTGACGTAGGCGCCAACTCTGGAAAAGCAGGCGGCTGTGACAATCAAGATTGTTTGTCACGAGCTAATTGTTATGACCAGTGTAGCCGGCGATATACAGTTGAGTAGCCGGCAGAACTCTGGTCGCCGGCTTGTGTATTTACTAATAATCAATACAGTTATTGACTGAGAGATCTGGTTGCAAGCTAGATCATGAAAAGAGCTTTGAACATTAATTCCAGTCCACTGCTTTACGTGAGGGCCCTTCTGGGGCTTGGCACTTTGGTATATTGGGGTTCGCCTTTAATGGTGATGATGATGATGATTTGTAACAGCACGTTTGTTGAGATCACTTGCCTTAAAGGTCTGATGCATTATAGTATGGTCAATTTTCTAGGTTAACAACTTATCAAATCTTATTCTTCAAAAATTCATGACCCTCATAGTCAAGTTAGTTTGATATTTATCAGCCATGAGCCATAGAATGCTAGATGTGGTGTTTTTCTTGGATTATCAATGGCCCATGAGACCAAGGAGCTCCTTTCATAGAAAATTCATGGCCAGAAATAAAGGCATGAAATTTAATTTTTCAGTTTTCATGGGTCATGAAATGACTTTCATGGGGTATTCACTAGAAATTCATGGCATTTTCATAAAAATATGGTTCATAGTGGTTGCATTTAACAAACCCTGAAAAAAATTCACATGCTCACTCTGACATGCCTAAAAGTGTTCACATGCATGTGATAAATTTCATATACATAGCATCTATTATGCATGTGAAATTTGAAATTCACATGCATAACAAAATTGTTTCACATGTGTGAAAAGATTTCACATGTAATAAACTGCATGGAAAAAAAGTTCACACATATGACAAAAATTTTTCACATGTATTACAAAATTTCACACGCATGTCAAAAAGTTCACATGCATGTGAAATGCTGATGTGGTGAACTTGTATTTTTGCCAACGTTGATTTCACATGGTTCCTTTTTTTCACACACTTTTCACACCGTTTTCACATGGTTTTCACACACATAGCCCTAGTAGTGATATCTACTCCCATTCCCCCCCCATTATGGACAAGATTTTCTGATGGGGAGGGGGGGGGGCTTTGAAAGTCATTTGCGAGGGGATTGACTGTGACGGTACCTTTGATCTTTGGAATATTTCTGAGGGGTGTAAGAAAAATTGGCTATTTCTGTGGAGGGAGGCAGGGGTACTGTGTCAGTACCTTTGATCTTTTTTTGTTTTCTTTTAGAACTCATCACACACACCAATCTTGCTTTCCAAAAGCAACATAAAGGAACTTCGGTCTATGCTGTTTGATAAAGTTCGAAGCCTCTTTGACATCACTCAAATACAAGATTTTCCTGGTTATGAAGTTTCTCTTTAAAGTGCCCTAACATGGATTATCAGAGAGTTGAGATATCATGGTGTGCAGAAAGAAATAATTGACCTAAGCCTCAAACTTGATGGTAGGCCATTTGCAGGTGAGAACACAATCTTTAGTAAATACAGTGTACCTTATTTCCAGATTCCTTTATTGTATTTTGCAACAACTGTGTTGCACTTAAGAAAGAAAAACATAGAAACAAAATCAACAGTGAAACTGGGTTTAAAATTATGACACCAAGGGACATACAATAGTGTCCAAATTATTTCTTAACTGTAACTGAAACAAGTTCATCCTAACGAAACCCTGTGATCTTTTATCATGGGTGTAGTCTTGGACTGAAATAACCTTTTTCGTCAGTATTCTTAAACATTTACCATTCCTTATCCATAATTTTCACTTGAAAGATATTCAGTCATAGGCAGTGCAGAGATAAAATAATTTAAAGCAGGGTATATAATATGTCAGGGAGTTTAAAACTTGTTGTCCATATTATTGTTGTCTGTATTAGGGAGTAAATTTTAGAGAAAACACATGCCTTGAGCTTTTTGTTGCGACAAAATTATCCATTAAATAGAGGTGTCTGTATTAAGTTTGAGGGGGGGTAACATCAAAGTGGCAGGGTAAACATAACCAAACACTTTGAACTCTAGGTGATGAAATGGTGCTTAAACTTTTGAAATGCCTTTTTTTGTTGTTTCCTCTCATTTGTAGGGCGCAGTCAGGTCCTAATGGGTGTAGTCCCCAAAGACACACCATTCCTGTCTAATCAGAGCTGCAAATCAGTTTGCCCTTTAGCTATTGCTAATTAAGACACGTATGTTGTATTTAAATTTGATTCATTAGTCAAATAGTTATTTGTTTCCAAAATAACTAGTTTTGTAAGTGAAAATTTTTATTGTACCTTTTTGACTATGTAATTTTTGGTTGTCGACCAGTTATACATGCAAGCTGAAATAATTTTTGGATTTATAACAAATTTATTGTATGAGGCCTAAAAGCCCCAGTAAACGATCATCATTTGAAAATTTTACCGCAAAGGTCTTAATTTATTAGTGGGCCATTCAAACCCGACCTTATGTTTTCAACCCTTAAGAACTATCTGCCGCAGACTAGACTAGCAGTATGGTATTCTTTTTCCTTTTTTTTTTCCCACTTTAGTAATAACTTCAGTTTACCAGTAACTTTACTTTTTATTATTATTAGGGAAAACCTAAAAAAGCTGATTAAACATCAACAAACAAAAGGATGCACTAAAGAAGAGTGGAATCACAGTGGATGGAGTAGTGCATTATGCTGTAGATTTAAGGCTTAAGTTTCACATAATAATTAATAAGGTATTTTTTAGTACGATAATTTTCAATCCAAATGCCTGCATGCATTTACCTCTTTTTTAAACTTTATATCTACAGTTATACTTTTAATTGACCTGAAGGCCCTCTTTCTTTTGCTGGAAAAAACAGGGAAAGTGAACTTTCAACTTGGCAAACGAGGAACTGAAGTAGAGTGTTGCTTTATCTGCAAAGCATTGAGGGTATGTGGATATATTCAAAATCTCTGAGTCAATAAATTCTACTATGCAGGTTTTGACCTTACCAATGACCAACTTACCAATATAGTACTATTAGTTTTTCAGTTTTGCTGAGTAAAATTTCTTATTAATAACTAGCTATGAATAATTGCTATTTTTATTGTTACTTTACATAGCATATTAGCTATAGGGATGTCATTGCGATCTTGGTCCGCATACAGTTTGTTTGGAACACTTTAGCATGTCCAAGGCCAATATTGGAGGGTAATTTAGTTATAGTTTGGGTTTACTAAGAATTCTCCGATGATACTTGTTGAGGCATGCAGCCCTTGATTTTTCATGAATTTCAGCACGGCGTTGCTAAAACGAGGGTAAGGGTAACACCAAGGGTGAGGGTAAGGGTAAGGGTAAGGGTAAGGGTGGGGGTGGGGGTGAGGGTGAGGGTGGGGGTGAGAATTGTTGTGGGAATTCAAATTTAGATTTTCATCCAAAATTTCTCCCCCACCCCCCCCCCCCCCCCAAAAAAAATTGTCTTCTTTATACTTTACGGTATGTTGAGTCAAAGTTCACTTTACTTACATATTTAATGGAGAATAATACAGTAATGACTGTAATCTTACTGCACAAAGGGACTGAACAACAGCAAAACAAAACAAAAGCCTATCCCTACCATACACAACAAGTCCATTAAAAGCATAGTTTTTTAATTTGACTGAAGGGAGTTAATTTTTGCGGCGTTTTATTTTGCAGGGTTTTTTTTTCGCGGGAACTAATTTTTGCGGATCGAGGTCAATCCGCAAAATTCGCAAAAATTAGAACCCGCGAAATTTTCATGCTACACGGTAATGTTTGGTGGTCAGGCAGGACATTCCTCGGTAACTGCAGATTTCGCGGGAGCTTAAATTAATAAAAGCATGCCGCAGAATTAAATACAGCGAATAGAAAATGTCATAGGATCAGTTTAAAAGTATCTTTACCTCGTAAAGTGAAGTTTGTCTTGGTTCCATGTTAGCGGCTATTACCAAACAAAGTGGGCAAAGGCTGGAAGTAAATTCACGTCCTGGTGAAATTTCACGTGATCACCATACGATAGAGTAATATGAGAACTCTGAGGTCAGACCAAGGGAGGGAGAGCAGTAGACAAATTTTTATTGATTTCCGGACTTCCTCAACTCTTGGACCGATTTTTTTTTCTCCAGGCTTTGTCCGCAGAAGAACGCAATTTCTGTGAGAAAATTTCTTTTTTGTGCTGAACAAAACCAGTAAGAGCAACGGATGAATGATCGCTGCATGATCATCGATACAGTTATGTTTCCATACGCTTTCACCCTATCCTCACCCCCACCCCCACCCTTACCCTTACCCTTACCCTTGGTGTTACCCTTACCCTCGTTTTAGCAACTCCAATTTCAGCATTTGTATTCACAGTAACTTCTAATTATAAAAGGCGTTCAAAACAAGGTTATCTCAATACGGTTAACCTCTATTCAAAAAAATAAATTCCCTGGTATAGTGAGTGAATCTCTTCATCCCAGCATTTATAGCTTAATAAGTATGTTTTCTGTAAAAGACTAACTTTTTATATAGACCTCATTTTAGCAATAATATTTTGTAAATTAAGCCTTGCCTTTAAGGGGACGTTCCACTGCATGGAAAAGAATCCAAAAAAGCATTTTTTTGGACAAACGTGGTGTTTAATGCTCCTTATAAAATGTTGGAAGTTATCCTTGTCTTGTTTTCCTAGAGAGCACATATTATTTTTTCATAATATATCACAGTCTTCCTTTACTGTAGGTGCATCAATGTTGTAGGGGCACTGTCATAAAAGACTGAAAACCTGTCGAGTATAATACTTGAGTTTGAAATCTATAAACCTGTGAAGTACCACTTCAGGGGAGATATCCCCCACAACTAACAAAATAATGGATCTTCTTTTTTATAGTTTCAAAGGCATCCGTGATGACTTAGAGTTCCTTCTTGATTAATGTCTGCACCCTTCACTGCGAACTTAGAAATACTGAAGAGCTGTTGTCATCATTGGGTTTGTTTTCGTACAACAAAGTGGGTTCACTTGATGAATGTAATGCCGAATTGGCAAATTATGGCCCTGAGAATTTTAGCAGCAGAATAACGGTGAAGATGAAGGAGGGCCAAGAAACTGCTGTTGAAAAGCACAACATCCGGGTGTCTTCATTTTCAGGTACCTTCTATCTTGTTTCATTTTTGTCATGATTGCTTTCATTCTCTTTATCCACTTCAGGGCTTTTACTTCCGTGCTGTAGCAGCTGCATGAGTTTCATTTGTACAATACCTTGATCCTTAATGCGAAAACTGTAACACTGGTTTGTAATGAAGATGTCATTAAGGAGGGGAATTTAAATCCTGTTTGTTTCTTTCTGTACTATTTTTCCTGAAGGTTCTACTGAACGTGAGTTCCTCACAAACATTGAAACTCCTTAATTGCCTCATGACAAGTTGAAGTCAAATTTTGCTGATCCAGAAAGTGCTTAAGAGGCACTCCTCAATAAAGTCACATTTTGCAATCATAGAATCAAGGTATGGCTCAGGATATATTACATGATTTGAATGTTTCACTTAAACCAATGCAACACACAATAATATTCTTTGTGTAGTACGTAGAAACATACACTGAAAAAAATGGTTTCTGTTTAAAATATTCAATGAATTTTTAATAATTTGTTTTAGTACTATCAGGACATGGCTATTTCAGACACATTCACCAGAGACTTTGGTTCAAAGCAGGAGACTATTACCCTCACAGGTTTAGGTACATGTTAGCATGTAAAGGACACCCAGTGGTTTGTGTTCTTGCATAATAGTCCTCCCTTAACCGTTTAAGTCCCAATAGTGATCAACATAAAATTTCTCCCAACATTATCCATACATTATCAAGAGATAAGGTTATGAGACTTAATAAAATGATCACTAAAGAGAAAATGCCTTTATCATTCATTAAATTCTCTCAACTAATGCTTAAAGGAAATGTATGTAGATCACTTTGGAGAATTTGTACCTGTATATTAGGGCTTAAAGGGTTAAAAAGAATACCCCTTACACTTCGTGATGTGACTACCTAACCTGTTTTCCTTAGAAACTGGAAAAGAAGTTCAAAGAAGACTGGAATTCTGGCGGGGTAGGCTACGTGAAATCGAGGAAAGATATGTGGAGCTGTCAGAGAAGTGTGTTGGTGGGTTGGTTGCTTAAGGGAAACAAGGAAAGAAAAGGCAGAAGGTGGACAACGCTGATCTTTCTCACCTATCTGATTATGTAGCAGAAGTGTTCTACCAATTTTCAAAGGTAATCAAATAATCAAGTCTTTTTTTTACTTTAAAAAATAATTGGAAGACACATTCGACAGTTTTATGAGAAATAAGATATAGGGCAAAATCCAGACACGTTAAGTTAAAATTAGTCAAGCTGATTTTACTTTTTTGAACAAAATTCTTAACTTTAACAAGTGGCAGTTACAAAACACAGGTCACAAGGGAAGGTCACTGCATGCTCTTATAAAAAACTGAGATAGGCAGCTTCCCCTTAACTTAAAACACCTCATTTCAGTTTGTAATTTGGGCTTTTTGTATAATTATTCATTTTGATTTCAGGTTTACACTGACTGGAAAGACATTTCTGAAGTTATTTGAAGTGTAGTCACTGTGTCTTCGTGGAAGATTAGCAAGATTTAATTGACATTTTTGACATACAGGTATGTGTCAGGTAATTCACTTTTAGTAAGAGTGTAAAGTACCATTTGAAAATGAAGTCCTCTTAATGGCAAATATGCATAATGTCTAAAACTATTACAATAATAAATTTAGACAAGAAGGTTAATACAGCTGTAGTGGAGTTTCTTGTAAATCTTTCACCAGAGACCAGCAATTAAAAGCCATTGCATGACGAGAAATTCAAAAATAATTTCAGTCACTTTAACTGACATTCAAAAACTCATTAATAATCCATAAAGAAAAAACAAAAGAAACAAATACTTCATTAGTGTGCATCTGATAAAGGCACAGCTAAACTTCACATCCAATTTTTTAGATAAAAAAAAAAACAGATCTAAATATAGTACAAGATCTATATCAGAGATTTTGAAGCCGTTCAAAAAATTTGCAGTCATGTATAATCAGAACCTGGAAATACACTCATGCTGGTCTTTTAAACAATACTAAAAGTTTGATTATAGAATGAGGCAGATACATTGTTATAATCTTAAAAATAAATGTTTATCTCTCCTGAAATGTTTAAGATATTCACAAAGTGCAGGTCACTGATTCCACATGTAAGAAGTACATGTCACTCAGTGTTCCATAGATGAATTGCCAAACCACACAGATTCCCCTCTATCTAATAGAGCATTTTGTTAAGAGTTAATAGGGCTTGCAAACACTTTTAATGCTTTTCATTTGTCTGTATCATGGTGAACTGTTCTCTGACCTGTGGAAAAGTTACCTCTATTTTAGACCCGCCGTCAGTTACTGGACAGTCTTCAATGTTGATTTTGACAGTTTAACACGCATGGAAATATGCCTCTTTTTTCTTTTAGTGCCTTTTAACGGAAGTGTTTGGCTGCAACCTGGGCATTGGTGATTATGGCCACATCACCATTGAACATACCAGCATGCTGTTTAGAAACCACCTCAGCTTGAGGGAGTATTCAAATCAAGGCTTTGGGGCAGCACACTCATTACTGAGCGTCAGTTATATTCAAAGGCTACTTCCCATGACAGGCATGGTCATGCTACATCAAGTTAGTTTTATATTTTACTTTTTTAGTACTTTATTTTTTTATATTATCATACATCTAAACACTACAGTACTTGAAACTAATATTGTCACCTGCTACTTAAATATTGTTAGAACTAAACTAACAACTCTTTTTACAGAAAGGTTAGGAAGCTCATCATGTCATTTTCACATTGTTTTGTGATACCACAGATGATGCATAGTTCATAAAGATATGAAAAGCTCTTGAATTTTAGCTACCACCCTAAAAGCTCTTGAATCTAAGTTGAGTCAATGAAAAATCCTTGAACTTTAAATCTTGTTTTGAATATCCTTTAATCTTAAGATCTTTCATTGTTAGCAAAATAATTTCCTGTTGGAGAACATCCATAGGTATTAAAAATACCTTTAGCATCAGTTTTTCATGGGATACTGCAAACAATAAACTGCAGGCTGCAGTCACCCATTTGCAGTTTCACTTTGCCTGGATTTTAAACTTTAGGCAGACATTTATTGTTTATCACCAGCTCTAACTAGCACATCAGAGGGTGGTGTAGAAAGCTGCTGCGTGCTTTTAAATGTAATTAGGCTGAACAATAATATTATTGTTAGTGGCAAAAACATTGCTGTAAGTCACTTACTGCTGTAAGCCCTTCCTGCCATTCAAACTTGAACTGCAAACTGCAAACGCGACCAGAAGACCACTTGACGTTCTCATATTTGAGACCTTTTTGCAGTGTCCCAGGCATGAAAAACCTGATGCTAAAGGTCTTTATCGAAATTTTAAATGCCAATTTACAGTTAGTATGGAAGTCATTGTTCAAGGCATATCAGTTTTTGGGAGCTACACTGTTCATGTTCTTGAATATTATGTATCTTATTGTGTGAAAACTAGAATCCATTGGGGAAAAAGGCAAAGTCTATGGCGTGTGATCCCCACCAAAAGTCATTGTTTGAATTTTAAATTCATCACTTAAATTTCTACTTGAATTTTATAGCACATGCTCTTGGTGGTATTGAAGTTGTTGGCACTTTTGAATAATCAACTTTATTTCATTATATTAAGTCCAACAGATTTTGCAACATTTCTTTTCTGAAAAGTTGCTATTCCTGCGGCTTTGCTTCAGAATGGCTATAGAGAGCATGGAAAATGGTGATTATCTTCTAAAATGTTTGCCAGCTAGAAACATTATAATTTATAATGGAACTTCTTTTTATGTCAGTCCCTTAGATGTGTAGTCAAATGTATTCTACCTTGTTGAGACAACGTTATGTAAAAAACTGAGAGTTGTGTATTCCCATAAAAAGCATACACTATATTCAATGACAACTTTACTATGCACTTTATCTTTTTCTACCTGGAATGGGGTGACATAACATAAATATGTTGTCATTCTTCCTCTTGAGCAGTAGAAAACTAACCACATAAAAACTTGCAGTAAGCTTAGAGCTTATTGAACACAGTCTGTTAAAATCTTTTGTTGTTGTTGTTTTAACAGCTGTGACTGGTTCCCTTATTCTGCCAATTAATGCTAAGAGTTTTTTTTTTTCGTATGTCAGGTAAACCATTCCATTTTTGAGGCTGCGGTTGGTCCAAGAAAAAAGAAGTGTAATATAGTCAAAAGATGACATGGCCTGGATTTTCACCATGAATGACTTGTTCAACAAAATATTTGGCAAGGATGCTCTTTGTTATGAATTTGACAAAGGTTTAGTAGGAGTGGTAATATCACCCGACTGTTTACCTATCTATCAATATGATCATGCACTGTGGGAGCAGCTCTTTCCTACAGTTTTGACCAGTTTACATCCTTGCTGGAACAGCAACAAAGTCCACAATCCATTCCAGGTAGCAGCCCAGCTTCCAGCAACCCTGGCCCAGTCAGCGGCTCTTCCACAAGCCTCTCATCAAGCCCCGCCACTAGCCCTTCAAATTCCAGTTGCAGCCCTTCGTCCAGTGTCACTGTGGATACTAAAACTGCCTTTGTTCCTAAACCATCAGAACCTTTGTTTATTCATGATTTACGAATCTGTGCTGCAAATGATTGTTCCAGAGGCCAGCTTGCTACCCTTAATCTTCCCCTGTAATTCAAATTCCAGACGATGACACCGAGCTGGTTGTTGATCCTGGGCGTCTTAACAATCCTCTGCAGTCCCCAGTCAGGCCTTCAGAATCAGCAATCTCTAAGGGTTATAGACTGATGGATGGGTGCCCAACTGGAGAAACCAGTGATGATGAGGATTTCGACACTGCAGTCAAGTTTGGAGTACTTGGGGTCTTTGACAGCAGAGCTCTAGGCATTTGGATGAAAGCATCAAAAGATTCCTCCATTAAGTTTAGAGTTCAAGAAGAGGAATATTGGATGAAAACTACAAGCGCCACATTAACCCCTCAGCAAATTCAAATTATTAGGGCTTTGCTTTTTGACAGTGAACCTCAAGAAGAAATCCTTAGAATTGGTGATGTCATAGTTGATGCTGAAGACCTTTCAACCTTAGCTGTTGAGAGGTACATTAGTGGCTTTTTGATTGATGCTGCATGTTTGAGGTACAGTGAGGAACCCATGCGAAAAAATTCCCATTCCTTGTATCTACCGTCATTTAAACAAACCTGGGCTTTAACCAGAAATGTGCAATTTCTACAAACAAAGTTGAAGCCCTACCTTTCAAGAATGGATCTTGGTGATGTTGTATGGACCCTTACTCCAATCCACGTAAATGGCGACCACTGGGGTCTCCTTTGCCCAAATATGGCACAGCAGCAAGCATTCTATGATGATGGCTTAAAACAGAGTCCTCTTACCAGCATCAATGAATCGGCTGACAATCTGCTGAAGGCTGTATCAGAAACCCAGTGGAATATCACCTTTCCAATTCAGCGGTTTGGAATGCCCAACCGGCCATTATTTGGGGAAGGTTGTGCTAGTTGTGGCATTGGTGTGATCTTGGCAGTCTTTGATTTCATAGACAACTCTATAGACAATGAAATTCCTCACTTTCATTGGAGTTTTCATGACATGGGGAGTCATCGCCAGAGACTTCTTTATCGTTTTACACAATGGAAATAAGTAATCCGTATAAATATCACCATTGTAGATTGTCTGCTTATTTTAAGTGAATTTTCCATGAGAATTGAATTGTGAATGAAACTGCTTTTGGCAATACTATTGTTCTGAATTAATTTTTTCAAATCTTTCAATAAGATACTTGTTATTAGAATGGAAATGCGGTTGACAATATTATTGTAAGGGTTTCCTCTCCCTCTTAAGGTTTACAGGCGGCACGACCAAACTGCAGAGGTGATGGAGCCCAGTTTTCGCTGAATTAATTTTTTCAAAGCTTTCAATGAGATAGTTGTTATTAGAATGGAAATGCTGTTGACAATATTATTGTAAGGGTTTTCTCTCCCTCTCAAGGTTTACAGGCGGCACGCCCAAACCGGGGAGGTTATGGAACCCAGTTTTCCCTGAATTGTTTCAAAGCTTTCAATAAGATACTATTTATTAGTGTGATGAAAATGCTTTTGACAATATTATTGTAAGGGTTTCCTCTCCCTCTTAAGGTTTACAGGCGGCACGCCCAAACTGTGAAGGTGATGGAACTCAGTTTTCGCTGAATTAATTTTTTCAAAGGTTTCAATAAGATAGTTGTTTTTAGAATGGAAACTCTTTTGACGATATTATTGTAAGGGTTTCCTCTCCTTCTTAAGGTTTACAAGTGGCAAGCCCAAACTGCGGAGGTGATGGAACCCAGTTTTCGCTGAGTTAATTTTTTCAAAGCTTTCAATAAGATAGTTGTTATAAGAATGGAAACTCTTTTGACAATATTATTTTAAGGGTTTCCTCTCCCTCTTAAGGTTTACAGGCGGCACGTCGAAACTGCGGAGGTGATGAAACCCAGTTTTTCACTGAATTAATTGTCTCAAAGCTTTCAATAAGATGCTTATGATAGGAAGAATGAGATTGAATTCTACCTTTTTTTTCAGTTTTACCATGGACAACACCTTCACATAAGTTATTGTCTCAAAAGAAATGTTGTTTGCTCTTGTTTACGTTTTCAGGCAAAAGACATGGCACTGATGTCCAGCTAAAATTCCAGTGAAGAACCGAAGGAAAAATAAAATCCTGCAGGTCAAACCAGGGAGTTTGACATTGCACTGACTGCAGGTGACAAAAAACAAACGGCTCTTTAAGGAGCCACCATATGTATTAAAAGAAAATAACCAATCACAGAGTAGACCAGTAAGACTTAGTGTTCATTAAACTGTATCATTTTAATCTGTAAGCCCTACTTTCAGCAAAGATTGAACAGATTTAAAAGCTGTTTTGTTGAGCACAAACTGATTTTTTGCTGGTAAAAGCAGCTACTGATTTGTTAACTACCATTAACTTGCTACAAATTAAGCACAAAATCACTGAAATACACATAAAATTCATATAGGCTTTTCAATTTTTTCACAGGTAAAAACATGATTTAGTAGAAGCAAATTTATACAACAGGATAAATTAAAGTTAATGTGATGACCATAAACCCGCCTTTACCAGTAATGGAACCAGCTCACTTCCTTTCAGGGGTTACTTCCTGCATGTGATCCCTGTCACACTAATTGTTTCGCTCAGCCAATTGCATGCCCGCTATCACATGAACAGTTTATGCCTATATTTTCGCGCCTAGCTCAGCAAAAATAGCACTTCATATTCTTCTCTTCGTGGAACAAAATCCCATCCCACCCTCCCTTATCACTGCTTGATTCTCTCTGCTGGTTTTCTTAAGGTTTTATATATGGGGTCTTTTCTCTTGCTTAAAACTTAAGAAGCTCCTTATACTTTTCACAGTCATAAGAACTACTGATCTTTGTTGTTTACACTTTGAATCAATTGGCAATTATCAAGAAGATATGGCAGAAAAAAAAGTCAGGTTTCTACAGAGGGGAATCTTTCTACCAGGCATCCCAACATGCTTGTGCACTAAGTTACTTTGGGCCTTATTTTGATTATTAAGTTGATAAAAGTTTAATTGTCTTTTACTTACAACTTGTATTATTATATTTTCGTCTAAACTCTCTCCCTCGAGGTTCATGTTAAGTGTCTGGCTCTGCTTTCGGGAGGGTTCAGGTTTCCCTCGAAAATAATTGGGGGTTTTTCCTGACGGGCAGCAGGCACGTAATTCTAACTTAAATTAGTGATGATATCTGTACTGAGAGTTGTTGGCAATTAATAAACATGGGTTCGGGATAAAGTGCTCCCATACAGGTCAAACTTTGCCCCATAGACTTTTGTTACTCCTTAAACCGGGCAATTAGACATCTAGAGAGGTCTTTCCACCTTTCCAGTACCCAAGAGGGATTATCACCTCCACTCACAACCTTGGGGGATTATCAAGCCCTAGAGAGGATTATCACTTCTCAATATCCTGGGGATTATCACCCCCTAGAGAGGATGATCATCTCTCAATATCCTGGGGATTATCACCCCCTAGAGAGGATGATCATCTCTCACTAACCTGGGGGATCATCACCCCCTAGAGAGGATTATCACCTCTCCCCTTGTAGATTTCGGACTGTTACACCAATATGTAGGAAAAGTGACCTGCTTTCCATATCTGGAGTACTTCATCCCTTACCCCTTTTCCCCACAATAATTCTGGTCTAGTTACTTACTTTTATCTAAGGGGTTATGGGTTAAGAGCATTAATTTAAATAGCATCTCTGTTTAGTTAGTGTCTATATAAGGTAAAATTTGCTTTTGTGGTTTTACTAAAGTTGCATGAAGAAGTTGCATTGTTTTGGTATAAAAAATTGATGTTCTATTTTCAAAAATGACTACACCAAGGTTAGTGTTTTATGCTCTTTTCAACTTACACCTTAGTGAATAATATGATATCTATGTCAAGCTTACATTTCAAAGAGGCAGAGAAGAATAAAAAAGCCAAATTAACCTATGTACAGGTCAAACAAGGAAGTTTGACAATTAACACTGCTCTTTGCAGGTAAAAAATGGAAGAGAAACAACTTCCCAGATATTTCAGGGAAGTGAAGTTCACTTTAAAGCCACTGCCTGAATGTTTGATCAATATTGAATAGACTGCAAAAAAACTGCTCATAAAAAGAAGTTTCAAACAGTTACTTTTTTAATATAGAATCTTATTGAAAGTTTTCCATTCCTTGTGGTGGAGTATAGATCTGGCCACCAGATTACCTCTACCTCCCTAGTGGTCGGTCCTTGTCTTTGACCCACCTCCAAACTAGCTTTGGCTGTTAGACGTTTGGTTAATAGATCCCCTGACAACTCCTCATTTCTGACAGTGCTCCAAAAACTATGGTTCTTGGTAGCCTGAAGTTCCTCCTGAGGGCTAAGGCCAGATCTTTTCTCCACTTCCTGTAGGTCACTGTACCAGGCCGTACCATTTAGTTTAAGGAGGGTTTGTTCATGCAATGCATCAGTAAATGAAGTGAGGCTATACACTTTATAGGAAACACGCCTTGTTGATGGGCAGTAAAATGGAGGCTTCTTATGAGGTACCTGCTTCATGCTACGCACCCTGCATCCCATTTGACAAGCTAAGTGCCCAAAGTACCTTTCAGGAACTTGTGGGAATTGTAAAGTCACCGAACCACCTAGAAATGAAAGTAGACGAAACCAGCTACAATTGAATTGGGTCTTCAGCACATTTTTTTGACAGGAGAAGTGTAAGTTTAAGCTTTCTGAGATCATCTGACATTCTAAGTAAAATAAAGATCTTATTCATTTATTCTCACACAGTCGTTCTGTTTCGTCACGCAACGCTCTTCTCCCGTAGCCGGGATCATTGTGTGACGAGCGAAACTCGAGTAACGTGCGCTCGTGCCAGTGAGAGAATCGGCTAAATGACGCGCAAAGTACTTTGCTACTAAGCTAAGAAACTAAATACTAAAGAAAATAGCAAAGTTTGAGGGTAAAGACTGTACGCACAACTGAAAATATGATTGGGTAGTACCTTAGGTGGCTTTTAACGAGGAATATTCAAGTGCGTAGATCTAAATTAAAAGCGACACAAAGTGCTTAGGTGGTATTAGGTTTTGTGCAGTTTAAATTCGCCACTTACCACGTAAACGAGGATTAAGGGAAGCGTTTATCTGCTCCGTAAGCCCTGCCAGCCACGATAGATATCCTATTTTAAAATCTTGCGATCTCCTGTTAAGAAATCCAATGTCGGGCGCTGAAGCCTCGTTCTCCTCGTTGTCCAAAAACACACATGTAAGACTCGATCACTTTCCCCCGTGTGTTCTCGTTCCGCGTGCTTTTGAGTGGCGCTAAAAGTTTTAAACTTTCCGGTACATAAAAAACATTTCTGTGAAAACGTAAAGCGCAGATCCATGTCGTTGTCAGCTATAACTGATTCGTTAATTGTCCTGTAGCAAACTAGAAACAGAAATTTGTCGAGTAACATTCCTTGTCAATCACATAGGTTATGAGAATAAAGGGCGTGATCACACAGCGCTTGATATAGAATAACTTCTCCTAACCATTTAAGAGGGAAATGTGTGAGGACAGGAAAAAGGAATTTACTTTTGATATGTGGGTTTAGTACGGTTGTTCTTGAAACAATGGATTCTGTTTTATTTAGAGACAATTCTCACGTACCATGTGCTACCTTCCGTAACGGAAGTCTTTTCCCGTGAATGAAAACATGGACTCAAACGAGCGAGAGGAGTTATGCAAAAAAGGAGAGCGAGTATTCCGAGTAAGGGATGGAAAGTACCCTTCAAGAGCGCATTCAAAAAGAGAGAAAACAAAGCAAAATAAGGCATGGCAGAGGAGAAAATGGGAGGAAGGGTTGAAGAATGAGAACTTTCGTGTGCCAGAAAGAGAGGAGTTTCCACAAGAGGAGGAGAATGATGAGACGACTCGTGGACCAGAACTACAGAAGATGCCAGAAGAGGGAGAGGAGAATGAAAAGGTTCGCGAATCAGAAAGTGAGAAGGTGGCAGAACCACTGCCAGCAAACAAGAAACGGATCGAGGCCAACAAACTATCTCCAGAGGCAAATACTTTTTCCAGTGGCAAGGTAATGGTCAATTTATCACATTCGACGTTAAAGCGGAAAGGTCATACAGAAGAGAAACACGTGCCGGCCGCAAAAATTTCACGGAAACAAATCGAAGTTAGCTCCAGAAAAAATAGCATCGGCAAGAACGCAGATGCTCTTGCGTTTAAGGAGATAAATAGGTCTTTGCTGAAAGTGGATAAAAGCCAAAAAATTGGAAACGGAACCTTCGGGAACTGCTACGTTGCCCTATACGGCAATGAATACCGCGTTGTTGCTAAAGAAATGAAAATAATTGAAACCTCAAAGAAGACAAGAGAGGAAGTGTGGCGAGAAGCATCGGCAATCACTGGAATTGGAGACCACTGGGGAATCCCTCTTCTGTTTGGTGTTTCCACAGATAGGGCACCATTTTATCTGGTTCTCCAGTTCCACGCTTTGCGTAGTGAAAGCGTAACACTTTTTAAGGCCGCTTCGGAAAAAGTTATTCAAGATGTTGCCATGTGCGCAAATATCTTAAAGCAAACATGGAAAATACTAATGTTCATCCATGAAAGAGGTTTCTTGCGCAATGATCTGAAGAGCAATAATGTTGTCATTGACGGATCGGAAAACAAGTCCGTAAGAGGGGCGGATCCAGGATTTTTTTAGGAGGGGGTGCACTCGTCTCTTGCCCTACTTCAACACCAATAAACCACATGGTTTTTTTTTTGCGCAGAATACCAGTTATATTAGAAAACCGCAGGTCATCTCAGGGGGGGGGGTGCGCACCCCCTGCACCCCCCCCCCCCTAGATCCGCCCGTGTGTCTAATTATTGATTTTGGAAAAAGCTGCAAGATTGTTAAAGCCAGGTTACGTAAACCCAAGGTAAACATTGAGAAATCGATGAACAAATTTCCGCAAATCGCACCGAAAATACATCGCGGTGAAAGGCAGTCCATCGCTAGCGACGTGTTTTCGTTTGGCTATCTGGTCACTCGTTTATTTAAAGACGCTAAGCTAGGAATTCCACCGGTCCTAAAGATCTAAAGGAAGTGGCTAAGAAATACCAAAGGTCAATCCCAGGAAAACGTCCTAAACTAGTCGACCTTTTTCACTATCCTGACTAAATTAACATAAATGATTTCACTGTGCGTTCGATTGACCGTGTTAAGGAATAAGTTGTCCGATGTCTTTCAACCTTTTGTAATACGTCAATTGGAATAAGACTTACTGAAAAAACGCTGAAAATCACTAATTATTGGCGTTCATTTACAATCCAGAATATGTTGAGAATTTATACTTGAGGCCAATGTTTCATCTAAGTCAGGTGCATAATTTTCGGTCGAAGAGATTTTTTCAAATTTCTGCGTGTCATTATTCCGGAATTCGATCAATCGAACGCTTTCTTATTGAGGTGGTCAAACGGGCATCTTTTTTTCTTGCACAAGCCACATTATGATCACACCAAAAACCTGCTTTCATCAATACAAGAAGAAACCACTTGTCAAATCATTGCGGAAACTTAATGAACGTCGAAAATGGGTTACTCGATTAAAATTAAGCTTTGAAAGAAATTTCTTTCGCCGTCTAGTTCGGCCATTTTTAGTAGGTTAGCCTTATAACCTCCCCTGTGCAAGGAGAGAAACTTCTCGTGCATCCTTCTTTTGTACTTTTTAGGAACTGTGTAACTTATGTAAATACGTGATATATTTTTTAACGCCTTTGCTACAGAAATTATGCGCATAACCGGCGAAGTTGTTGACTTAACTAGTTTATAGATATATGTGTGATGATATTCACGCAATTCTGCAAGGAAACTGAGCGCCTTTTTAAATTTTGTTACATTTCTCCGGTTTTCGACAGTCAGACGAAACAATTGCATAATACTTATTGTCAATTATGCTTATGCTGCAACGTGACAGAAGTTGACCAAGCATTATTAATCTTGGCCTGAGTGTCAGGCCTTCCTAAGGGGCTAGGGGAGAGAAGATTTTAAATCTTTCCGCTTTCCCCCCAGAAACGCCTGATACTCAGGCTATATTAATTTCACCTTGTTAACGCTTAGAATTAAAGAGAGGGGTGAAAGAAATCTAATTGAAATTGAAAGTGTCGACAGCTGATGAACACGTTTCAGTCTCTCTTTGCAAACTCGAGCCTTAGTCCAAAACAATAGGAGTTGACAGCTTACATAATTATAATCCCCACAAATATTCCATGAATGCGCCGTTCAACGGTGCTTTCGCATTAAAATCGACCCTCTAGCTTGTTATGATTTTAGCAAAAACTGCGATTTCTTCAATTTTTCGCAATTTTTGGAGAAATCGCAGAAATTTCACGAATCGCAGTTTTTGCTGGACACCCTTTTACCTCCTTTACCACTTGAATTTGGTAATTTTAGCAAAAACTGCGATTTCTCAAATTTTTCGCAATTTTTGCTACTGCCTGCAAACTTGGACAGGTTATCTGTAACAAACATGCATTTTAGGCATTAGGAGCTTGGTCACCGGCTCCTATATGTACCATTAGGACTAAAAGACGGTCCTGCCTGACGTAGGCTTTGTACAAGGAAGTAGCAGTTTAATTCTGTAATTTAACCATATGGCTTTTCCACCACGTGAGGCTTAGCACAATAATACTGTTACTTACAAGATTTAAAATTGGCAATGATAGAAAAAAAAGACTTTAAAATACGTATTAACCACAACTGTTTGTTTTTTACTGATTTGCACTGGAGCAATAATCGGAGTAGAAATCGCACGCGCCATGTCCACGTGGTTCCATGGCTAATTGCGCTATTTTTAGCAGGAATTGAGCCACTCTCAACGTCATTAACTCGCAAGGGGACCCGCAAATTTGACAGGCTCCCGCATGAAGTTTCAGGAGATGGGCGATCTTCTTGTAACTTTCCTTAAGTGAACTTTAAACTTTCCAAGTGCTTCATATCTCATATGTAATATACGCCTATGTCATATCTAGTATTAAATACATATTATCCGCATTTTTCCATCCACATAAGAAGAGAAATCCACAACAGCGTTGCTACGCTTCAAGCGTTGCTATTTTTATTCAAAGAAAAAAACTTCTACTTATTTCAACTATCTCCTCGCAGCTTATTTGGGCTGTATTATCTAAGCATTTCCTTCGTTATTTCTTAAATTTTTCGTGATCTCGAAAACTAACGAAAAACGGCAATACCTTAGAAATATGTACACGATGTATCTCTAGATGTGGCTTAAAAAAATTATGAAGAGGAATAAAAGGAATAAATTTAAATATTTATCACTCGGCATGGCATTATACTCAGAAATGGGATGACTGTGTAGGTGTTTGTAGACTCGTCTCTTTCTTCAGTGCCAGTAAAAAAGCACAAACATCTTCATCAGCTAATTGCATTTGCCATTATTTCTTGTCACTGGTGGCGGTAATTTTCCACCCTCCTTTCCCTGATTTCCCCGACATGTCCGACATCTCTTCGTCATGAGATTTATCAAAAGCACTTTCACTACAATGTTTACAACTAGTAATAGTTGACACTACAGCTGCCCCCGTTCTGTATATTGTCGGTCAATAGTATTCTTGCCTGTTGTGTAGCTCTTTGAAATATACCGATTCATAATGAAGATTTTCACACATATTCCATACAATAGGTGAGATAAATACAGGAAACGCAAGGCTCCAAGCACAGTTTCAGCTCGATTTACACAGCTTTCATCAAAACATTCCCAGTTTCGAGAATAGTTTATTCTAAACCATAAGAAAAGATTTAATTAGAAGTTGAATTTTTCGCTATTTCTCTTTCCCTTTTTACATTCAGTTCATTTTATTTGCCGGAAAGTAAGCCTTCAAAATTAAAAGGATGTTTGATCGATTCACGCTAGCGCATTCTAGTCTTATTTGAAACTTTATAACGGAAGGACATCTGTGAGCAGGGAATAAGTCAGCACAGAATTTGATTGTCGGCGAATTTCTGTAAATGTCCATCACAGTCTGTTAGTGATAAGCTAGCCGTTGTTCACTCGTCTTGCTTGTTTGGGGCTGAGTCTTATTCCGGTCAAGAAGAGAGAAAGAGTGTCTAGCAAGGACTCTCCAAGAGTTTATATATACACACTTAAACGCACCTTATAGCCTCCCCTGCGCTTAACGAGTGTATTTTGGTCCATAACACTTCAAAACAACTGCTCCACAGAATGTCACTGCGTAACGCAAAAGAGTAGAGAGATTAAGATTCACGTTTACGGCACACGGCAAACGGCAAACGTCAGTTGAGAATTTCTCAAAATAGAAAATAAGCAGATAAAAACAGTCCAGAACGATTCTTTTGGATAAAACTGTCATAAATTTACCTATTTTTGTGTAGAAGCAATAAACAGTAAACAAAAAATAAGGGGAAAACTTGGTCACGTGGTACAAATTCACGTTTGCCGTTTGGCGTAAACGTGAAACTTAATCTCTCTAGTATCGAAGTGTGACTGCACAATAAATGTCGCAAAATCTACCTGGGCGGTCCCTTCGGGATTTTCTGTCTTTACGTCATCCTAACCATTTCGTACTTGCGGACGCAAACAATAGAAACGTCATCATTACCTACCGATTCCTCGCGGCCCCAGTTCGAGCAAATCGAGATTTTTTCTCGTATACTGACTGTATATTTGAACTGTAAGTACTGTCCTTAATATACGCGCGAGTTACTAGTGCCTCCTCGGGATTTCGCCAGGCGAAATCCCAGCGGGGGCAATAACCAGAATCACGTCCATAGTCATCAGATTTATAGTCGGTTCAAATAGGGACAATGATGACAAAAGGGAATGTATTCATGTCTCTTAAAGCGGGCAATTTCCGATGCCAGTTTGTATGCTTTGCACGGCGTTCTTGCAAAAATTATATTTCGCTCGTGTGTCACACGGGATGGTGCAATTAGTATTAAAAATGAGACATTTGAGTATTTTGATGGAACCAACCCTATTACTGGAAAAGGCGTCAGCTACAGTATCCTACAACGCTTTTGGGTGATGTTGGTATCTTAATGTTGCTTGTATGCTAGCCGCGTAGGTTACTCGTACGGAATCGTATGTATACGTGGTTAAACAAGCCTAGTGTTTTAGTCTTGAACATTAGCAACAAAGAGAGAAAGATAGATCGGAGAAGATCCCAGGTGGAAGCTGCTCAATTTTGTTCGCGTGCATCACCCTGCAAAAATGAGTTAGTTAGCGTATCTTCATGAAACAAATGGTTCATGAAATAAGACGGCCTCATCAAAATCCATTTTAAATTTGGGTTCAATTTAATAAAACGTTTAATTTACAAATGTAGCCATTGTTTTAGAGTCTGAAAACGATAGCTACACTTGTAAATTACACTATTCGCTTCAGGAGTTTTATCAAATTGACCCCTGGTCATTACTTGTAGCTGACCTCTGTATGTACTGGAACATGGTCACACTGACCATTAAAGAAAACTAAATTATTGATGCTCTATATACTATTTTACATCTCACCTAGGCCTATTACTTTCTCGCCCTCTGGTAAGCTACAATCTCAGACAAAAACCTTGAAACACTTTGGAAAATTCTACTACCTTTGTCCCCATCCCCCCCCCCCCCCACCCCACCCCTTACCTTGTTTCAAGGACTTTTGGCGAGGATTGTAAATACGTTATAATTTTAGTATAACATAATGCATGACTGACAAGATGCATATCAAAAACGACAAAAATAGTATCGTTCTTTAACACAATTCTTTGCCACAATGCCTTTATATGATATGCTGGCAATAATATGTCATTAATTAACAACACGAGGTTGATTTTTTATAACAATCTTTTAATAGGGCAAGAAGCAAGTGTCCATTGTCCGCATTAACGGTTGTCCGTATTAAGCGTGTTAGGTTTAGACAAAATGTGAGGACTTTACCCAGGGACAAGGGAAAGTGTCAATAATAATTAACAAGGTCTCCGTGTTAAGTGGGTGCCCGTAAAGAGGGGTTCAAGAAACGTACGGTAGCTGGTAAAGATCGAGGCTGTTACATTGTGGGAGCCTTTGTTAAAAGTTAAATTCTAACAAACGAGCTAATATTCTACTTTGGCGACCGGAGACTTTCGAATTTAGAAAACACCATGTATTTTGTTGTTCAGTCATACTCCGGCCGACCCTCTTGGTGCAGCAACCATCGGAGGCACATGTGCCTCTGTTCAAACCTTTGTCCCTTATAAGGGTTTCACTGCAAGCGGCTCTCTCGACCCACATAAACAGTGCTATGTACTCACAAAAGGGTTGTGTGGTATAAGACTGGCTGATTTTGGAAAACGGAGCCATTCAGGATTTCACTCATGAAACTTGGCGCTTCTGCATTGCTATCTAAGCTAGGATAGCCTTTCACACAGAAAAATTATGCATTAACGCAAAGATCACAAGCGTATTTGCCCCAGATTTTTGAAATACGCAAGGAAGAATTACTTCAAAATCCAGGCGAAAATTGCTGCTAGCCACGCAAGCTAAACGAAGGACTGTTTCTGGAAAACGTTCACTAATTGACATTTAGTGTCTCTTGTGGCTTAAAAGGTGACATAAAGAGCAAACGAATAATTAAAAAAAGCAGCTTCGGAAGAGATGTGTGCGACACCTAAAATTGCGAAATGTGTTCTTTAGTTACATGTAATAACTGGCCAAGGGTTATTTCAAATCACCGTAAGCTTACTTGTATAAAGTGTTTTTGTAGCCTTAAATCCGTCATGTTGGCCCGTCTTCTCCTTCGGGAGCATTTTCAAATTTTAGGATCGTATTTTTTACCGCATACAAACACTGTAATTTTACTGCATTCGCACTGTGGTATTATCAAAGAGACTCGGTTTTTTTCTCCTGGCTTCCAAAAGTAACTAGAAAGTGTGAGAGTAAACATTGGTTGCCCTGTGGTGCAGACTTACGATCGTTCGTTCGGTAGGTGAACGGTCAAGTGATTACAAAATTGTGGGATGGGTACGATTTACTTACCCATGGTGCTCCGCAGGCGCGCCCAAGAGCTCCGCTAAAACTAAAAATAACTATCTGATCCACTGCCTCGAATGAAAATAGGTTGACATAGCCATACTACATAGAAAATTAGGCTACTTATTAAATCTTGATCAGTGCTGCGTGACTAGAGAGTGCCTACTTTTCTTGTCTTATATTTGACTGGTGAAAGACTTGGGAATAGACTGAAGCATTTTCTTAAATGCGTATGAGATACATCTGTGCTTGGCACTTTTATGTTAACTCTCCCGCTTTATGTACCTTGTATGCTAAGCCGTGTAAGTTCCCTTTACGGACTCTTATATACATTTGGTTGCTTGCGTAATGTAGTGGTTGTAATCTCGATAATAAGCAACAGACAATTAAAAAAATACAAACTTACAACTTCTGTAGCTTAGATAGATTGTAAAATATCCCAAATGGAAGCTGTTCAATTTGGTTGTTGTACAGCCACCTGCAAGAATAAGATTAAGGTTAAGTAAGAATTATCAGTAAAAGACCACCTAATCCTTGGTTAGATATTATTTTTTGTTTTTTTGTTGTTGTTTTTCGTTGGAGCTATGCCATAAAAACTGTTTTGCACACACCTACTTGAATTGTTTCCTGCCTTCTGGTAAGCTAGGTTTTAATTTTAGATTAACATAACGATCAACAAGATATATTTAAGTAATTTCCACCAGTCCACGGTTTGCACTCTTTTGTTCTCATTGATTATTTTAGTTTAAAACTAGAAAGTCGTTTAAAGGTCAAAGAAATAAAAAAAATTGGCATTTTTCCTTTTCTCGTTTTACCTTTACCCGGCAAACATTAAAAGCAAGCATCCTAAGTGAGATTTGGGCGAAGATTTTTGTTTCAAAGCCTTTATAAAATCCGAGCAGTTACGAAGACTTTTGAATGACCAAAACGATTGATATAATGTGTTAGGCAACGGTGAGCCGTACAAGTTTGAGCCGCCGGTTTTAGAAGAAGAATCTTATGCCTCTAACGACACCCTCGATGGCTTAAAGCGTGAGCGTATGATTCATTTCCTCTAATGGTTGCTACGAAAGCGACGATATATCATTGAAATGAATACGTTCAGGAATTCCTTCAGGAAGTTTTGTGATCTTTTACCCTAACCCACGCTATTTCTCTATTCGGTTTTTGTTGCGTTCGCACGCACATAAAGCTCCGCTTTGAATGCGAATACAAATGCACAATGGTATTGTTATTCAAAGTGATTATTTTAAAGAGTTTCTCAGTGACCCATCTTGATTTTGGCGGGGATCATATGTTATAATATCTCTTATTTGCTAGGAAGGTTTAAGGGTTTTACTCTCTTGTGATAAACTATTTAGGAAATAACTCGACTTTTACCCGATAAAATCAAAAAATGGTCACTGCATTTGAAGAAAGCAGTTTTCTTGGGACGGGAGCTTTCTGCTGCCATCTGAAGATAGTAAGGCATAATACGTTCTCCGCATTATCTGTCAGTTATGCCTGACGTAGGCCTCGTACAAGGAAGTAATAGTTTAACTCTGTAATTTAACCATATGGCTTTTACAGCACATGAGCAGTTAGCACAATAATACTATTACTTACAAGATTTAAAACTGGCAATGATAAAAAAAAAGACTTTAAAATAAGTATCACCCACACCTATTTGTTTTTTACTGATTTGTACTGGAGCAATAATCGGAGTAGAAATCGCAAGCGCCGAGTCCAAGCTGTTCCATGGCTAACTGCGCTATTTTTAGCAAGAATTGAGCCACTCTCAACGTTATTAACTCGTGCGGGGACCCGCAAAATTTGACAGGCTCCCGCATGGAGTTTCAGGAGATGGGCGATCTTCTTGTAACTTTGCTTAAGTATTCTTTAAACTTTCCAAGTGCTTCATATCTCATATGTAATATACACCTATGTCATATCTAGTATTAAATATATATTATCCGTATTTTTCTATTCACATAAGAAGAGAAATCCACAACAGCTTTGCTCCGCCTGAAGCGTTGCTTTTTTATTTAAACAAAAACACTTCTATTTATTTTAACTATCTCCTCGCAGCTCATTTGGGCTGTATTATCTAAGCATTTCCATCGTTATTTCTCAAATTTTTCGTGATGTCGAAAACTACGGAAAAACGGCAATACCTTAGATAGAAATATGTACACGATGTATCTCTTGATGTGGCTTAAAAAATCATGAAGAGGAATAAAAGGAATAAAATATTTATGCATGGCATTATACTCAGAAATGGGATGACTGTGTAGTTGTTTGTAGGCTCGTCTCTTTCTTCAATGCCAGTAAAAAAGCAGAAACATCTTCATCAACTAATTGCATTTGCCATTATTTTTTGTCGCTGGTGGCGGTAATTTTCCACCCTCCTTTCCCTGATTTTTTTTTTCAATCGGACGGAATATTCTTTGAACGACATCTCCGACATCTCTTCGTCATTAGATTTATCAAAAGCATTTTCACTACAATGTTTACAATAACCGGAATCACGTCCACATTCATCACATTTGTAGTCAGTTTCAGGAAGGGACAATGATGACAAAAGGGAATTTATTCATGTCCCTTAAAGGCAATTTCCGATGCCAGTTTGTGTATACTTTGCACGGCGTTCTTGCAAAAATTATATTGGCGCATTTTTTATTAAAATGGCACATTTGAGTATTTTGATGGAACCAACCCTCATGGTGATACAAGTCATTTGTAAAGGAAGACTGCAATTTCTCAAACTTCGGACCTGGAGCATTCCTAGTTGCTACTTAGGTTATCGCTTTTGCACGCGGTGCTTAACTTTCGAAATCCACTCGGCGGTGATGACAAAAATCAAATGATCCTAGCACTTTTTCGGCGCTGATCATCGAAAAGTTCCAAATCATCCACAGAACGCTCAATCGTCTACTCTTTTCAAGCTGCATGCTTAAATATATAATGTGGGATTCATGACGGCAAAAAAAAAAATCACTCGCAAAGATAACCTTTCCGTGATCCTCGGTTCGCTGCCTCAGTCAGGGTAATTCATTAACTTTTATTTCATGATACCCAGATCCCAGCGGCTGTAAAATTGTAAAAATGGACGTATAGTAAAAAAGGAAAACGGTCGAAGGACAGGCTTCTGAGTTCGACTTCATCCACCTTCATTTTTTTCACGGTGACATACGAGACTCACGGAAATATGACACTTTTCGCGGGAAACAAGCCGTTCTATTTATAAATCTACTCGGGAAAGGGTTGACTCATGAAATTAATGGGGATGGAGGCTCCATTTGATGGGCTCCTGAACCATCACAGTCGAACTGGAATTTTCCTGATTTTCCTCCAGTTCCTTTATCGAAACGAGAGCTTTTAAAATTAACCATAATAATGAAAATTGAATGTATTACTTTACTCGACGACAAAAATGCCAATTTCCACCTTGATCGAAAAAAAAAATTTTCCCACGCATATCGCGGTCCGATCTTCACCTTCCTTGCATGGCGTTACAACTCACGTGAAACCGCCTGGTTTCAAACAACTGGACTGAAGAATCTGTAAAAATCTTAGCGAGGCAATAAATAATGGAACTGATATAGGTTATCATTATTAGTGAGCGAGGATGTGATGATAGTTCCAGCTACATGTATTTAAAGTCTTTGAAGATTCGTTCAAAACTTAATGAGACATGAGCCCTTGAAATGAACATCATTACTTCCGGTTATGCAAATTGGCCGTTGGCAAAGTAATAAATAGACTCATTCTATCTTGTACACCATTAACAACGGTTCCGTGCAAAATTTTCAGTTAGTTTGTTTCAATCACGAATCTCGTTAAGGAGATTCTTGATCTTTCTATAAAGTGGTTTGTGATAAGCAGGAAAATTGGTTTGGAAGCGGTTGAGAAGAATGAGGGATGAGCACTGGAGATAAGAAAACCCTGGTCACCCCACCGAGGGGCTTTAAAACTGTGCGCAAGTGCCTCACCCTAGGGACAATTCCAGATTTTAGTTTTCTTGAAAAAGCTTAAAATCGCTAGTCCATGCATGGATAACTCAAGAGAGTCCTAATTCTAAATAAAGGAAACAGCTAAGAAAATTCAGTAAGCGACCAGAGTGTTTATCCGATATCGCGAATAATAAGGGTGTTCTTTCACGGAGTGACTGAAGGTGTATCTGCAGTTTAATGTAAAATCATTCACCATGCTAACGGACCTTTCGACAACATAAGTGTACTGATCGATGTAATATCAGTGGTAAAAAACGAACGCTTTTTACTGTAGGACGATGACGTCATCATACAAAAGGCATCTTCCCTCTGGTATCCTTAATTTCTAACCGTCAAAACCTAATTTTCTCTGCTCGTCAACTCAAAACGCCTCTGAGACAAGTAGTGGTAATGTGCTTGTTAGTAAGACGTCCAACAAGTTGTCCCCATCGTACATAATATTGTCTGGGCTCCCTTGAAAAATTGCACTTGATTAGAAGCTTTCAAGTTCATCCTCCGCCGCGAAAACTTCAGGATCTATTTAAATGGGTGGTTTTCTGGGACTATCCTATGGCTTTTCCTTTCTGGTCGTCATTATATCAGTAAGCACGTTTTAATTTCTCTCCAGCAAAAGTCTCTCGTAGCCAGGATTTTCCAGGTGTGCGCACAATTTTCAAAAACTTACCCTAAACTTCTTACTCAGTTCTAGTTCTCAGTTCTTGACAGTTCTGGTTTGCTAGAAAATTAAAAGTTACGAGAAAATACTGGGCGAAATGCAGAATACACGCAAGTAGAAGAAAGGAAATCAAAAACAACTTTCTGTTCAAAGTCGGGTGAAACGTTTAATAGCGTCAAGAAGACTGAACTGGATTAAGGTTGTTGATTTCACTTCCGTTCCAGCGTGCAGTTCCTTGCCCTCCTAAAAATTGCTTCGTCTTCCACCGATCATTCCACGTCATATTTTTCGGACTTTTATCCAGTAATGACGCTACTATCACGTAATTTGACTTGATGAGCTCTTTAATTTGATTTCATGTACTAGTTTTATATCTTACCCTGGAAAGATCTGTCAAATGTACATATAGAAGCAAAGGTAGGTTCCTGTTTCCACGTGTAATATCAAAGACCATATAATTTGGGTAAAGCTGCAGTCAGGGGCAGTGCACGGTTTGTTTTTCTAGCCTTTTGATAAAAATTGACAAAGTTTGCGTTGACAAATTGACAAATCTTTTCCTAAGATGTGTAATTTGTAGCTCTATACAGCGAAATACTAACAGAGAAAATTGTAACTGTGCACACGACCGGCTCCCGATTGATCTGGCAAATCGAAGAGCGAACTTGAGCTATAGTCACTGGGCGTCAATAAAACCCGGAACACGGAGCATTCGGGAACATGACAAAATAAAAATAATTTTCATGGAAAAAAAATTAAAAATAAAATAATTTTTGTAAATAACGTAAAATAACAAAAAAAAATTAAGAAAAAGAAACTGGTATCATCTCCGAGTATGAGAAAACAATATTTTGTCGCGATTAATTTGTTGGGCGAGTAAGGGTTTATGAAAATTTCAGTAATGATCGAGTGAAGGCTTGCTTCTAAATTCAAATATATATTAAAATGGGTCGCGAGGAGGGTGGTTTTCAAGCTTTTCTCACACAGCTACCTCTTTTAATTGTTCGCCGTGAGTTAATCAGTTGGTAGTTATCCATTTACGGCTCTGCGGTGGTCTGAAATGTCGGTGCAGTATTTCATGTCAAGCCAAGTCGGTCCTTATGTATAACCGACATTTTCTTACCTGAGGTGCTTTGCTTTCTTGAGGTTGACATGAGTTACTTACAGACTAAGCTCTAAGAGCTTAAGAAGAGCTTAGGGGCTCCTGTCTTTGGATTTTCAGGGGCACCCAACGGCAATTTTCGGGAAAATATCTGTTCGGAAGACGATTTGAGATCTAGAATTTTCGGAGCATTTGTTGTAAAATTTCTTGCTTGCCTGCCTCCCCTAGAATTTTCGAACTTCTGCAAAATGGTATAATTACCCATTTTTAACGGATTTTGACCCTAAAAAAGGCCACCTAGAATTTTCGGGAGCCTTTTCCTGGCTGAAATTTTCGAGAAGGTAAGTTTTTATCCCTATAATTTTCGGATCACTAGACTTTCAGCTAGGGAATCCGAACAGATGAAAAGTTTTTAGGGGATAAAAATATGCCTATATCTACCGTTTGAATACTAAAATACGTTCAACAATGCTATGTTAAGTGGTTTTGAACTATATCCTCGTTGGGTGCCCCTGGATTTTGATGGACAATACTCACATTCGTAGTAGTTTCTATACTGTTTACGGTCAGCCTGATATTTCAGCCATCTCCCCGAGTCGCAAACTTCACTTGCGACTCGGAAGACTGCTAAAATTCAGGCTAACTGATAACAGTTAGAAACTACTGCTGCGCTACCACTGCAACTATTCACGGCGAACGTGAATCTTATCCAAGTCCAAAGCAACGAGCCCCTAAGCTCTTCTTACGGTCGCAAAGCCGTAAATGGATAACCGTTCAACCGCATGGCAAACATTTACAAGAGGTGGCTGTGTGAGGAAAGTTTGAAAAACCCCCTGCTCGCAACCCATTTTAATATATTTTTAATTTTGAAACAAGCCTTCACTCATTACTGTCATTTGCATGGACCCTCACTCGCCCAACAAATAATTTGCGACCAAAAGAGGATAAAGGGGACAGAGAAGGCATCCCCCATACAAACCCTATTCCATAGGTAATTCGTCTCGAGTTATTTTTAGAATCGGAATAAAGTTACCTCGCGTGCTATGCGTTGATGTTTCGTGGCGGTTTAGCATGACTAAACGTCGTGCAAAACATGTTGGGCGAAAGGCAATCAAAGCGTAAAGAGATCGAGAGCATTTCTGAATATTGAAGCGAAATGAGTCGGCGCTCACCTGGGAAAAGGGAATCGCTGGACTCTTTGACAACCCGTGAAATCAGTTTAACTTGAGGTTGTCGTAACCTCAGTGCTTTAATAAAATGAGAAATTTCGCCGGTCTATTGAAACCGGTCGTTTGTACAATAAAGCAAGTAGGACGCCAAGTGTTATTTTTGTTGAATAATAAAAGACTAATAAAAGAATAAATATCAAACCAGAAATTGCTCTCTTCAAACTATGTAAATTATAAATGATCCTGAGAGAATATTCAGGGTGTTAAGGATTTTCCTGCTGTACTGCTAGCTCTATACAAGAGAGGAAGGGCGATTCTTTTTTTAATTTCCGTTTTGCTGACACAGCTTTAGCAGAAATCTCTTTTTAGTCGTTTTCGTCGACAAAACGAATGGCAGTATCGCTCTCCGCGTCTTTCGCCATTTTTTTCTGCGTCAATTCGTGAACGGCGCGTGGCTCTGAGCGTGGGTCATCCACGCAGAAAACATTCGCGCTATGTGATTGGCTGTAGTCTAATCCCCCTTGAGATCTGTGGTCTTAAAAATAACTCGAGACGAATTACCTATGGAATAGGGTGTGAATGGGGGATGCCTTCTCTGTCCCCTTTATCCTCTCTTGTTTGCTGCAAAATATTGTTTTCTCATGCTCGGAGATAATACGAGTTTATTTGTCCTTATTTCTTTATTTTTCGTTTCTTTTTTTTGTTATTTTACGTTATTATTAATTTTTACAAAAATTATTATTTTATCATTATATCATTATAATTTTTTTATGAAAATTATTTTTATTTTTTCATGTTCCGCGATGTTCCGGGATGTTCAGGAATGTTCCGGAATGTTCCGGCATGTTCCGGAATGTTCCGTGTTCCGGGTTTTATCGACGCCCATAGTCACTAGGTTGTGTGTAAACAAAATTTATAATTTTCATTTTAGCGCATATTTCAAGCTCTTCGCAAGATCAGAAACAAAAGATCATCCTTTTACATTGCAAGTGAGGGTTTTTTAAGCGATGGATAGGCTTTAAGAGGCACGATAAATTCTTAAGAATTTTCTTTTCAGATATTCACCGATTTTGTTTGGAAGTTTTAGCGGCCAAGTGGCTGAGCCATTGCGCGTTCATGCAATTATAGCTCTGCTCCATTACATTTGCCCAATTATTTTTTTCAACAATCTAACTTAGCTGTAAACAAACTATGTTTAGCTAAATGGCTTAGTCTAAATCGATGTGGCATGGGTGATATTGACCTTCCAATTTCTACTAAATTTGTGTACCTTTTAAGTACCGAAAAAGTGATGTGAGAAGTTATAGCCGTTTGTAGCTCAGGCTTAAACATCAGATAAGAGTAGGTAAATGAACGGAGGAAGGATAGTTCTTTGCAAGCGTATGAGTGACGATTAAGTTATTTTAATGATAAGGCTAGAATTAATTATTGTAAACCTCTTTCAGTTCACTAACATGGAGGCCCCTCGAGGCCCCGTCAAAACTGTCATTCCTCTATCTTTGCAACCAAAGAGAATTCGAACCTTAGAATATGCATTCCGTATTTAGGACACCATTCTAAGACTACATGCCAAAAATCAGCCAAATCGATGAGGTACCGTATCAGACCGAAGTTCGAATTTTGCAGAAAATCACTCTTAATGTCATGTCATAAAACGTTGAACACTGTGTACAAATCGTGCTGTCATTGAGACAAGAATTAAATATTATTGTTTCCTTGGCCTCTTTTGGATAGCCCAATACGATTCTTCAACCCCATATTTGTATTATGCAAGCAGTAATTAATGATAATATTATAAATAGAATAATAATCTAGTAATTTGCTACAGTGTCTTTTAACATATAAATGATCAATGAGAATGAAAATGATAATGAAAATGGGAATTTTAAATTTATCGAAGGCGCCTCAAGTAACCAAAACGGGCATTGAAGGTGTCCAGAACCAACGCAACCTAGTCACTGTACATAGCCTGATGCCAACGCTTAATTTAAAAAAAACAAATGGAAACTTAGCCTGTGTACAGACGTCCCCTCTCCCTCAGGAAAAATCGGGAGAAGAGACGTCTGTGAATCGCCGTCGTTAATCGTGTTCTGGTATACATTTGCTTAAACTAATTTTTTGTTCTTTCGCTGACAGTTGAAAAGGCACATGTAGGTCGAAAAATAGCTTTGGCGTCTGTGTACAGGCTAGCCGAACATCTTCATGCAATGTCCGCCCAAAATCCAGATATAAGATCTCTGATTTCAGTCAAGCCAGGTCAAGCGTACCACCCAAGATCCCATTAATGTTTTTATTATTCGAAAGTTCTGAAAGTTGAACCTTTGGTAGTTGTAGATTTCAGATTCATCTCTGTGTGCATTCTTGCATGCGTGATAAGCCGTGAATTCACACGCGATTCAGTTACGAAATTTCTACCAGCTCCGTTTACCTGAATTTGATGTATATGTCTTCTATGTCTTCTAATCCATTCAAAGATTTTCAATTTGACCAAATGCAGAGAAGTTCTCTTAAAATATTCACTGCTCAATACGCATAGAGGAATGCCGATTTAAATTTGACACCAGTTACGGAAACGACTAACGGATTCATTTTTTTTCAAATAATCAATTCATTAATAGAATCTTTTTGGGGTAAATACCGACCGGTACAGACAGACGCACCCGCAACTGGTGCAACAAACATCGGTGGTCTTAACTTCTCATGACTTTTCGCAAGGACCGAAATACAAATACCGGTAAACAAATATGAATGTCCACAAAGGCTGAGCTTTTTCCTGGGGAATCTATTCTGAAGTTCATTCACCAATCACAATACCGGAAATTATTTGCGTCATGGCATTAATATTACAACCAATCAGAGGCTGTCCCCAACATTCTGGGGAAACGGGAACACGATTATCGTCGGCGATTCACAGACGTCTCCTCTCCCGATTTTTCCTAAGGGAGGGGGGACGTCTGTACACAGGCTAATGGAAACTCAAAAGGTACGACATCAAATGCCCAGCGCTGGGCAGATCTACGAAAAAATGCCTCTTCAAGGGAACTTAACACTTTACAGAAATGACCGGCAAATGCACCGGGGAGGGGCATAGGTACTGTCACAACAGCCGATATTTCAATGTTATCTTTAGAACGGAACTCAGTTGTACAGTTGTACAGATAAATGTTTATTCAGCCGTCTTGCAATTTGTTTTACCAAGATTCATAAGCAGTAAGAAGGTCCGATCGTATTTAACCTTAGATGGGAAAACGAAGGCTGCTTAAACATAACTTCCTTGAAGTTTCCGTCTCTAACAAACTTAGTTTAAACACAAACTAGAATCAGGATATTAGTAATATTCAGCACAATAATCTAGAGCAATTGAAGTGTTCTCAGCCGCTTTACCATCCTTTGTACGAGCTTGTTTTTAACTAGGAGGATGTTAGTTGTTTATTCTGCCATGAATGTAATTTTACATGAACGACTTGCCGAACATAATATTTGAACAGTATTAGCATAGCCAGACCACATATAAGCAAGCTTGTACACTGTACACTTTGAATTACCTCGAACCAACAGAACTGAATTACCTCCCGTTAAGACACAGAGCCATGCTGAATTACTTGAGTTGTCTACGAGTTAACTACGTGAGAAGATCAAACAAACTTGAAGAGTTCCAATCCTGTTGAAGTCATTTCTGCTTTGCTCTACGGACAAGTTACTAACGACCCTGTACCTCTGGCATTGTTTGTGACGTTGGCCGCGCAGTCCAGCGAAGTGTTCTACCGAGCTTTAGTCCCACTCCGTCCTTCCGTTATTCCGAATCGTCCCGTCGATTATCCTTCTATTTGTCCAGCGCAACGCCGCTTATTTTATGACAGTTAAAGACGAAGAACACCCTAAAAACCTAACGTCACAGTACGCTTAGAATTGACTACCACTGTAGGCCACGAAGATGGAATCCAACTCGCACCTTTATAGGTCTATGTGTTGCCTTTTTTCGTCTGGCTAAAATAAGACACTTTTTATTTTAGTACAACGAAAAAAATGGGAACGATTGCACTTGCATACACGACTTGCCTCTCGTCATCCATTACTAATTAATTTTAGTAAGCTGTTATTAGGTCCGGAAGTATTTTTTAACCGCAAATTAAATTGCATCCTACAAGCTGTGTACAGGAAAGAGAGGCCGAAGTAAGAAATATCCCTGTTTTTTTTTTTTTTTTTTTAAGGGGTTTATCAGTGACCCATCTTGATTTTTGCGGGGATCATATGTTATAGTATCTCTTATTTGCTAGGAAGGTTTAAGGGTTTTACTCTCTTGTATAAATAAACTATTTAGGAAGTAACTCGACTTTTATTCCACGAAATCAAAAAATGGTCTTTGCATTTGAAGAAAACAGTTTTCTTGGGACGGGAGCTTTATTGCTGCCATCTTAAGATAGCAAGACATCATAAGTTTTCTGCATTGTCTGTCACTTATGTCCAGGTTTGTACGCAGCAGCAAAAATTGCAGTTTTTGTTCGTGTGTTGTTGAAAATTGCAAGTCTGACGATTTTTCGCGCTAGTTGCGATTTTTCGCAGTTCTTTGTCATGTAAATAATCACTGAAGTTCAGAGCGAGTTGTCGATTTAACAAAATTTGCGAAAACTGCGAAAAATCGTAAGTCTTACGATTTTTTGTTACTTGAGATTTTTCGCTGTTCTTTGTCATGTTAATAAATAATCACTTAACCAGACCGAGCTGCGGATTTAACCAAATTTGCGAAAATTGCGAAAAATCGCAAATTTGACGATTTTTCACGTTACTTGCGATTTCTCGCAGTTCTTTGTCATGTTAATCAGTTCACTTTTCTCATGTTCATGATCACATAAAACAAAGCCGTTTGCCGATTTTTTTGTCCGAAAAGTTTCCGCTTTACTTTCCATTTTGGCATTTCCCTGTCAGCGCAATTAAAGGCATACCTACACGCAAAAGCCAACGCAGCCAATCTTTAAATAAAGGTTTGTTATCTAAAGGTTCGAGTTATATTCGTGAGATTCCATAATTTGTAATCAAAGTTTCGTCATTTTATGCCTTCTTTAAACTAGGAGTTTTTGAACAAGGGATCAACATCATTTACATTAACGTATTTTTCAACTGGTCAAAGTTATTTATTCACATTACATCTGGAACACAGCATCATTCACTTCAATGTAACAATTATTTTCACTAGTACATCTAAATTATGTGGTCGTTTCGCCCTAAAGTGGATTCGCCCGAGGTTGCTTCGCCCACACTTGTTTAAGTCGATCCGACCGATGACAAACAACACTCTACAACACCGCTTATTAAAGATGCTTTTCGCTTTGATTATTTTGCCGTCATTACCTAAATAGGTCAAGGGTTCTGCACGATCTTAGAAATGTCGACGATTGCTACGTCGATCTTGAATATATTTTGTATAAAGTCGTCACTGCAAAATGTTGTAGATCACTATATGCTTTCACTTTCACTTTGACGCTTATTCCTTGACAAATCAAAGTCGGACAAATCCAAAAGTAATATACCTCGGGTCTTTAAGCTGCTCTAAGCCTTCTTAAGTCAAATCAGCCATTCTTGTTTTACAGTATTCGGCGACTTCCGGACTGCCACCGAAGACTAAGAACATTTTTACACCTAATCCATCGCCAATTTACTTCATTGGGGACTATGGACGGCGAACATAGCTAGGTCGGTTGCGGGTGCCATTAAATCTGACTGAGACACCGAAAAATGGTCATATATGGTTAAACCTGATTGCTTTAACTTACTAGCACCTAACTTTCTTTTTTCGTGGCCTCTATCTGATTGCCCAAAAAGTACTTAATTGTAAAAGAACTTTTAAATATTAATTAATTGTAATAATATACGTCGTTCTTTATTCCACAAATCCCAACAAAGCTGTTGAATACGAAGCAACCATTGCAATTTTATTAAAATTTTTGGCGACTAACGGACTGCTCACCGCTGTAGCAGCACACTTTCACGTACGTAGTCCATTTTAAAATTTGCAACGCTTGGAATATGGCCAACTTTCACTTTGTGAAAAAAAAAATTAAATTCCCTGCCCAACGTAGCTACTTAATGTTAATTTGAAAATTGTAAAATCGACGCAGATCAAAAGAAGTTTTAACCGACGTTTCGTTAATGCTGCCTTCTTAGGGGTACAAGACTAAATGAGACTATTTTTGTACCCTGAAAAAGACGGCATTGAAAATACGTCGGTTTAAAACGCCTTTGAACAGCGTCGATTTTACAATTCATTTTGGCCGAGCGCGACCTCGGGTTTAGTTTTGCAAAATTCAAGATGGCGGATCAATGTGCAGCTACCGATGGCGAACTAAATTCCCAAAAAAGGTGCACTGAAGCGAGAGAAATCAAAATTTCAGCGGGGAATTCGGAACGCACATACCCTAAAGGATTTAGGCACGACATTCCACGAACTGAATAAGCTGGCTGAGTCGGTTGTGAAAGGGAATTTTGGCGCGCTTCGCGAGCGCACCAATTACTACAGGATCGGCGAGATTATGTCCTATGGTTTAACGAAGCATGGATCGTCCAAAGACCGCAATAATTATTATTCACCGTCTTAGTCCAAGAATGAGCATAGTGCATCCGTGGATGATTTGCTTTGACCTTTCCATGCCTCATGAGGTCTTTGATCTCTTGAACAAGGAGATTCTTGGTCTGACAAGATTTGGGATAGATACACCAGGTTCAGTGACTATAACATTTTCAAACCTGAGAAGATTATCGTATCTCTACGACCATTTCCAAGATTGTGGTGGGTTTAGAAAGCAACTTGGTAAAGGATAAAGAGAGGCAAAGCTTATTGTGAACTCCGAGAAGAAGGAAATAATGGTCTACAATGCTAAAGAGCAGATGTTGAGAGCAAAATTTTTTATGTATACTGGAATTCGTATGGGATTAGTCACAAATGAATAGAGGATGCAAGGTTGAATCATACAGTAACAAGTATTTCCCTAATACCTCATTGACAAAAACCTGTCAACCTTTGTGCTTGGATAATAACAAAAAAGACAGAATGCCTACCATGGATCATTGCAATTATTCCTAATTTTTCGCAATTTTTTTGACAAACCCCAGAAATTGCAGAAATCACAGTTTTTGCTGGGCACCCTTCTACCTCCTGTAACACTTGACTTAATTAATCTTAGCAAAAACTGTGATTTCTCCAATTTTTCACAATTTTTGGAGGAATCGCAGAAATTGCAGAAATCACAGTGGGGTGAAGGTCATTTCGGAGGGGATTGACTGTGACGGCACCTGTGATCTTAGGAATATTTCTGAGGGGTGTAAGAAAAATTGGCTTATTTTCTGTGGGGGGAGGCAGGGGTTCTGAGTCAGTACCTTTGATCTTTTTTTCTTTTCTTTTAGAACTCATCAGCCACTCAGATCTTGCTTTCCAAACGCAACGTAAAGGCTCTTCGGTCTGTGGTGTTTGATAAAGTTTGAAGCCTCTTTGACATTACCCAAATACAAGATTTTCCTGGTTATGAAGTTTCTCTTGAAAGTGCCATAACATGGATTATCAGGGAGTTGAGATTACATGGTGTGCAGAAAGAAATAATTGACCTAAGCGTCAAGCTTGATGGTAGGCCATTTGCAGGTGAGAACGCAATCTTTACTAAATACAGTGTAACTTATTTCCAGATTTCTTTATTGTATTTTGCAACAACTGTGTTGCACTTAAGAAAGAAAAACATAGAAACAAAATCAACCGTGAAATTGGGTTAAAAATTATGACACCAAGGGACATATAATAGTGTCCGAATTATTTCTTAACTGTGACTGAAACAAGTTCATCCTTATGAAACCCTGTGATCTTTTATCATGGGTGAAGTCTTGGACTGAAATAGTCTTTTTTGTCAGTATTCTTAAACATTTACCATTCCATATCCATAATTTTCACTTGAAAGATATTCAGTCATAGACAGTGCAGAGATAAAATAATGTAAAGCAGGGTATATAATATATTGGAGTTTAAAACTTGTTGTCCATATTATTGTTGTCTGTATTAGGGAGTAAATTTTAGAGAAAATACATGTGCTTTTTGTTGCGACAAATCCGTTAAATACAGGTGTCTGTATTAAGTTTGAGGGGGGGTAACATCAAAGTGGCAGGGTAAACATAACCAAACACTTTGAACTCTAGGTCATGAAGTGGTGCTGAAATTTTTGAAGTGCCTTTTTTTTGTTTCCTCTCATTTGTAGGGCGCAGTCAGGTCTTAATGGGTGTAGTCCCCAAAGACACACCATTCCTGTCTAATCAGAGCTGCAAATCAGTGCAGTGCCCTTTACCTATTGCTAATTGTAAGGAAGACTGGTATGTTGTATTTAAATTTGATTCATTAGTGAAATAGTTATTTGTTTCCAAAATAACTAGTTTTGTTAGTGAAAATTTTTATTGTACCTTTTTGAATGTGTAATTTTTGGTTGTCGACCAGTTATGCATGCAGGCTGAAATAATTTGTCGATTTACAACGAATTTATTATATGAGGCCTAAAGGCCCCAGTAAACGATCATTTTTGAAAATTTTACCGCAAAGGTCCTAATTTATTAGCGGGCCACTCAAACCCGACCTTTATATGTTTTCAAGTCTTAAGAACTATCTGCCGCAGACTAGACGAGCAGTAGTATTTCATTTTCCTTTTTTTTTTTCATTTTAGTAATAACTTCAGTTTACCAGTAACTTTACTTTTTATTATTATTAGGGAAAACCTAAAAAAGCCGATTGTTAATGTGAACAAACAAAAGGATGCACTAAAGAAGAATGGAATCACAGTGGATGGAGTGCATTATGCTGTGAGATTTAAAGGTAAGTTTCACATAATAATTAATAAGGTATTTTTTAGTGTCATAATTTTTAATCCAAATGCCTGCATGTACATTGACCTCTTTATAAATATTTTTAGCTACAGTTATATATACTTGACCTGAAGTCCCTCTATCTTTTGCTGGAACAAATAGGGAAAGCGAACTTCAGCTTGGGAAACGAGGAACTGAAGTAGAGTGTTGCTTCATCTGCAAAGCATTAAGGGTATGTGGTTCTATTCAAAATCTCTGAGTCAAAAAATTCTACTATGCAGGTTTTGACCTTACCAATGACCAACTTACCAATATAGTACTATTAGTTTTTCAGTTTTGCTGGGTAAAATTTCTTATTAAAAACTAGCTATGAATAATTGCTATTTTTATTGTTACTTTACATATTAGGGATGTAATTGCGATCTTGGTCCGCATACAGTTTATTTGGAACACTTTAGCATGTCCAAGGCCTGGCAATATTGGAGGGTAATTTTATAGTTATAGTTTGGGTTTACTAAGAATTCTCCGATGATACTTGTTGAGGCATGCAGCCCTTGATTTTTCATGAATTTCAGCATTTGTATTCACAGTAATTTCTAATTATAAAAGGCATTCAAAACAAGGTTATCTCAATACGGTTAACCTCTATTCAAAAAATAAATTTCCTGGTATAGTGAGTGAATCTCTTCATCCCAGCATTTCTAGCTTAATAAGTATGTTTTCTATAAAAGACTAACTTTTTATATAGACCTCATTTTAGCAATAATATGTTGTAAATTAAGCCTTGCCTTTTGTAAAAGGGGAAGTTCCACTGCATGGAAAAGAAAACAAAAAAGCATTTTTTTGGACAAACGTGGTGTTTAATGCCCCTGTCTATAAAATGTTGGAAGTTATCCTTGTCTTGTTTTCCTAGAAAGCACATATTATTTTTCCATAATAATATATCACAGTCTTCCTTTACTGTAGGTGCATCAATGTTGTAGGGGCACTGTCATAAAAGACTGAAAACCTGTCGAGTATAATACTTGAGTTTGAAATCTATAAACCTGTAAAGTACCACTTCAGGGGAGATATCCCCCACAACTAACAAAATAATGGATCTTCTTTTTTATAGTTTCAAAGGCATCCGTGATGACTTAGAGTTGCTTCTTGATTTTAATGTCTGCACCCTTCACTGCGAACTTAGAAATACTGAAGAGCTGTTGTCATCATTGGGTTTGTTTTCGTACAAAGTGGGTTCACTTGATGAATGTAATGCTGAATTGGCAAATTATGGCCCTGAGAATTTTAGCAGCAGAATAACGATGAAGATGAAGGAGGGCCAAGAAATTCCTGTTGAAAAGCACAACATCCAGGTGTCTTCATTTTCAGGTACCTTCTATCTTGTTTCATTTTTGTCATGTTTGCTTTCATTCACTTTATCCACTTCAGGGCTTTTACTTCCGTGCTGTAGCAGCTGTGTGAGTTTCATTTGTACAATACCTTGATCCTTAATATGAAAACTGTTACACTGGTTTGTAATGAAGATGTCATTAAGGAGGGGAATTTTAAATCCTGTTTGTTTCTTTCTGTACTATGAACGTGAGTTCCTCACAAACATTGAAACGATTGTCACGAACTCCTTAATTGCCTCATGACAAATTGAAGTCATATTTTGCTGATCCAGAAAGTGCTAAAGAGGCCCTCCTGAATAAAGTCACATTTTGTAATGATAGAATCAAGGTATGGATCAGGATATTACATGATTTGAATGTTTCACTTAAACCAATGCAACACACAATAATACGACCCCTTACACTTCGTGATGTGACTAGCTAACCTGTTTTCCTTAGAAACTGGAAAGAAGTTCAAAGAAGACTGGAATTCTGGCAGGGCAGGCTACATGAAATCGAGGAAAGATATGTGGAGCTGTCAGAGAAGTGTGTTGGTGGGTTGGTTGCTAAAAGGAAACGAGGAAAGAAAAGGCAGAAGGTGGACAATGCTGATCTTTGTCAGCTATCTGATTATGCAGCAGAAGTGTTCTACTAATTTTTTTTAAAGGTAATAAAATAATCAAGTCTTTTTTTACTTAATTAGAAGACACATTGGAGAGTTTTATGAGAAGTAAGATATGGGGCAAATTCAGACACGTTAAGTTAAAACTAGTCGAACTGATTTTGCTTTAATGAACAAAATTCTTAACTTTAACAAGTGGCAGTTACAAAACACGGTCACAAGGGAAGGTCACTGCATGCTCTTATAGAAAAACTGAGATAGGCATGCAGTTTCCTCTTAACTTAAAACACGTACCTCAATTGTAATTTGGGCTTTTCGTATAATTATTCATTTTGATTTCAGGTTTACACTGACTGGAAAGACATTTCTGAAGTTTATTAGAAGTACTGTCTTCGAGGAAGATTAGCAAGATTTAATTGACATTTTTGACATACAGGTATGTGTCGGGTAATTCACTTTTAGTAAGAGTGTAAAGTACCATTTGAAAATGAAGTCCTCTTAATGGAAAATATGAATGATGTCTAAAACTATTACAATAATAAATTTAGACAAGAAGTTTAATACAGAGCTCTGTAGTGGAATTTCTTGTAAATCTTCCACCAGACACCAACAATTGAAAGCCATTGGATGAGGAGAAATTCAAAAATAATTTCCAGTCACTTTAACCGACATTCGAAAACTCATTAATAATCCATAAAGAAAAAAACAAAAGAAAGAACTGCTTAATGAGTGTCTATCTGATAAAGGCAAGGCTAAACTTTACATCCAATTTTTTAGATTAAAAAACAACAGATCTAAATATTAGTACAAGATCTATATCAGAGATTTTGAAGCCGTTCAAAAAATTTGCAGTCATGTTTAATCAGAACCTGGAAATACGCTCAGGCTGGTCTTTTAAACAATACTTAAAGCTTGATTATACAATGAGGCACATACATTATTATTTTAAACGTAAAATGTTTAAGATATTCACAAAGTACAGGTCACATTCCACAGCTGGTAATAAGTACATGTCACTGCTCCACGGATGAATTGCCAAACCACACAGATTCCCCTCTATCTAATAGAGCATTTTGTTAAGAGTTTAGGGCTTGCAAACACTTTTAATGCTATTCATTTGTCTGTGTCATGGTGAACTGTACTCTGACCTGTGGAAAAGTTACCTGTATTTTAGACCCGCCATCAGTTACTGCACAGTCTTCAATGTTGATTTTGACAACTGTTTAACACCCATGGAAATATGCCTCTTTTTTCTTTTAGTGCAAAGAATGGGGATTCCTTTTAAGGGAAGTGTTTGGCTGCAACCTGGGCACAGGTGATTATGGCCACATCACCACCGAACATGCCAGCAGCATGCTGTTTAGAAACCACCTCAACTTGAGGGAGTATTCAAATCAAGGCTTTGAGGCAGCACACTCATTACAGCATCAGTTATATTCAAAGGCTACTTCCCATGACAGGCATTGACATGCTACATCAAGTTAGTTTTATATTTTGCTTTTTTAGTACTTTATTTTTTTATATTATCATACATTTCAACACTACAGTACTTGAAACTAATAATAATTATTGTTACCTAGCTACTTAAATATTGTTAGAACTAAACTAACAACTCTTTTTAAAGAAAGGTTAGGAAGCTCATCGTGGCATTTTCACATTGTTTTGTGATACCACAGATGATGCATAGTTCATAAAGATATGAAAAGCTCTTGAATTTTAGCTACCCTCTTAAAAGCTCTTGAATCTAAGTAGAGTCAATGGAAAATCCTTGTTTTAAATATCCTTTAATCTTAAGATCTTTCATTGTTAGCAAAATAATTTCCTGCTAAATGCTAAAGGTATTTTTAAAAAATACCTTCAGCATCAGTTTTTCATGGGATACTGCAAACTGTAAACTGCAGTCTGCAGTCACCCATTTGCAGTTTCACTTTGCCTGGATTTTAAACTTTAGGCAGACATTCATTGTTTATCATCAGCTCTAGATCTAACTAGCACATCAGAGGGTGGTGTACAAAGCTGCTTCGTGCTTTTAAATGTAAGGCTGAACAATAATATTATTGTTAGTGGCAAAAACATTGCTGTAAGTCACCTACTGCTGTAAGCCCTTCCTGCCATTCAAACTTGAACTGCAAACTGCAAACGCGATCAGAAGACCACTTGACGTTCTCATATTTGAGACCTGTTTGCAGTGTCCCATGCATGAAAAACCTGATGCTAAAGGTCTTTATTGAAATTTTAAATGCCAATTTACAGTTAGTATTGAAGTCATGGTTCTAAGCATACCATATTAGTAAAATATCAGTTTTTGGGAGCTACACTGTACATGTTCTTGAATATTATGTATCTTTAATATTGTGTGAAAACTAGAATCCATTGGGGAAAAAGGCAAAGTCTGGTTAATCACATGTTCTTGTTGGTATTGATGTTGTTGGCACTTTTGAATAATCAACTCTATTTCATTATATTAAGTCCAACAGATTTTGCAACATTTAAATCTTTTCTGAAAAGTTGCTGTTCCTGCGGCTTTGCTTCAGAATGGCTATAGAGAGCATGGAAAATGGTGATTATCTTCTAAAATGTTTGCCAGCTAGAAACATATAATGGAACTTCTTTTTATGTCAGTCCCTTAGATATGTAGTCAAATGTATTCTCCCTGGTTGATCGAGACAACGTTATGTAAAAAACTGAGAGTTGTGTATTCCCATAAAAAGCATACACTATATCCAATGACAACATCACATATGTACTTTATCTTTTTCTACCTGAAATGGGGTGAGATAACATTAATATGTTGTCATTCTTCCTCTTGAGCAGTAGAAAACTAACCACATAAAAACTTGCAGTAAGCTTAGAGCTTAATATTGAACACAGTCTGTTAAAATCTTTTTTTGTCGTTGTTGTTTTATTAACTGTGACTGGTTCCATTACTCTGCCAATGCCAATTTTTTTTTTTTGTATGTCAGGCAAACCATTCCAGAGGCTGTGGTTGGTCCAGAAAAAAAGAAGTGTCATGGTCAAAAGATGACATGGCCTGGAATTTCACCATGAATGACTTGTTCAACAAAATGTTTGGCAAGGATGCTCTTTCTTATGAATTTGACAAAGGTTTAGAACGAGTGGTAATGTCACCCGACTGTTTACCTATCTATCAATATGATCATGCACTGTGGGAGCAGCTCTTTCCTACAGTTTTGACCAGTTTTACTTCCTTCCTGGAACAGCAACAAAGTCCACAATCCATTCCAGCTAACACCCCAGCTTCCAGCAACACTGGCCCGGTCAGCAGCTCTTCCACAAGCCTCTCATCAAGCCCCGCCACTAGCCCTTCAAATTCCAGTTGTAGCCCTTCGTCCAGTGTCACAGTGGATACTAAAACTGCCTTTGTTCCTCAACCATCAGAACCTTTGTTTATTCATGATTTATGAATTTGTGCTGCAAATGATTGTCCTAGAGGCCAACTTGCTACCCTTAATCTTCCGCCTGTAATTCAAATTTCAGATGATGAGATTGAGCTGGTTGTTGATCCTGGGTGTCTTCACAATCCTCTGCAGTCCCCAGTCAGGCCCTCAGAATCAGCAATCTCTAAGGGTTATAGACTGATGGATGCGTGCCCAACTGGAGAAGACAGTGATGATGAGGATTTCGACACTGCAGTCAAGTTTGGAGATCTTGGGGTCTTTGACAGCAGAGCTCTAGGCATTTGGATGAAAGCATCAAAAGCTTCCTCCATTAAGTTTAGAGTCTAAGAAGAGGAAAATTGGATGAAAACTACAAGCACCACATTAACCCCTCAGCAGATTAATGAAATTAGGGCTTTGCTTTTTGACAGTGAACCTCAAGACAAAATTCTTAGAATTGGTGATGTGATGGTTGATGCTGAAGACCTTTCAACCTTAGCTGCTGAGAGGTGTACATTAGTGGCTTTTTGATTGATGCTGCATGTTTGAGGTACAGTGAGGAACCCATGCAAAAAAATTCCCATTCCTTAATGTATCTACTTTCATTTCCACAAACCTGGGCTTTAACCAGAAATGTGCAATTTCTACAAACAAAGTTGAAGCCCTACTTTTCAAGAATGGATCTTGGTGATGTTGTATGGATCCTTACTCCAATCCACGTAAATGGCAACCACTAGGGTCTCCTTTGCCTAAATACGGCACAGCAGCAAGCATTCTGTGATTATGGCTGAAAACAGAGTCCTCCTACCAACATCACTGAATTGGCTGACAATCTGCTTTCCAACTCAGCGGTTTGGAATGCCCAAACAGCCATTATTTAGGGAAGGTTATGCTAGCTGTGGCATTGGTGTGATCTTGGCAGTCTTTGATTTCATAGACAACCCTGTAGACAGTGGAATCCTCACTTTCATTGGAGTTTTCATGACATGGGGAGTCATCACCAGAGACTTCTTTATCATTTTACACAGTGGAAATAAGTAATCCGTGTAAATATCACCGTTGTAGATTGTCTGCCTATTTTAAGTGAATTGTCCATGCGATACTGTCCTTGAACTGTGAATGAAACCGATTTTGACAATATTATTGTTCTGAATTAATCTTTTCAAGTCTTTCAATGACATACTTGTTATTAGAATGGGAATGCTGTTGACAATATTATGTTAAGAGTTTCCTCTCCATCTTAAGGTTTACAGGCGGCACGCCCAAACTGCGGAGGTGATGGAACCCAGTTTTCGCTGAATTAATTTTTTCAAAGCTTTCAATAAGATAGCTGTTATTAGAATGGAAATGCTGTTCACAATATTATTTTAAGAGTTTCCTCTCCCTGTTAAGGTTTACAGGCGGCACGCCCAAACCGGGGAGGTTATGGAACCCAGTTTTCCCTGAATTGCTTTAAAGCTTTCAATAAGATACTTTTTATTAGTGTGATGAAAATGTTTTTGACAATATTATTGTAAGGGTTTCCTCTCCCTCTTAAGGATTACAGATGGCACGCCCAAACTGGGGAGGTGATAGAACCCAGTTTTTGCTGAATCAATTTTTTTAAAGGTTTCAATAAGATAGTTGTTTTTAGAATGGAAACTCTTTTGACAATAGTATTGTAAGGGTTTCCTCTCCCTCTTAAGGTTTACAAGCGGCACGCCCAAACAGCGGAGGTGATGGAACCCAGTTTTCACTTAATTAATTTTTTTCAAAGCTGTTAGTAAGATAGTTGTTATTAGAATGGAAATGCTGTTGATAATATTATTGTAAGGGTTTCCTCTCCCCCATTAGGGTTACAGGTGGCACGCCCGAACTGCACGGTTTATGGAACCCAGTTTTCGCTTAATTAATTTTTTTAAAGGTTTCAATAAGATAGTTGCTATAAGAATGGAAACTCTTTTGACAATATTATTGTATGAGTTTCCTCTCCCTCTTAAGGTTTACAGACAGCACGCCCAAACTTTGGAGATGATGGAACCCAGTTTATACTTAAATAATTTTTTTCAAAGCTTGCAACAAGACAGTTGTTATTAGAATGGAAATACTGTTGACAATATTATTGTAAGAGTTTCCTTTCCATCTTAAGGTTAACAGGGGGTATGCTAAAACTGCGGAGGTGATGAAACCCAGTTTTCACTGAATTAATTGTCTCAAAGCTTTCAATAAGATGCTTATGATAGGAAGAATGAGATTGAATTCTAACTTTTTTTCAATTTTACTAAGGACAACACCTTCACATAAGTTATTGTCTCAAAAGTAATGTTGTTTGCTCTTTTTTAAGTTTTTAGGCAAAAGACACGGCATTGATGTTCAGCTAAAATTCCAATGAAGAACCGAATGAAAAATAAAATCCTGCAGGTCAAACCAGGGAGTTTGACATTGCACTGACTGCAGGCGACAAAAAAACGGCTCTTTTAGGAGCCACCATATGTATTAAAAGATAATGACCAATCACAGAGTAGGCAAGTAAGTGGTCATTAAACTGTATCATTTTAATCTTTATGCCCTACTTTCAGCAAAGATTGAACAGATTTAAAAGCTGTTTTGTTGAGCACAAACTGATTTTTTGCTGGTAAAAGCAGCTACTGATTTGTTAACTAACATTAACTTGCTACAAATTAAGAACAAAATCACTGAAATACATATAAAATTCATATAGGCTTTTCAATTTCCTTTAACAGGTAAAAACATTATAAAGTAGATTTAAATAGCATGTCTGTTTAGTTAGTGTCTATATAAGGTAAAATTTGCTTTTGTGGTTTTACTAAAGACGCATGAAGAAGTTGCATTGTGTTGGTTTAAAATTTTTTTTTCTATTTTCAACAATGACTACACCTTCCCATAGATACTATTGTCTTCCAAGGTTGATGTTTTATGCTCTTTTCAACTTACACTTTAGTGAATAATATGATATCCATGTCACGCTTACATTTCAAAGAGGCAGAGAAGAATAAAAAAGCAAAATTAACCTCTGTACAGGTCAATCAAGGAAGTTTGACAATTAACACTACTCTTTGCAGGTAAAAAATGGAAGAGAAACAACTTCCCAGATATTTCAGGGAAGTGAAGTCCACTTTAAAGCCATTGCCTGAATGTTTGATCAATATTGAATAGACTGCAAAAAAACTGTTCATAAAAAGAAGTTTGAAACAGTTACTTTTCTAATATAGAATCTTATTGAAAGTTTTCCATTCCTTGTGGTGGAGTCTAGATCTGGCCACCAGATTACCTCTACCTCCCTTGTAGTCCTTCCTTGTCCTGGACCCACCTCCAAACTTGCTTTGGCTGTTAGACGTTTGGTTAATAGATCCCGTGACGACTCCTCATTTCTGACGGTGCTCCAAAAACTATGGTTCTTGGTAGCCTGGAGTTCCTCCTGAGGGCTAAGGTCAGATCTTTTATCCACTTCCTGTAGGTCACTGTACCAGGCCGTATCATGTAGTTTAAGGAAGGTTTGTTCATGCAATGCATCAGTACATGAAGTGAGGCTATACACTTTATAGGAAACTCGCCTTGTTGATGGGCAGTAAAATGGAGGCTTCTTATGTGGTACCTGCTTCATGCTATGCACCCTGCATCCCATTTGACAAGCTAAGTGCCCAAAGTACCTTTCAGGAACTTGTGGGAATTGTAAAGTCACCGAACCACCTAGAAATGAAAGTAGACGAAACCAGCTACAATTGAATTGGGTCTTCAGCACATTTTTTTGACAGGAGAAGTGTAAGTTTAAGCTTTCTGAGATCATCTGACATTCTAAGTAAAATAAAGATTTTATTCATTTATTCTCGCACAGTCGTTCTGTTTCGTCACGCAACGCTCTTCTACCGTAGCCGGGATCATTGTGTGACGAGCGAAACTCGAGTAACGCGCGCTCGTGCCAGTGAGAGAATCGGCTAAATGACGGGCAAAGTACTTTGCTACTAAACTGGGAACTAAATGCTTAAGAAAATAGCAAAGTTTGAGGGTAAAGACTGTACGCACAACTGAAAAGATGATTGGGTAGTACCTTAGGTGGCTTTTAACGAGGAATATTCAAGTGCGTAGATCTAAATTAAAAGAGATGCAAAATGCTTAGGTGGTATTAGGTTTTGTGCCGTTTAAATTCGCCACTTACCACGTAAACGAGGAGTAAGGGAAACGTTTATCTGCTCCGTAAGCCCTGCCAGCCACGATAAATATCCTATTTTAAAATCTTGCGATCTCCTGTTAAGAAATCCAATGTCGGGCACTGAAGACTTGTTCTGCTCGTTGTCCAAAAACAGCGCATTTAAGACTCGATCACTTTCCCCCGTGTGTTTTCGTTCCGCGTGCTTTTGAGTGGCGCTAAAAGGTTTAAACTTTCCAGTACATAAACAGCATTTCTGTGAAAACGTAAAGCGCAGATCCATGTCGTTGTCAGCTATAACTGATTCGTTAATTTTCCTGTAGCAAACTAGAAATTTGTCGAGTAACATTCCTTGTCAATCACATAGGTTATGAGAATAAAGGACGTGATCACACAGCGCTTGATATAGAATAACTTCTCCTAACCATTTAAGAGGGAAATGTGTGAGGACAGGAAAAAGGAATTTACTTTTGATATGTAGGTTTAGTACGGTTGTTCTTGAAACAATGGATTCTGTTTTATTTAGAGACAATTTTCACGTACTATGTGCTATCTTCCGTAACGGAAGTCTTTTCCCGTGAATGAAAACATGGACTCCAACGAGCGAGAGGAGTTATGCAAAAAAAGGAGAGCGAGTATTCCGACTAAGGGATGGAAAGTACCCTATAAGAGCGCATTCAAAAAGAGAGAAAACAAAGCAAAATAAGGCATGGCAGAGGAGAAAATGGGAGGAAGGGTTGAAGAATGAGAACTTTCGTGTACCAGAAAGAGAGGAGTTGCCACAAGACATGACGAGAGGAGAAATGTGATGAGAAGACTCGTGGACCAGAACTACAGAAGATGCCAGAAGAGGGAGAGGAGAATGAAAAGGTTCGCGAATCAGAAAGTGAGAAGGTGGCAGAACCACTGCCAGCAAACAAGAAACGGATCGAGGCCAACAAACTATCTCCAGAGGCAAATACTTTTTCCAGAGGCAAGGTAATGGTCAATTTATCACATTCGACGTTAAAACGGAAAGGTCATACAGAAGAGAAACACGTGCCGGCCGCAAAAATTTCACGGAAACAAATCGAAGTTAGCTCCAGAAAGTTAGCATCGGCAAGAACGCAGATGCTCTTGCGTTTCAGGAGATCAATAGGTCTTTGCTGAAAGTGGATAAAAGCCAAAAAAACTGGGAACGGAAGCTTCGGGAACTGCTACATCGCCCTATACCGCAATGAATACCGCATTGTTGCTAAAGAAATGAAAATAATTGAATCCACAAAGAAGACAAGAGAGGAAGTGTGGCGAGAAGCATCGGCAATCAATGGAATTAGAGACCACTGGGGAATCCCTCTTTTTTTTGTTTTTTCCACAGATCGGGCACCATTTTATCTGGTTCTCTAGTTCCACGCTTTGCGAAAAAGTTATTCAAGATGTTGCCATGTGCGCAAATATCTTAAAGCAAACATGCGAAATACTAATGTTCATCCATGAAAGAGGTTTCTTCCACAACGATCTGAAGAGCAGTAATGTTGTAATTATCGATTTTGGAAAAAGCTGCAAGATTGTTAAACCCAGGTTACGTAAACCCAAGGTGAACATATTGAGAAATCGATGAACAAATTTCCGCACATCGCATCGGAAATACATCGCGGTGAAAGACAGTCCATCGCTAGCGAAGTGTTTTCGTTTGGCTATCTGGTCACTCGTTTATTTAAAGACGCTAAGCTAGAAATTCCACCAGTCCTGAAGGAAGTGGCTAAGAAATGCCAGAGGTCAATCCCAGGAAAACGTCCTAAACGTTTCCCCACAAATATTCCATGAATACGGCGCTTTCGCATTAAAATCGACCCTCTAGCTTGTTATGATTTTAGCAAAAACTGCGATTTCTCCAATTTTTAGCAATTTTTGCTACTGCTTGCAAACTTGGACATATCTCTTATCTGTACATTTATTTTAGGCATTAGCAGCTTGGTCACAGGCTCCTACATGTACCATTATTATTACCAGTATTATGTACCATACTGGTAAGCTCTTATTGGACCATCCCAAGGGAAAGATGCTTACAACATTGGGAGCAAGATCATTTTCAGCAGCAGCTCCGAAGCTCTGGAATGGCCTACCTGTGGAGCTTCGTCAAGCAACATCACTCAACAGTTTTAAATATCGACTTAAAACCTATCTTTTGAATAATTTTTTTATAGTTTGTAACTTAGTTTATTTTATTCTCACGGTAATGTATTTTCGTTTTCTCTTAAATATATGATTGTAAAGCGCTATTGATCAGAATATGTAAAAACGCACTATATAAATTGGTAAGTTAATTAATTAATTAATTTGTACTGGAGCCATAATCGGGAGTAGAAATCGTAAGCGCCGAGTCCACTCGGTTCCTTGACTAATTGCACTATTTTTAGCAAGAATTGAGCCACTCTCAACTTTATTAACTCGCGCGGGGACCCGCAAATTTGACAGGCGCCCGTATGGAGTTTCAGGAGATTGGTGATCTTCTTGTAACTTTACTTAAGTGATCTTTAAACTTTCCAAGTGCTTCATATCTCATGTGTAATATACACCTATGTTATATCTAGTATTAAATATATATTATCTGATCAATGAGAAAAAATGAGAATGAAAATGAGAATTTTAAATTCATCAAAGGTGCCTCAAATAAGAGGGTTTCAATGGGGTTAACCGATATGCGTAAAACGGCCAAAAATCTAGCCGATAGCTGTAAAAATTGAAAAATTTTAACCGTTAGCCGTAAATAGGGTAAGAAAGAATTAACCTTAAAAGAAAGTGCTCCCTAGATTCGCTACTTTTAAGGAAGGTACTAAACTTACTTATGGTTGCGTTTTTTATTTCCCGGCTAGTGTGATTCCGTACGCACGCTAGGCGAAACGCCTTTTAGGAGTTAACCAAGCCTAGGCTCCATTTCCGGAGCTCTGTCGGGGAACTAACTAGCGAAAGTGTAGCTTCTTGCTGGGGATTAATATTTGCAATTTTCCGGAGGTCGTGCCCTCGAAACACTAGTGGAACAACACGCAGAGATGTCACTGTTTGTAAAACACGTTGCCGATAAACACCATTTCCCTGTTTTTCTCTGACGCTACGGTAGACATTGCCATGTCTAGTCCCTGTACGGCGTATACCCACGCAATCTCGGTCAAGGCATTTCGGTGGCGAACTCGCTCGGACCACGTGACCCGAAACGCGTTAGCCGCGCGGAATAATGTGGCCTACGGACAAGGCAACGGCAGACAATCGGTCCGTACAGTCCTTCGCTATCATTAAAAACACTGGACACGGGAATTTTGTTATTGGCCGTTTTCACACTATAGCTAGAAATGGATCATCCGTCTGAGACTAGCCTGTGTACAGTCGCGTCCTCCCCACAGACACTCCTTCTCCGATTTTTTCTGAGGGGAGGGGGCGGCTGTACACAGGCTATCTGGAACGGATAATCCCGTCTTCAAAAGTCAGGCGGATTGTTCATTCAAAATTAAAACTATTCCATTTTCTAATTAAGACATATTAACTATCTGACGCGAATCATCAAACGGATAACTCGTCTCGCACGAATAATCCTTCTCTAGTGTGAAAACGGCCATTTCTGTTATAATGAATGTCGCGCCCCGGCCTTGATTTGACGTTCGCGTGTCTGCTTTTGCTTTTTCACAAAGATTATTTTTAAATTGACTATTGACAACAAACAAACAAGCAAACAAACAAATTAAAATTAAACAGGTACGACAACAGGTGCCCCAACACTGGGTAGACCGTCACATTTGTTAGCTATTCGATATTCGATGAGCTTTATTTTCTTAAGGTGACTCGACCCAGTTTTTTTTGGGGGGGGTACCTTCCTACTTTGAAGCTCTCTGGTATCCCCACCTTTACTTTTATCGTAAGTCTAACACATAGAATGGATAACATATAGATCAATCTACAATATAACATAAAATTTTTGGCGATCGGAGTAAATGTCACGTGGTTATAATGCCACGCCCCTTTGAGGTCTGGGTCGAAAATCTGCTGTTGCCGGCATTTTTTCGTGAAAATCTCTCGGCTACACATATTCCGCATTAGTGCCTTGCGCTGAACAGAGTTTCACCAAAATCGCAAAGACCCAATTCGAGAAATTCAGCGGTTTCCAAATTTAGGTCATAATTTATGCGAAAATGATAAGCAAACTTTACAAGGATTATATCTAATAAACTATGAGATTCATCTCTTTATTTTGGGTATCGTTATAACAGATGGGTCCTAGCAAGTCAGCAAAACAATTTAGGGCCTTGTAAATGCTCGCGATCTCGAGCAAAGCAAACATATAGAAATTATAGTTTTCGCTATTTGTTGACGTTTGTCAGCGTTTAAGAGTCGATCTCACGAAAAAAGCATTTTCTTAAAAATTCGTAGTTTTTTTTCCTTCAAATTTTTTCAGGGCCACAATTGATTAACTAACTACCCGGACTCTGAATTTCATGGTCATTGAAAAACTGTGACATTACCTTCTATTAGCCCAAACTTGAGTAAACATTGAAGATTTTTAGCGTTGCTGTATAATGACAGACTAGAAACAATAGACAACTCCCAAAGCACAAACTCAGCCAAAACGCTAAAAATCTTCAATGTTTACTCAAGTTTGGGCTTATAGAAGGTAATGTCACAGTTTTTCAATGACCATGAAATTCAGAGTCCGGGTAGTTAGTTAATCAATTGTGGCCCTGAAAAAATTTGAAGGAAAAAAAACTACGAATTTTTAAGAAAATGCTTTTTTCGTGAGATTGACTCTTAAACGCTGTCAAACGTCAGCAAATAGCAAAAACTATAATTTCTATATGTTTGCTTTGCTCGAGATCGCGCGCATTTACAAGACCCTAAATTGTTTTGCTGACTTGCAAGGACCCATCTGTTATAACGATACCCAAAATAAAGAGATGAATCTCATAGTTTATTAGATATAATCCTTGTAAAGTTTGCTTATCATTTTCGCATAAATTATGACCTAAATTTGGAAACCGCTGAATTTCTCGAATTGGGTCTTTGCGATTTTGGTGAAACTCTGTTCAGCGCAAGGCACTAATGCGGAATATGTGTAGCCGAGAGATTTTCACGAAAAAATGCCGGCAACAGCAGATTTTCGACCCAGACCTCAAAGGCGGGTGGCATTATAACCACGTGACATTTACTCCGATCGCCAAAAATTTTATGTTATATTGTAGATTGATCTATATGTTATCCATTCTATATGTTAGACTTACGATAAAAGTAAAGGTGGGGGTACCAGACAGGTTCAAAGTAGGATGGTACCCCCTAAAAAAACTGGGTCGAGTCACCTTAAGAAACCATGAAAAAACCTTGAAATCTTCAAGTCTTCCCTTTAAGCAACGTTTGGTGAGTTGATATTCATAGTACTTTAACAATTTGATTTGCACCAGATATTCGAAGGAAAAACAAAGGAAAGTGAATAGCGCTTTCATTAATGTCCAGCAATACCCAATTTCGCACAATAATAGTCTAAATCTAGCATTAAAACAGTACATTGTTGATACGGTTACACTGAAGCATTCAAAATAGCTCATGTACGTTAAGCGTGCCTATGTTCTTTTGTTTTGGGGTACTGGTAATGTGCGATATAGATTTTAAAGCAAAAGAAAATAAAATTTAAACCAGGGATAAAATCGAACCACAACATATAGGTGGTTGCTTGCCCACATTAATGTTGTGGTCTTGATAATAAACACAGACAATGTAAATAAAAAATAAACTTACAAGGACTTTAACTTAGATAGATTGGAAAATATCCCAGGTGGAAGCTGCTCAAGTTTGTTGGAGTCTAGCCACCTGCAAGAATTAACGGGACACGGTAAATCGTTAATTTATCAAATGGAAATTTGCCCTCAAGGACTCCAACCTGATTGGTTTCTTCACGGTGGAGCGCTTGTCCTGTTCCTGTTCTGAAGAAGCCAAAGCAGCAAAAGTTTTTAAATGGAAGTTTATGTATTTATAATTGTTGCATAGATGTTTTAAACATTTGACTTCGAATTGAAATGAAACATAAAATGCCCCCTGATTTGGCCAAAGGACAAAAAAGACCCTGTAAATTTTCGGATGCCAAAAGCACTCGTGGGATCGAAGATAACAGATAAGTCTTCTTCTCTTTCGGACCCTAGATCTGTTGCCATGTGTTTTATTGATTACGCGGAGTTTTTTTTTTTTGCTTTAGCGAGTTATATCTGCGATGTTACGTTTTTCCCATCTTATGTGTCCTTTTTCCCAAGAATCTTCGAAGTGTGGCCATTTTCGAGACGGGACGCGGATCGTAGACTTGCCAACTTGTCCCGTCAAGGCCTTGGAGGTCTACATCTCGTGGCTCAAATCAAACTTATAGAGGATTTACCGCTGTACAGGGCCCTTTGCTACTCCTCGTTCAAAAGAAAGAGTACAAAGCCAAGAGATTAGCTATACAAGAGCTAGAGAACTCATCAAGGACGTATTGGAGATTTTACCGGACGGTTCGAGGATTAGTGTTTTTAGCCTTAGTGCTGGAGGAGTCACTTCTGCAGCTAATGCCGGTGTCGCTGGTAGATTTTTCAAGCGGCATGGTTGTTGGGCGAGCGAGAACGCCAAGAATGGCTACGTTAAGGACGATTTTAATTATTGCCTATCAGTCGCAAAATCTTTGGGATTCTGATTTATGCTTTATTGTAAAAGTTATTATTTTTTCGTTTTAAACCGTGCCCGGAAGGGCGGGAGGGTTCTGTTCACAGGGTCGGGGTTTTTCCTCAGCTTTTGCCCCAGCGTGCGCGGTGAGGGTTTGCCATCCTTTGGATGGTCCCTGGTTCTCTCTCAGGTTGATATTTCCTTTTTCTTTCATAAGCTACTATAATTGTATGCACCTTTGTAGTTGATGAATTAGCTTACTCAATAAACGTGCGGCCTCCAGTGGGCACGCGATAGCATATGGTATGTGGTTGTTGTTGTTGTAACGTACAGGTATGGCGGTCTGTAGGGAATTTAGACGAGAGCAGGAAATTTCATAATAGGCCGGCGATAATTGTGTTACCTCTTCCAATCTCTAGAGGCTCAAAAATAGATATTTGAAGGCTAAATGCCAGTTTTTCTTACTTCTTGTAGGCTTTCCCATTGCATAGTTGCTTTTCTGAGCAAGGAGCGAGGAAAAAAAGTCAAACTGGATCAATTATAGGCATTTTGAAACACCGAACTCTTCTAGCTTTTTAGGCCTTTTTGAGACTCCGACCTTGAAAACCGATATTCTATTTTTTCTGGCAAATAAAATGCTTTTGGCGGAAACAATTTAGTTCGCGTTTCTTATCTACCTAAAAGCTATCTATGGACGAAAAAATGAAAGAAATCGATTTTTCAACTCTTGTCACTAAATGTTCGATATTTCCTGACCCTCGCTCTTAAACTCGAAAGACACTGAAAGATTTCTCCAGTGGTCCATAAATGTATCCTGTTTTTATTTGTAAGTTGATAATTCCAGAATCTAAACCCCTGACATCCGCTTCGATAATTCTTTTGCCCGGAGGTAGTGTCTCAGCAAAGAAATAGTTCCTTTAGCATTATAACTATTTTAAAATCTTGACAATTTATTTTTTAAACTCGGAAGACTCAAAAACATTATTATTTTTAGACTAGATCGAAAGACACTAAAAGATTTTTCCAATGGCTAAAATGTGTTCTGTTATTTTATTTGTAAGTTGATAATTCCAGAATCTAAATCCCTACCATCCGCTTTCATAAGTCTTTTCCCTGGAGGTAGAGTCTCAGAAAATATAAGCAATAATATGTTCCAATTACTGGACCAATCAAAAGTTGTTTTTTCTTAGTCATAACACCATTACAAGCCTCGTAGCGTCTGGCTGCTATAAAGTGAAGTAATCATCCAGTTGAGTATCCATCATCGTAACACTTTTGTGGTCAACTACCGCAGGGCTCGTAAAGTGCTTTTTTCGGGTCCCTGTGGAGGAAGTCTGTTTCTTTTTAATTGAGTCAATACACGTACTTCTTACTTTCACGAGGTTTGATTTTGCATAAATTATCAAAAATTGTGTTAAGCGGAAAATTTACATACGGTTCGCGGGAAACGGAACTTCTAGCTAAAGCGGCGCAAGACAAATGTATCGAGATTCGAGGATGTTCTTATAAACTATTCACCATGCAGCGAAAGAAAAATCACTGGGATGTTAGCCCACGTAATGGAAATTTTATCAAACCTTTTGCGACCATATTCACTTTAGAACTCGGCAACAACAAGGGCACCCAACGTCAATTTTTGGAAAATATCTGTTCGGAGGACGATTTGAGATCTAGAATTTTCGGAACGTAAAATTTCTTGCTTCCCTGCCTCTCCTAGGATTTTCGAACATCTAAAAAATGGTATAATTGCCCATTTTAAACGGATTTTTACCCTAATAAGGTCACCTAGAATTTTCGGGAGCCTTTTTTCTGGCTGAAGTTTTAGAAAAGGTAAGTTTTGATCCCTATAATTTTGGGATCACTAGACTTTCAGCTAGGAAATCCGGACGGATGAAAAATTTTTAGGGGAAAAAAATATGCCCATATCTACCGTTTAAATACTAAAATACATTCAACAATGCTATGTTTAAGTGGTTTTGAACTATATTCTCTTTGGGTGCCCCTGCAACAACCTCGTTTAGCGCGCTTCTCAATACTTCCAAAACATTAGGGACACCCAACGAGAATATAGTCTAAAACCATATAGCATTATTAAACGTATTTTAGTATTTAAACGGTAGATATAGGCATATTTTTATCCCCCCAAAATTTTTTGTCTGTTCGGATTTCCTAGCTGAAAGACTAGTGATCCGAAAATTATAGGGATCAAAACCTAGCTTTTCGAAAATTGGTGGTGACCTTTGTAGATGAGTAAAAATCCGTTTAAAATGGGCAATTATAACACTTTTTAGATGTTCGAAAATCCTAGGAGAGGCAGGCAAGCAAGAAATTTTACAACAAATGTTCCGAAATTTCTAGATCTCAAATCGTCTTCCGAACAGATATTTCCGAAAATTTACCTTGGGTGCCCCTGAAACCACAGGGGGCCCACACAATCTGTTTGTGTAGCCGATTGTTATTTTATAGTAAATGTACTGGATTTACCGTTTGCTTCACCTATAGTCATATATCGCTAACTATGTATATAAATCAATGATAAATAAACGTTGAATTACCTTGCCTGTGGTGTATAGTCGTCCTTTTGCCTCAAAAGCGGTTTTTTGAGCGATTTTGAATGAATTTGAGTCCGCCGTTGACTGTTCCATATAATAGAAGGACAAGGGAGGAATCCTTGTTTTGAAAGGATTCCAGCGCCGGAGCGATTTTTCCCCCCAAAATCGCATTGCTCCGCTTTCAAACTTCGCAGTATAAAGGTCAAAAGATTCACGATTCTTCTCGTACCTTCCAATCGAAAATCCATCCAAACGGCCCGTAGCTAGCCCTCGAAGAAAATCAAAATCCCACAGTATTCGAGCGACTGGAATGAGTAGCAAGATTCATACGTGCCAGCCACAAACCGTCCCGCTGATTGCCTCTTTTTGATTGGATGTCGTTAAACAACAAACGCTTACCAAGTCTTCTTCATCAGTTATTATTTAACCATTTGTTTAACGACATCCAATAAAAAAAGGCAATCAGCGAGACGGTTTGTGGCTGGCACGTATGAATCTTGCTACGCATTCCAGTCGCTCGAATACTGTGGGATTTTGATTTTCTTCGAGGGCTAGCTACGGGCCGTTTGGATGGATTTTCGATTGGTAGGTACGAGAAGAATCGTGAATCTTTTGACCTTTATACTGCGAAGTTTGAAAGCGGAGCGATGCGATTTTGGGGGGAAAAATCGCTCCGGCGCTGGAACCCTTTCAAAACAAGGATTCCTCCCTTGTCCTTCTATTATATGGAACAGTCAACGGCGGACTCAAATTCATTCAAAATCGCTCAAAAAACCGCTTTTGAGGCAAAAGGACGACTATACACCACAGGCAAGGTAATTCAACGTTTATTTATCATTGATTTATATACATAGTTAGCGATATATGACTATAGGTGAAGCAAACGGTAAATCCAGTACATTTACTATAAAATAACAATCGGCTACACAAACAGATTGTGTGGGCGCCCTGTGCTGAAACGTGTTGTGATCAGCAAGTAGACTGAGGTACTTACATGTAGTATTGCCAAGCCATTCGAATTTGTATGCGCTATTCTTTATTAGAAGATTCTAGCAAACAGTTATATCAAGTAAATCTGCATGGAAGATGCAATTATCTCCCTAAACGCAGCCAGATTATATTCTGCAGGATGGCGGCACAATTCAACGTGTCCTTCAGGTCAGCCCTAATTTATAGTTCATGAGAGTATATAATTGCGGTCTCCCTATTTTTCGCCTAAGCTTTCTTTAATTAAACTTTCATAAACAACTAAACAACGCAGAGGTTCTCCTTGATAACGAGAGACTGAAATGGCTCAGTGAAGGAACTGATATCTGTTTACGAGTCGCAGAGATCCTGGCATATTATTATGCGCAAGCACTTCGAGGATGTATAACACGATTAGCATTTCAACCCGTAAAAAATCTTTGGACAGTTGTTCTATATCCTTTCTGGTTCATCCAGGTAAACGTCCTGGCATATTACTATGCCTGAGCGCTTCTAGGATATATAACACGAATCGAATTTCGACCCGCAGAAAAAAGTAAGTTTAAGCAGTTGCTCTATATCCTTTCTGGTTCATCTAAGTAGAAGTCCTGGTATATATTATTATGCCTGAGCGCTTCTAGGATAAAAACACGTTTATCATTTCGACCCGTAAAAAACATTTAGGCAGTAGTTCTATATCCTTTCCGGTTCATCCAGTGAAACCTCCGGGCATATTATTATGCCTGAGCGCTCCTAAGATATATAATACGTTAAGCATTTCGACCCGTAGAGAAAAACAAGCCTTCAGACCTGATAACGCTTTCTTTGTATTTGGAGAACCGTAGAAAAACCTGAAACAACAGTCCTAGATATAACCTTCTAGAAGATTTGCCAGAAGAAAATTTCTAAAGGGCAGTGATTTCATGAGCACTATATTAATATACACTATGGATACAGTGTTAAAACAAGCTCGCACAGTGAATAAACTATATGTAAGTACGACAATAGCATTCAGTGAGAAAGTGATGCATATGCGTCAAACAGCGAAACAAAAGTTATTTTCATGATCAATATCTTTGCGTTATGATTCTTCCCAAAAAGTTGTTTGCTGGCCTATCTTTTCGCCGTAATCAGTGTCAACTACACAGCATCGAACTTAATTCGTTAAAGTTTGTAATATCGATTGGAAAACAAAATACTCAGGTTGTTAATATATTTAAGTATTTTTGCCTGTGTTAGAAATGAGATCGACTACATACGCTGGCTTTAAAATGTTTCTTCTCATAAGACACACCAATACTTTTAGCAGCAGCCAGAGGTACAAAATGTGTTTGATACCGGTCTTTTAATGAAATTTCACACCATAGGATGATGACATTCAAGCGGTGTGCGCACTGTAATCGCTAAGCATCATGGGCGGCATTCAAAGTCTGATCACTTGTGTCAAGATGGCGAGGAGTAACTATCTCGCAGGAAGCGACTGTGGAGACGAATATTCGTTAAATACGCTGTAGAAATCAGCGATTCGCCTTTATTTTCTTCCAGAGATGTCTGTAAAAAGAAAGGCTATCGTATTATTGGAGGAAACCAGTGTCATTCCGTTAATAAGTGTATTTTGTTCGAAATCACTCGCATGCAATCGGTAAATCGTAGAATTGCTGCTTTGTTCTATCAGGGGCACCCAACGACAATTTTTGGAAAATATCTGTTCGGAAGACGATTTAAGATCTAGAATTTTCGGAACATTTGTTTTAAATTTCTTGCTTGCCTGCCTCTCCTAAGATTTTCGAACCCCCCAAAAATGGTATAATTGCCCATTTTTAACGGATTTTTACCCTAAAAAGGTCACCTAGAATTTTCGGGAGCCTTTTGTCTGGCTGAAATTTTCCAAAAGGTAAGTTTTCACCCCTATAATTTTCGGATCACTAGACTCTCAGCTAGGAAATCCGAACAGATTAAAAATGTTTAGGGGATAAAAATATGCCTATATCTACCTATTAAATGCTAAAATACGTTTAACAATGCTATGTTTCAGTGGTTTTGAACTATATTCTCGTTGGGTGCCCCTGTTCTATGCTTCAGTCATGAAAGTACTAAAGGTAACACCCGTGGTTCGCCGGAAAAAAAACGATTTCTTCATTATTAGCTAGACGAATTTAAGCTTAACTTGGCTTGAGAATCTTGTAAGATTGTGTATGCTTCCTTCTGACAAGGTAGCCCTAAAACAGTTACCAGGTACTATAAGAGAACTTAAGCGGGTCAACTTTACGGGGATTTAGGTCTGTGTTGGCACCCTGTTTGCATTTGTTGTTTGTTTTACCATCTGAATTTATCACATATAAAGTAAATGAAACGTAAATAAAGACAGTGAGTTGTGTCCTATTTATAAGTAATTTTGAGCACTACTTTCTTCAGGGATCTTTAGTCTTAAATAAAAAGCTAATGAAGAAATACTGCAAACGAGTATCCTTGCTTTCTATATTGGTGTGAGTGACAGAATGTAAGGTTTGAAATTGAAAATGGCATTCACCATTTGTGATAACTAATCCTCCTACAGTCAAGCAGATTAAGTTTCAATGATTGAGCCTAGGAGACATTCATAGTTTTTGCCTTTTTTTTTTTTAATGTACGATTGTATCAGAATGTACAAACAAATGCCATCGCATATCTTTTGTATGCTAATAATAATTTTTTTAATTCAAAATGTGAAAATCTTATCTGTGTTTACAAATCTACTGTAATCATGGGCAACATGTAGGGAGACCCCTTTCCTTTCTTGTGACTCCCCTCCCTCCAACTACTTTTGTTTAATTTAGCTGCAAACTTTTGGGTAAATGTATACGTATTCACATCTTATTATATTGGCATGGTGATTAGTGTTTCAGTGCTGTCTTTTTGTTGTAACGGATATTATTTTTCCTTCCATGTTGTTGATATACTTGAGTCTTTTGGGTTAGCGATTGTTACTGTGGTGGATCCTACTAGTACCCCCTTTTTCCCACTTTGGATATCTTGTAGTTTTTTTTTTTTATCTCAGGTAAATTTTATTTTTCTTCTCTTTCAACTCCATTTGCACACATTAAAATACCCAAAACAAAAGAAAAATAAAAATTATCTGAGATAAAAAATTACGTACAACAGATATTCCCTTTCTCGTCAACTATTTTTGCCTTAGCCTTGGTTCCCAATTATAATTTAGTACATCTATGAGATAAACTGTATTAGCTCAAGCCACCAAAATATGTAAATCCCTTGATATAACTGTGTTCTTGGGGTAAATAGGTTGACTGACCTCAGTGTGTAAGCAGTTATTGCCTAGCTTTTCCAAATTCCTATAAACTACAATAATCCTAACAATCCTAACAATTTTTGTTAAAAACACTTAAGACTAGTTTCTGTCGAGCACTGTGATAGAAATTATAGCTCTCCAAACAACGGGTTCAGATTTCATGATCGTAGAGGATGAATCTTCGTGCTCCGGTTTTTAGATTGTAATGAGGAATGTTGTTTTTTTTTCTTCACAGAGAAAGCCTAAATAAGTATAAGTTTATGTAATTGTGGATAACTTTCTCAGAAAATAGCTATGTCTATCGAAATATAAAGCATATAACCTGGGAAATTTTTTTCGACCTTCGTCGCATCTTGAAAATTCTACATCCACAATGCATCGCAATCCCAGTGCGCACACCGCCTGGATGACATTATGGGGTGAAAATTGACGCCTCTATCTTGTTAGATGCGAAGTACAATCAGGGATTAATATACATGTAATATGAATGTTGCAAGCTACTAGGTATCCCGCAGATATTTGCTGGATACCGAGATCTTTTTGGTTACTAATTCGCGCGGCTCGTTATGCATATTGTTGTATTGCCAAACGTCGAACTTTTTACGAGACCTCAACCAAACGCTAATTTAGGTCGACCGAAGTTAAGTTAAAATCGTCTGTTGGGTCAGACGTTGAACTTAGGTTGTGTCGAACCAATCAAATGAATCAGACCGAAAAGCAATTTTAATAAGTTTTCTCACAAATAAGGCTAAATTTATCAGTTTACTTCGTAGCACTTGAAGATCGACGTTTATACCGGAAACGATCTTCAGACGTTCTGTTCTATTCATCTGATGCAGTCCATTACAGAAAAAAGGCCATTGAAAAACGTCGCTCATGGGAATGCAAATGAGTGAAAAATGACGTAGAGAGTGTCAATCAACAAATCCCCTATGTATATCCCTTCCCTGGTTATTGCTGTTGTTATGGTTTTTATTATCAGACACCGACAACATTTGGCTATTCTTCGAAGAAGAAGTGACGAGCTACAAGATTACCTGTTGATCTTGCCTCTTTTAAGAAGGAAAGAAATCGTGTGATGAATTTGATGAATGAGGCACGCCTTGTTTAGTATAATCAGTTTATTGAAGATAACAGCACAGACCGGAGGAGGCTGTTCGCGGCAAGTAAGAGTTTAATGAATATAAAGAAAGATCGATCTCTTCCCCCACATTCTGATGTATCACTGCTTGCAAACGATATGGGTCAGTTTTTATTGCCAAGATTACCAATATCAGGTCAAAGCTGGACGGCATTCTTCCATCACATCCTCTGCTGTCAACGCCCGAGCCCAACCTGGAATCTGAATCTCGTGATATCGTATTTTCCGACTTCCAATGCCTAACGACTGAGACAGTTCGTCATATGATTACATCTGGAAAGAACATCTTGTATCTTGGACCCAATACCTGCCTCCTTTTTATCTGCATGTTTAGACTCACTTTTTCCTGCCATTACTAATGTGGTCGACCTGTCCTTGCAGACTGGATATTTTGCTGACACCTAGAAAACTGCTGTGGTATACCCATCATTAAAAAAGCCCGACCTCGATCTACTCTTCAAGAATTTCGTCCAATTAGCAAATTGCAGTGTGCGTCTAAATTAACAGAGCTTGTGGTGGCCTCTCAGATTCAGTGTCACATGACTAAAAATAATCTCTTCCCTTAATCGCAATCTGCTTATCGCTCCCATCACAGTACTAAAGGTAACGAATGATCTATACATAAATATGTACAAGGGCCATGTATCACTCTTATATACTACTGCTGGATTGGAGTGCCGCCTTCGTCACCGTTGATTTTGCTACAATCGCTTCAAACAAAACTAGGTGTCTGTGGTACTGCTCTTTTCTGGTTCAAATCGGACTTGGAAGGGAAATCTCAAATTAGAATCTGCATAAAGGAGACGTACGCAGCCGTTGACTTAAAATGGAGTGTCCCTCAAGGTTCTTGTCTGGGACCGCGTTTGTTGACTATTCATACGCAAGATTTGTTCTGTATTCTGGAGTCTCGTTTGCCAACTTCACAAGCGTACTCGGACGACACTTAATTGTCACGTGCTATTAACGTTAACACCGGAGAGGCATGTGCTGTTATAGCCATTGAAAGCTGCATTCGAGACATCCGCCAGTGGATGTGCGAGAAGAAATTATTGCTGAAAGATGATAAGGCTGAGTTCTTGCTTGTTGGGTCGTGCAAGCAGCTAGAAGAAGCGTCAATAGATGGTGTTAGAGTCGGTGACTATAACATGAGTCCTTCGCCATCAGTCCGTATCTTGGGCACGTGGCTAGACTCTTATTTGAGTATGGATGTAAACATTACCAAGACATGCGCGAGCAGCAGTGCATTTTACTGTCTCTACAATATCAGACATAACAGAAAATACTTATCCAGAAGCAGCACTGAGTCTCTAGTTCACGCCTTTGTTACTAGCACAGTAGACTACTGTAATAGCCTAATGTGTGGTTTGCCTAAATATCAGCTAAGTTGCAGCGTGTTCTAAATGCTAGTGCTCGCTTAATTTATTGCGCCCCAAAGCCGTGCCATATCACTCCTCTGCTTCGCGAACTTCATTGGTTACCTGTTTGCTACCGTATTGAATACAAAATATTACTCCTTACATTTAAAGTTTTGCACGATATGGCACCTGATTATTTGCACCAGTCAATATCTGTCGTGCCTCTGTCTAAGTGCGATTTAAGGCGCAATCATGACTCTGGTATTTTATTAGCAACACCAAAAGTCAGAAAGAAGAATCACCTTAGGGGATAGGTCGTTTAGTTGTGCCGCCCCTAGACTATGGAACCTTCTTCCGTCTACGACGAGGTCTATTTCCAGTCTAAATCTGTTTGAAAATAGACTTAAAACTTTCTTATTTAGTAAGGCTTTTAATAAGGAATTTTTAGCATTATAAATTTAGGCTTTATTTTTCCTGTAACGCGCAGTTGAATATTTTCATATAAACTGCTCGGTACAAATTTCTTTTAATAATAACGTTATTTTTATTATAAACCTTAAAATTTACGGCCGAATTCCACGAAAAGGCAATCTCGCGTACATTCGTCGTTTAAAATATTAATTTTAACAAAGTGTAAGGGAAAGTAAAGAGCAAAGGTTTCCTTCAAGAACGCTATAGTTACATATTTAAACTCCAAACCTGAACAGCGGTCTATATCTCATAAAAACGACTACCGCTTTCGTAAATCTTTAATTTCCGATGATAATAAACGCTGCTTAACGTTTTTATTCAGTCTTATTCATCGATATATTTTTGTTAAGACGAGTTTGTTTTCTGATTAGCATAACTGTTTTTCCATCGAATCGATTCGCCAGAAACTACATTAATTGGGAAGTTTTAAATTAGCGAGCACGAAAGAAATGCTTCTTGTTGCATGAATATTTTCTTCTCTGTAGAGATGACAAAGACATTCCAACACTAAAACAATGTCAACCTACTCCTTTTCTTTCTGTATTCTCTCTTGAAAGTGTGACAATTGTTGCTCGCCATAAATTTTCATAAGAGTCCGAAAACGGCGATAGCCTTTGGAACCTCGTTTTTCCTAGCAAAGCCTAATGAATAACCCACTTTTCACGGGCGACGTTTTTCAGTGTAATGTGGAAAGAACGTGCTCATTCAGACGAAGTTAACTTAGGCAGACGTCGAACTTTTCATGAACTTAACTCACTAAGTTTGGCTCGTCTTATGAAAAGTTCGACGTTTGGACTAGGCGTAAGATTGTTAAAAGATGACCCGAACGAAACATTGTTTAAGATTTTCCTTGCTTCTTTTAATTCACTCTTCCCATTTCTTTCCTTTTTTATAAAAAACGGAAAAATTAATAATACTTTCTAGGACCTATAAGTTTCTTAAGCAAATCGCAGCGAATCATTTTCATGAAATGTAGCCGCAATATATTATAAAATAATACGTGAAAAAATGCGTCGTTTACTCACAATGTCTGCAGTGAAACGAGATTTGAAAAACGCCCTGGCAGGAGCTTCTTGAGATTGTTGTCGCCCAAATCCCTGCGGGAGAACAGTTACATTAATTTTTGTCAGATAAACAGAAAAACCCATTTTCAGACGCCAGTTTGTACACCCTATTCATATTTTTTCCTTTCCATTAAAAAAGTATTAGAATATTCGGGAAAATACGTTTGTTATTTTTGATTAGCAGAAGTTCATTAGATGGACAAGCTTCTCGTCATATGCCATGAGTTTGCTTTGGTCGAGATACAGTATAGGTTACAGAAGAGGTGCTGGTGCACACGGTCTCAGGCAAGGGATAAAACATTTGGTGATGGAACTGAAATCTCGTTCCTCGTACAATGCTCAATATAATATAAGGACCATAGGAACATTTAGTGGACGCGAGGATTGTTTCTCTATTGTTCTTATCCCTTTAGCTCAAATACAAAAACAGCAGTGAATATTACTTTCATTTGACTACGGTAAAACCCAATAAGTTAAAGACGTCTTAACGTGAAAGCAGTTCATAAATTTAAGTGTACACTGTAAGTACATAACTATTAAGGTGCAAAGGAGAACAATACTAAATTGGGGCCACCACGCTCATTACGCATGGTTTAGAAAGACTTATGGGTTGTATCCTTCCCATGATGCTCTACAGGTCCAAAAATTGTTGAGAGTTGTTGCATCAGCTTACACCACTGCCAACACGCTCGCAACAACTCCCAACATTGTTGGGAGTTGTTGCGTCCGTTTGCACGCAGCCTCAGGCGTGAGGTATAAACATTGCAGACGTTACAAACGAGAGGTCAAGCGAGGAACACCCGAAAATCGTGCTTAAATGTTCTTTGGACCAATGCTTTACTGCTCATAAGGTGAGAACATTTCAAAAAGGTTATTAATCTGCTTATTTTAACCTAGTGTGGGTTTAGAAAAGTGAAGGGACTAAATTTTATTTCCGACTCGCAACTTCAAAGATGACCGCGGTAGGTCAAATATCTGCATTTTTTACCGATTTTGTAAAGCTCTCGCGTCGCTATTAATCATTTGCCCAAAAGCATTTTTTCAGGAATATGTAGACCATCCTTCTAACATTCAGCCACCATCACCTTAATTGGTTTAAAGATTTTGCACATGGTGAAAATTATGTTTTTTCACGCATTATTTTTACTGAAGTAAATTATATACGTTCGAAATTAAATTATTTCAGTGCGGGATCCAGACCTTGAGATAAGGTTGGGCACGGTCATCCAGACCCTTAGATAAGGCGGGGGGCTGTCCCCCCCCCAAATTTTTCTGCCCTTTGGGCCTCAGTTTGGTCTAAAAATAAGAGAGGGCCCTTCGCCTGGATCCGCCACTGCATTTTGTATACAAAGAACAGAGCAGTTCTCCTCAAATCATTTTAACAGATATTTAGAAGTTGTAAAAGAAGGCTGTGCTGCTTTACAGACGGTAACGTAATCGGATTTTGCACGCGAGGGTTTGAAAACCATGTCATAATTGAATACCTCAAATGACGATTTTAACGGATTTTGGTTATTTGCATTTATCTCTCAAACAAAAGGATATTTAGTGTTTTTAGTGTTTTTAGTTGGACCCTAGCTTATCTAGAATTAAAAATTGAAAGAAATAGAATTTTCGACCTTTACCGCGAAATTTTGAATTTGTCTGATTTTCTCGGACATGGCGTTCTTAACATGTAAAATAACACATAATTACTTTGCATCATTTTACCAATAAATTGCTGAAAGAAGTTAAAAAACATGCATTTTCACTTAAAAATGGCTTGACCACCAGCTACCCCTTGTACGTCCGAGGGTTAAGATACCATTCATTTGTTACATCTATCAAAGTTGATGACCACCAGTTAGAGACCTTAAGATCCGAGGACGGCAGATGTCTACGACGGCGGGCGGAAGTTTGAATGAGTGTTTATTACCTACTTCCGGTAACCGTCCCACGTAAATTTCCGCCTTAGCTTTGTTGTCTGAGACGTCAAAACAACTAGTTTGCCGTTTCGCACAAAACGTGAGTAGATTGCTGCGTTTTTATAAAATATATTTTAAAATTTTTGAATATTTTGCGCATTATGCAGTCAATAATATTTTAAATTCGTTTGCCTCGAAAGGAAAAATTGTTTGGCAAATCTCGAGCAACTTGTGGAAAGCCCTAAACAGGGTTATAGAGCGACAATAGAAGTGAAAAATTAAAATGCAATCGTTTTTAGTGAATGACACAACTTGTGGGTAAATATTTTATATGTTTTCTATTGTATCACACTTGTTTTCTCACTAAACGAAAAGCTTTCCTTTCAATTGCGATGCCGCAAATTCAGATTTAGAATCCTTTTTACGTCTTAATGAAACTGATAGGTGAGTTGCTTTGCAAAAGAAACCTAGCTCCTCTCATAAGCGAAAATTTGTTTACAGGCTTTTCTCATTTACATGCTCTTATCATTCTCTGATCAAGCTATTAAAAAAAAATTTCTTAATATTTAAAGGGTATAACATTACTAATTGCTTTCTTTTTTATAATCAAACGAAAGCGCAAATTTTACTATTTCTGTGCCTTAGCCCCAGGGAATAATTGTACTAATATGTTGCCAAATGTGTTAGAAAATTACGAAAAGCCAAAAATATCCACACACTAAGTTTATTCATCCTCTCTCGTCTCCCCAATTTCCCAGCTACCATGAGAGGTCTTCAGATCCTTTTAAGAGGTCGTCATGAAATAACAGTCAAGACAAAGAAATGCGTGATTTACTTACAAGAAGTATAGCGATGACAGATTTGAAAATATCCCAGGCAGAACGTCATTGATCTTGTTTTGCCACAAAATCCTACGGGAAATAAATGCATTAGAGAATAATTTGTGAATGGCAGCGAATGGGAAATACGACTCATCACACTACCAGCATTCGACCAAATGCTCCAAACCCTATTTGTACTTCACTGTAAGGGATACACCAAGCTTTACACATGGTAGATTTGAAAGTCATTTCCCCTTTGTTCTCTACAGAGTTGAATATAAATATGGGTTTAATTAAACTCATATTAGCTAATCAACCAACAAATATGGAAATTGACTAAATGCGTTTGGTTTAAAGGATGCTAACAAGGGGATTCATCCTTATCTGATCTACACAGATAAGGTACGGTAAAACGTGCAGCTTGTTTTTTTAACATTGAATGTTGCAAAACGAGTTCAGCGGTGGTTTAGCGCGTTATACCGCGAAAGTAGTGATTAGTGAGTATTGAGTATTCTTTTTGAATAAAGTCAGTACGTTTTGCGCGTTTTACTGACCCAGGGCGAACTTCTTTTGCAGCGAGTGACGTAACTCCCGCTTGTGGCGTGATTCCCGCGTAAGTTTATGCAATCAGAAGTCAGTATTCACGCAATTTCTAACAACCTGATTGTTGCAACACAGGCTTGAACGTGGGTGATAAAAAGCAAAACATCACTTTCCTACTCCTTTTGCAGCATATTGTTGCAAAACATGGCGCACGTTTTTGCTGCAAGAGACAGCTTCTTTTGCATGACTTTTCAAGCAAAAAGAGCTGAATGTTTTGGTTTAGAATACGTTTAGCTTAACTGAAGAAAAATCTTATGTGGCTTTCCTCAATCACTCGACCTGAAGTAGGAGATGTTCACTATATGCTGGAGAAGTTATTGCTGACCTAATAAAACTGGGCGTGAAAGATTTCAAAGAATCTTTTCCTTCTTTGTTATAAAATAGAAGAAATGTTATTGAGGCATTAAGTTACTCAACGATTTTTAGACTAGCAGTTTCAAGATGAAAGTGATTGCGGCCTCAAATAGTTTAAAACCTGGGTCTAATGGGTTTACCAAAGGAAAATGATTTATTGGCTACAACTTCGGAACAGATTATGGAGCCGGAATCGAAATTTGGCGCACAAAAGAACTTATTGTCGTTAACATTTCAAAGTATAAATATTGTGTTAATAGATCACGTAATATTTCATACGACCATTTTGCTAACAATCTTAAAATTGACAAAGCTGGTGGTGGGTTTAAGAAAAGAAAGTCAACCATTATCATTTTTTCATTCACATTAATAAATTTCTATCACTTCACGTTTGGAATGACAATCCATTGCACTTCAATGAAAAAAACTGAGCAAAAACATCATGTTGAATGCCCAAATTTAATTTCGAATTACTAAGAACTTTCATTTTAAACTTTTGGTGCATTCATTCCAAACGTAGAAAGAAATATATATACACTCGTTATCTCAAACGCCAATTGATTTATCCAAACAAAGTAAATTCGCCACTAATTCGCTAATTTTATTCATTTTCAAGGTCACGTTACCACCTTTCTAACATTTAGGCAGCAGAAGATCTCAAGATTTACCATCTGACGGCCGCACCCTACTATCTGATCACCTGGAAGAGGCTACTTAAATAAGTTTAAGGTTTAAAAAGCCCTTAAGGCGTCTAAAACCGGAAGATATTTTTGGTAGGTTAAGGCCACTTTTGAGCAAGCAACCTCACCCGTTGGTTCAATACACTTACTCATAAAAAATAATTTTCTTTGACAGGTAAGGCAAAATCTTTAGACGTTAATGCTTTCCTTGCGGCTTTAGTCTGTCCGTTGAACAGATAAGAAAAAGTGTTTGACTAGAGATTCGTGCAAAGACTGTCCTTAGCTAATTTATAGCCTATAAATTGAAGTTAATGTGATAACCATAGACCCGCCCTAAATCTCTATGGAGAGGAATACACCAGTTTACCTCCGGTAATGGGTCGCTTTCTGCACGTAATATTCTCCTGTCGAGTGATTGGGCTCAGCCAATCATGTAAGGTGTCACATGCAGAAGAACTCTGAAGAACAGAGTGACATTCACAATTTCGTGCTTAGCGAGTTAGAAAAGATTTCTGTATTATTACGCTTTCCTTGAGAACCACGTTGAACTAGGAACATTAATGGCAAGGAACAGTGAAAAAAAAACAATTTACTCGGCACTACTTCTGCGCCCAAACTGCAAACGACTCAAAGGGGTTTCACGTTATATTAGTATGCGTAATCAAATGATGACGAGTGAAATTAGGGAATAATTTCACGCGCGTTTTGTCCAAATCCTAATAATTTCCCGAGCCTTCAGGCTTCAGGTTATAAGAAGACCCAAATGAAACATTGTTTAAGATTTTGTTTGCTTCCTTAATTTCATTTCTTTCTTTATAAAAAAAGCGGAAAACATCGATAATACTATTAAGGACATAAAAGTGTCTTATGTGCAAATCGCAGGGAATCATTGTCATAAAATGTGGCCATAATATGTTTGGAATAGTCAACGAAATGTAAAACAATGTAACATTGACACAGTCATGTTACCCACCATCACCAAATCAACTGTATTTTAAAACAATTTGGGAAGGAGTTTACTCACAATTTCTACAAGGAAAGGAGATTAACCGCCGCCTGGTTTGCTCAGTTGGGAGAGCGCCGGTCTGCCGAGAGGGAGGTCGCGGGTTCTAAACCCGACCAGACCAACACTCAATCAGGCACTCACATTTTGCGGTCTCGACACCTCTCGGTACCAAACGCACAGTTTTCTAAGAGGGGCTGCCTCATGGGCAGCTGCTCAAGGCTTCTCTGACTCGCAGATTATGCCCTTAAGGCGATGGAAATCTAATGCTTTCCACCTGCCACCGTCTCAGTGAAAGACTTACTCTCATCCCTTGGAATCACGTGATTTTCTCATTACAGACTCCTCAACTCTGTTTACTATCTTTAGTTTATAATTAGTTTGCGCAGGTGCCAATCTCATTTTTCTTAGTGTATTGCCTCATGTTAACAATGTATTCAGTAGGGAACAATGTTTTCACTTTCATTTTGTCTTGTACTTTAGTTTCTCTAGTGCACAATAAGCTCGAGCAAGGCCCGATCTCATTTATTGAACTTTTATTCTACGCTGTGAGCTAATTACAGTTGCCTTTTTACTTAGTTCAGATTCTTGGATATGGAACGAGGCTATGAAGAGGCCAATCTCATTGCTTCAAGCCTTTCACTCATTTTACTTCGTGCAGTTTAATTCTGTTTACTATCATTAGTTTATAATGGGTTTGCGCAGAGGCCAATCTCCATTTTACTTAGTATATTACTCAATGTTAACAATATGTTACAGTAAGGAACAGTATTTCGCTTTAACTGTTATGTCTCGTAGTTAAGTTTCTCTAGTGTACACTAAGTTCGAGCAGAGACCTTTCTCCTTTATTACACTTTTAGTTTACACTGTTGGGTTACTTACATTTACCTTTTTACTTAGTTTTCGCTTAGGATCTTCGATATGTAACGAGGCTGAGCAGGGACCAATCTCATTACTTCTCTCTTCGATTGAATTGAACTATGTTTAGACATATTTAGAACCTAGGTTAGCCTTTCTCTGGGCCCTGCACTGGCTTCGGATGGGGTCGCCCTGCTCTTTCAAGCAACAAAGGTGACGGTTTTTACCCTCACCTTTGCTGAGAACAAAGTTGTTTTAAGGGTTAGTTCGTCCTTAGGGATGACTGATTGGCAAATGAATTCTGTTCAATTTATTTAAAAAATAAATGGCCGCGGCCAAAATTTAGCCATAAACGTGGTCTTTTTGTTTCCCACTATGGACGGCTGTAACGGTAACATGAGACATAAAATACCGCAATACCCCCTCACATTTACAGGGTACGTATTCAAAAAACCTCCAGTCGAATACAAGTCGTGTATGACATGTGAAGTTTTGAGTGAAATGGATGTATAGTTTCAATTTCGGTAGCTTTAGTAATTACACCTCCATCAAACTCTGTAATTCTGAAATCAATCGTGCTTGCTGAATGAGCGAAGACACAGAATGTAGCAGAAGCGTCTTCACAATTTTAATGATCAAAACTTAGCAACATATAGATATAAACAAAAGCAAAACTCTGAGTCACATTCAGAACAACTATAAGCTCTAGGATTATAAGTCAAAAAACACTTTGTACTAGTGAAAAACTTGCTTTGCTCTAACGCTCTGCATTTTCTCTTCGCCGCTCATTTGCCCATTTGCAAAACATACCTCCAGCTTCCCAGGCTATGAGATGAAATTGTGTGCGAAATTCTCAAAGTTTAAATTTCACCGTCCTAGTCTTTTATACCCTTATCCGAAATTAAGACCTCCCAAAGGGAGTGTGTTGAAATAAACAGTAGGAAATACTAAAATGAAAAGCCAGTCTTAAAACAGCAGATGCAAACTTTACCGCTGAAATGAGAAAACAAGTTTTCTCGAAACACGCAACGCCTTCTGAGTTAAACTGGATTAGTAATTATCATTAATAAACATTAAGAAACAGTGTTTTGTCCACTTACAATGCTTTCAAGGAAAAGAGATTTGAAAATACCCCTAGAGGAAGCTCCTCAATCTTGTTGCCCATTAAATTCCTGCAGGAAAATAAATGAAGGTAATGTGCATCAGAGAAACGAAAATCATATGATTTTATTACCTTATAGACTGTCTACTTTCAAGGAATAAGCGTTGCAACTTTCGTTAATCAGTTTAGCCTCCCACGCAGACGTTCTTAGGTCTTGGTCACGCGTCCCTGCTCCACCAACGTCAGCTGAAAGAAGCGATTACAAACGTATACTAAATATATATTTCCATGCCCTTACCGCTCGTGGGCATCCTGCAGAATAAGGGTTAGCGGAACGCCATGTGTGAGAATTCAAGGATAAATTGAGCAGAAATACAGGAGAGTTTGCAAACAAAATTGGACAGGTTATGGCTTACGCATAAGGCTACGCTCGCCGCTTTAGGGACGCCACCCAGGGAACTACATATGAACAGACAGTCTAGACTACGATTCAATGTGCTAAGAGCCAAAAGTTTAAAACACTACTACGTTAAGCGAAAGTGTCAAGGAAAACCCCAAAACCCTTTTGGTCCTACTTTAGCTCTTAAAAAAAGTCGGATCTATTATAGCAAACGTCACATAAAACAACCAGGTTTTTACAACCGACAAGGACAAAGTTGGGTCTTTCAACCGCTTCTTTTTCTTCACCTTCAGCAAAGCGGACGTTACTTGAACATCCCTCTCAACTTCTCAAACTTCTGACTCTACTTTATCAAACAGCATTAAATTTTCTGTAGATGAGGCACCGTCTGTCCTCGAGAAAGTGAATCCACATAAAGAACCACGGCCAGACAAGCTCCCGTCATCTATTTGGAAGGAATGCGCTGACGAACAACAGTCTCAGTCAAAATTATTGCGACACATTACTGTCTTCTCTCCCTCCCAATGATGGTGCACAAAATTGGTGAGTTAACTGCGATGTAGTCGTAGTGTGTTGGTGACCTCAAGAGGGATTTGCTAACGTTTCCACAGCCGTGAACTGAGTTATTTTGAGATTTCAGCTTTAATGTAAAGAGAACCATAGTACTAAGAATGTCCAGTTCGCATAAATATTCTTCTGGAGTGCAGTATTGTAAAAACTAATACCAAATACACACCTTCAGAAATAACACTTAAGTGTCATTGTCTGAGAAAGTGTTCCAGGGGCCAAAAGTTGTGGTCAACCGATTTGGCTGAAACTTGGCACAGAAGTTGGGTATAATGAGATATTTGAAAAGCCACTTTGGCTCACTTCTCTGAATTTCAGTTTGGGAGTTACAGGGGGGATCTCATTTTTTGCCCTTTGAGCACCAAAAATCCAGCCTTCTAGGGGACATTTTGAAAGTGTGATAAGACCCCACTGGTAAATTGTGCTGCCAAATGAATTTGACCATGAACTCTACTATAATAGAGCTTTCAGTTCGTGCATGTAACTTTGTCCTCAAGGTATTGTACAGAGAGGAGCCTGGGGCTAGAGTTTGGCCAAAATTGATGTTAAAATTACAACCCAAAATAGCCATTTTTCAAAATTTCACTATATTCACCTGCCTTCTTGCATAACTTCCAAACCTATACCACTGTTTACTTTAGTCACCCAGTTATCAAAATCAGTTGAGAAAAACTTGTCTTATTATGGTTTATTGAATTTTTGGAACAAACACTTCATGCCCCTCTAAGGCGATGCAAAATGGAATTTTGAGCCTAATTCAGGCCATAAACAAACCAAATTGTTAACAAGAAGCCCCTATTCTGTATTTGGTAAGTGAAAATGAATTGTCAAAGCCAAATCAGTTTCGTTGTTTAGAAATACACCGATTCTTACCTTAAAATTGATCTAAAACAGGCCTCTGATTAGCGCAACAAACACATAATTTAGCAAAACAAAGGTGATTTTATTCTTTGAAAACCTAGTAACCACCATAGAACACAAATGATGATGTTCTGATGTACATATAACAATCTTTTGACAAGGTGCTTAAATTTTCTTTGATTTATAGTCAGTTTCACGTCATATTTCTGAGCATTACTCCAAGCATGGAAAGTCTCCATATTTTGTCAGGCCCATTTTTTTTACATTTTTACCGGATAAATTTAGCTTATCAAAAGGTTCGTTAACATATAATCTTCGTCTGACCTTGTAATAGCCTGAATAGTTGTTTTAAAGACACATCAGCAAAGGAGCATGACCATACACACGTATATTACACAGACATATACGAGCTTCAGTGAGCAGTATCGAGGTGAACTGTGATTTTCCGAGTCCTTTAGAGCTGAAAAAATGAAACCATCCATCCACGGTTAGGAGAGCTGGATAACAAAAAGCTTGTTTTGCTTTTATAAAGAAAATAACCCAAACAAAGCCTTGCATTGAGATGATGCACTTGTTATTACATCAAGTTAGCTGGCCCGCCATTTTGGACTTGAAGAGTGTGGGGACTGGACCGAGTTCCCGCCCAATCCTTCTCTCGTTTCGCGGGAATTTTTTCTGTTTTTCATCAGGTGTGTTCGAAATTCTAGAAAGCGATCTCTGTTTCAGGATAATTTTTCGATGGCACTTCCTTTGGAGGGGTAAATGACCAGTGCAGTGTCACGTCATGGGTTGTGCAAGAAACAGGAATGCTTCCTTTGTTGTCTTGCGATAGTGACATGACTGCATAGTTAAAGCACAAGTAGAAGGGTTCAGGTGTGTCCGGGGAAGAAGAGGAAGAACTATATATGTAAAATAACAATAACAATGATAGAAATAACTTGAAGGCTGTTTGTCTGCTCGAGCCATTTGTTTACATTCAGCTTGTCACGTTTGGCAATGCACAATTCGAGCCAGCTTGCATTGAAACTCCACCGGTCTCCTTTATTTGCCTGTTTCGTCGAAGACAAGTCAACTTAGAATAGCCTTAGTTACTAATTCCGCAGGAATTGTTTTGGGAATTTTAGACACGAAAAAGAATTTTAGAAAATCTCAAGAATATTAGAAAAAAATTGACAAATACTAGAACTTAAATAGCAGTATATATAGGAGAATACTGAACAGCAACATTTCACAGGCAGAAACGTCGAAAAAACGTATTTATTTTTCTGTATTCCTACCAACCAAGAGAGGGCTCAGTCCACCCACATGCTACAACAGTGTCTAGAGTACTGTTCGCTGAGCACAACAAATCAGCAGTTTTCAGAGTCATCTACACTACAACTAATCAGCGGTTATTCAACAAAAGAGGCCGTCGCTATCAAAAGAGAATAAAAATTTTATGAGTTTTTTTAGGGAATTTTAGAGAGTTTTAGCAGATAACACTCTTATTTAGGTATATTTTTTCATTATTCTTTTAATTGAATAGTTAACATTATTTTAAATAATTTTTTAATTAAATAAATGAAACAATTTTTTCTACAAATATACACAAATCTTCCGTGCTCTTCCAGAACGATTCAGGGTCAGTTCCCATTCAAGTACGCCATATGTGTGTTCATTGCCTATGCATTATTCCAAGCAAATCCAATAATATCAACTAATTCGGTCGATTTTGCGACGACGTTTTAGTGACATTTTCTCCCTGAAAATGTCAATTTCGTCGAAAAACTTAGATGCAGCATGTTTGCAAAGTTCTCTGACGAAAAGGGTAAATAATGGAAACCGGTAACTGAATTGTGCATTGCATGATAAGCGTGTGCACGTGACAAGCTTAATGTAAACAAGCAGCTCGAGCAGACAAAAAACAGCCTTCAAGTTATTCTTATCGCACTTGTTTGTTTTTTTTTGGACAAATTTGATGAATGTTTAGTGCTCATCCTAAGGACCCAGGATATTAACATGGGAATCAATCAATCATAAACAAACAATTTGAGACGACAATATCGTAAATTACATCTCGTCGTCTCTAAATCTCTCTTCAGTCAGAAGAGTCCCCTAGATCACGATAAATGCCACTTGTGAGCGTATATGATCCCTAACTGATATTTTGAATCACCTGTAGCTTTGGCATCACCAGTTCTTCCTCTTCTTCCCCGGACACACCTGAACCCTTCTAATTGTGCTTTAACCATGCATTCATGTCACTATCGCAAAACAACAAAGGAAGCATTCCTGTTTCTTCCACAGCCCATGACGTGAAACTGCCCTGGTCATTTACCCCTCCAAAGGAATAAAGTGCCATCGAAAAATTATCCTGAAACAGAGATCGCTTTCTAGAATTTCGAACACACCTGATGAAAAACAGAAAAAATTCCCGCGAAACGAGAGAAGGATTGGACGGGAACTCGGTCCAGTCCCCACACTCTTCAAGTCCAAAATGGCGGGCCAGCTAACTTGATGTAATAACAAGTGCATCATCTCAATGCAAGGCTTTGTTTGGGTTATTTTCTTTATAAAAGCAAAACAAGCTTTTTGTTATCCAGCTCTCCTAACCGTGGATGGATGGTTTCATTTTTTCAGCTCTAAAGGACTCGGAAAATCACAGTTCACCTCGATACTGCTCACTGAAGCTCGTATATGTCTGTGTAATATACGTGTGTATGGTCATGCTCCTTTGCTGATGTGTCTTTAAAACAACTATTCAGGCTATTACAAGGTCAGACGAAGATTATATGTTAACGAACCTTTTGATAAGCTAAATTTATCCGGTAAAAATGTGAAAAAATGGGCCTGACAAAATATGGAGACTTTCCATGCTTGGAGTAATGCTTGGAAATATGACGTGAAACTGACTATAAATCAAGGAAAAATTTAAGCATCTTGTCAAAAGATTGTCATATGTACATCAGAACATCAGCATTTGTGTTCTATATATGGTGGTTACCAGGTTTTCAAAGAATAAAATCACCTTTGTTTTGCTAAATTATGTGTTTGTTGCGCTAATCAGGGGCCTGTTTTAGATCAATTTTAAGGTAAGAATCGGTGTATTTCTAAACAACGAAACTGATTTGGCTTTGACAATTCATTTTCACTTACCAAATACAGAATAGGGGCTTCTTGTCAACAATTTGGTTTGTTTATGGCCTGAATTAGGCTCAAAATTCCATTTTGCATCGCCTTAGAGGGGCATGAAGTGTTTGTTCCAAAAATTCAATAAACCATAATAAGCCAAATTTTTCTCAACTGATTTTGATAACTGGGTGACTAAAGTAAAAAGTGGTATAGGTTTGGAAGTTATGCAAGAAGGCAGGTGAATATAGTGAAATTTTGAAAAATGGCTATTTTGGGTTGTAATTTTAACATCAATTTTGGCCAAACTCTAGCCCCAGGCTCCTCTCTGTACAATACCTTGAGGACAAAGTTACATGCACGAACTGAAAGCTCTATTATAGTAGAGTTCATGGTCAAATTCATTTGGCAGTACAATTTACCAGTGGGGTCTTATCACACTTTCAAAATGTCCCCTGGAAGGCTGGAATTTTGGTGCCCAAAGGGCAAAAAATGAGACCCCCCCTGTAACGCCAAAACTAAAACTCAGAGAAATGAGCCAAAGTGGCTTTTGAAATATCTCATTATACCCAACTTCTGTGCCAAGTTTCAGCCAAATCGGTTGACCACAACTTTTGGCCCCTGGAACACCTTCTCAGACAATGACACTTAAAGAAACAAGTGTGCCTTAAATGTTGGAATAGACACACCAACGATGTACATTATGAAACGAGGAAAACTCCTGTGCTTTCGAGGCCAGAAAAAAAGGTATCCTCAAAGTGCTAACGGGTCACCATACTCAATTCAACTAATATATTATTCCCTTTAAGCGAAAAACCATGTCACCATGCTCGAAGTCTGAATTACTTGTAGGTACATGTACCAAAACGCATTGAACATAGACCAACATGAGCCAAACACTAAAGAGGTGTTAGTGAAAGCCTTTGAAAAGACTCAAAGTCATCCTTAAGTTATCCAAGCATGTCTTGGCAAAATCCCTTGTCGCGGTTCACCAATTACCTCCAGGAACGCCAACAGTGCTGCATTATTGACTGCATTTCCTCAAAGAATCTTGCTGTTACGCCCGATGTACCCCAAGGAAGTATTATAGCATCTTTCTCTTTTTCTGGTCTATATCAATGATCTTCCCAGTATTACTCGCAACACTTTTGCACTCTTTGAGTGAAGTCGTCCTTTTCTTGCATCGTACAATATCTTTTTTCTTTGGAGATTAATTAACTTAACCAGGGTTAGGGCTTTCCACAAGTTGCTCGGCAACTTTTTGGCAAGTTCTCGTATTTCGAGTAACTTTTTGCATTCTGAGCGATTTCTCTAGTTATCTTCTAATTCTAAGATATCGGAGCAATTAGTAGTGTTTAAATTGGCCTTTCTTCCATATTTCACAATGTTTTAGTAAACAATTTATGAATTTCCTGTGAAACGGAGACAAATCCCCCCCTCCTCCCCTAGGGCAGATCATGGGCGCAAGATAAAAGAATTCGGGCTACTAGGTCAGCGGTTTTTAGAGAAAATTCAAAATGGTGGACGAAGATTCTCCTGATTCTCACTCGGCTGACTTGAGTATCTCGGGTGAAGAAGGTCATTGAACAATTTTATTGGCTCATAACATTTTTTGGTTTTAATTGAAGACAAAGTTATTTGGCAACGCTGGTTACACCGCAAAATTGCACAAAAATGCTTAGAAATCTTCCCTCCGTTGTACAATTTGCATATTTTAGCACCAGACCACAAAAAGTTTTAATTTTTCCAAGCAACATTAGAGCAGCTTTCGTTATAAAAAGCATCTTTTGATTGTTTTTTTTTTTCAGCAACTTTTGAGCATTTTTTTTTTTTGAGAAATTAAAGGCAACTTTTTGGAAAATCTCGTGCAACTTGTGGAAAACCCTAACCAGGGTTATAAAGCGAGAATAGAATTGAAAAACTAAAATCCAATCGTTTTTGGTGAATGACAACATCTTGTGGGTAATTATTCTACGTTTTCTATTGTATCACGCTTGTTTTCTCACTAAACGAAAAGCTTTCCTTTCGATGGAGATGCCGCAAATTCAGATTTAGAATCCTTTTTACTTCTTAATGAAACTTATAGGTAAGTTGCTTTGCAAGAAAACCTAGCTTCTCTCATAGGCGAAAGTTTGTTTTCATTCGCTTTTCTCATTTACATGCTATTATCATTCTCTGATCAAGCCATTAAAAAAACAGTTCTTAATATTTAAGGGAATAACATTACAAATTGCTTTCTTTTTTAAAATCAAACAAAAGCGCAAATTTTATTATTACTGTTATTTAAGATCAGGACATAATGGTGCCCCACCACAGCGAACAATTGTATTAATATGTTGGCAAAATGTTTCAAAAAATCATGAAAAGCTAGAAAGATACATACATACTAAGGTTATTCATCCTCTCTCGTCTCCCCAATTTCCCAGCTACCATGAGAGGTCTTCAGATCCTCTTACGAGATTAACAAGATATAAAAGTCAAGGCAAAGAAATGCGCGATTTACTTACAAGGAGTACAACGATGACAGATTTGAAAATATCCCGGGCGGAAGCTCATTGATGTTGTTGTTCCGCAAAATCCTACAGGAAATAAATGCATTCATCGACTTAAATTTTTGAATGATTTACAATAGCGAATTGGCAATACGACTCATCACACTACCAAGACTCGACCAACAGTTCGAAAACCTATTTGTACTTCGCAAACCAGGCTTTACACACGTTCGATTTGAAAGTCATTTCCCCTTTGTTCTCTACAGAGTTGAAGGTAAATATGGGTTTAATAAAACTCATATTAGCTAATCAACCAACAAATCTGGAAATTGAGTAGATGCGTTTGCTTAAGGAGGCCCGAACTATTTATATGTGTGTTGATTATGTTTTCGATTTGCGTTTTTTAGAATGCAAGATTCAACCGATTTCTATGATTTTTGGCATCCTTAATAAACAATAATGGAACTTCAAGAAAATGTTATTTATTTTCTTGTAGGTATGAAAACCTTTGAGATATCGGCATAAATTAAAAACCGCATTTTTACGAAAAATGTAAATAAATTCGAAATCCCACGACAGATTTTTCCCTAACTTCAGCAAATGAGCCTCAGAGCTCTCTAGTTTTACATCTGCAAGTTTGAAGGCAATCGTGACTGTAGAACTCGGTGCACAAAATGGCTGGTCAAATTTTACCTTAAAATGCTACGCTAACACATTTGTGAAAGTTGACGCACGAATAGACGAAGGCTGCCTACAGACTATCTCCTATCTGAAAGGATATTCCTGCCTAAAGCTTCATTGCAAGAAACTGAGTAATCAGAAACTTACGGTGAATACGGTTAGCACTTTAAGAAGAACAATTTTAACTGAGAATTTTTCAGCTGCAATGAAAACCCTCGTATTTGGTAATTTATTCACGCTTTTAAGACTTACCATCACATTCGCAAGGGCAGTTTGCTGTTGGGGATAACGAGAAGAATAAGGCGATTTTCATCTTTATTCCCAAGTGGTAAACTTCCCGTGCGAATGTGATGGCACGTCTAAAAAGCTTGAATAAATTACCAAGTAAAGGGGTTTTCATTGCAGCTGAAAATGGATGGTTAGAAGTACTGGAGTTGGTGGCCTTATTTCTCTTCAAAACGGGAACCTGCGACGCTAAAAACTCTTGACAGTTTTCGTACTAGACGCTATATTCTGCTTTGTTAAGATTTGTTTCCAAAAGAGAGGAACAAATACAACGCAAGTTTGATGAATAGAAGTTCTTTAATAGCGGAGCACTACGCGCGGCGCTTCGCGCCGCGCGTGGGCGGAGCCCCATAGCTAAGGAAATCTACCCATCCCAGAAAATTGGGTAATCACGTGATCGTACGCCGAACGACCGTCCGTCCGCACCAGAGGGAAATCAATGTTTACTCTCACACTTTCTAACTAGTTTGGGAGCCCAGGAGAAAACTAATTGCCCATCAATGTTGTGATCAATTGACAGCTGTCAAACAGGGTATCCGCTAACCAGTATCACATGACCGTACCGCGGGCTCAAGTGTCGACCCATCGAGGTGGAGTATTTTTTGAAGTTATACGCTGACAAATTACCAGTTTCAAATGATCGCAGGCTCAAGTTTATTTATTCCAATAATTCATATAAAATATGTTGTGCTTATGTCATTATGGCCCCGCACTATTACGATTTTGAGTTCAAACTGACCTCGGACGCGAAAATTCAGGCAGTTTTTTAAAAATACAGGCGGGGAAGACCTTTTCTTACCATGGTCACGCGTTTGTCACGCTCTATGTCCAATTTTTATGCTCTGAATGGACAAAATTTGACAACTGAGCTCATGCGGAAAATTTATGCAGCATCTTGAAAGTTGTTTACTTTGACAGCTGAAGCTGACAGAGTTTTGTGTCAACTTGTGATGTTTTTAACTGCCTTTTTCGACTGGACGTACAAAATGAAATACAGCCGCTATCAAGAGTCTTCTGTTATCCATGGCTGGTTTGTTTATTCGGGTTTTGGTTGAGAAATGCGTCGCTTGTCAAAATTCGGTAATCCGATTTCGGATGGCATCGTTTTCGTTTTTCACCTTGCTTAATGCGTAAGAGGGTTTAAAAGTCTCAAGCAACTGTGGCCTTCTCTGAAATCTTTTAGGAACTGAATCTCGAATGGTAAGCCTGAGTAAATATTGTATTTAATGTTTGGTTTTGTTATATCTAATTTCATGAAGTGGAGCACAGTTTGTGCGGCAAGTTTAAGCAGGTTTGTAAGATTTGAGTCAATGATCTGACCTAGCGTCAGGTTTGATATAAGCTTACAGAACTTTAAAAGGCTTTCAGATATATTTTCTCACCGCAAATAGAAAGAAAATGTTCCGAAGAATATTTAGTTATAAATTTGGCTGTAGAAAGAAACCTTTGAGCAATTTTCTTGCTTCGAGGAGTTCATCTTTGAAAAAGGCAAACACCGGGAGGCTGGCTTAAAGTAAAACATGATTAACTTAAGCTTAAAGACTCAGGATTTTTAGAGACACTTTAATACCTGTCTTCGTGAATGAAAATTGTTGTCTCTGTAAATGTTTCACCGAATTATATTTTTTTTATTGATTGTTAGTAGTCTCTCTTGCAATTTTAATCACTTGTACGTACCGTTTGTTTTCATCGTTCATGAACATCGCTTGCAGGAGTACTCAAAAATGTCGCGCTTATCAAACGCTTTATAAGATTACACATCGTTATAACTGAAACCATTAAATAACAAAAAATAATAATAATAATAAATTCGCTATTATGTTGAAAAGTAACTCTGTTAAAGTTCATTCAAACACTGACCACACTGACAACAGCTCGCACTAGAAATGAGAACCGGCTGGCCGTATGGGTGATTTTGGATGTTTTTGAACGGTTTCGCTAAAAGCCCACGATTGATCGTCCTGAATATTGACTAAGTGCAATTTGTCTTGAAAAATTGTGAAATGCCGCATTCTGTCCGAGGTCTGTATGATAAATAGTACTGTTTTACCTCAGATGTGATGTATAAAGAGTATAAAAGGTTGGTTTACACACCCCCAGATTTGTTAGCAAGAATTTGTAAAGTGAACCTATCGAACGCAAAAAAATTCGGCCTGATTTGTTTTCCAAGAATTTGTTTTCGAGGCCTAATCTACTGTGATCAAGAGCCATTATGGCTCTTGAATGTGATCGAAGATCTTTGCTATTTTTTGGATGCCAGCTAGTATATTCTGTGCGAATGTACAATCTCTCAGGAACAAGTCGCCTGATTTTCTGTGGTATGTATGTACTATGAAAACAGATATTTTTTTGCACTGACTGACACCTGGTTTTCTCAGCATGATATTGTCATCGGATCAAGATTCACCCCCTGGGTTTTAAATGATGGACAATTCTCGCGTGGGCCGCACTGGTGGTGGAACAGCAAAATTAATCAATTACTCTCTCCATGCCGAACAGTAGATGCTGCTGAGAAAGTGTCATTGAATATTCGGAACTTAGAATCGTGATTATTTATAGGATGCCGTCTGTGAATGATCATGATTCTTAACCATAGCAGTTCGGGTTTAAACCCAAATCCTCTACTTTTACTGCAATTGCTTATTTTAATGAACACATTCTTCACGCCGTGGACACCGGCTGAGTTACTAGAGTTGCCTTTTCAGACTTAACTAAAGCTTTCGATACGGTCAACCACAAAATCGTTCTTGGTGTTGTACACGCTGCAAGTGACTGGCTTAGCTCCGTTCTTGCAAGCAGAAGTCAGGTCACATGCTGCAATAACGCAATGTCGAACCAAGAACCTGTCTCCATTGAGGTTGCTCAGGGATCCATCCTTGGGCCGCTTTTATTCGTGATTTACATGAATGATCTACCTGACGTCCTAGAACATTGTTCTGTTACATTATATGCTGATAATACTGTTTTATCATTCAATTAAAAGTCTATTGCGAAGATTGAGCTCAAACTGAATTCTGATCTTAACCGCGTTAAGAACTGGATGCAGACCAAGTAACTGACGTTAAAAATTAAGGAATCTAAATTATGCTAATTCCCGTCTTGACAGTATTTGAGAGTTTAAGCAAAAAGGACGGCGGCGGGTACGAAAATGTCACTTAACAAGTGAATTAGCGCTGCCTCAAACTTTATCACACTTATCGCATCTCGTTTAATTCGTCAGGTGTTGGTAATTTTCTTTTTGAGGTGAATTCTAAAGGACTGTATCAAAGTTCTCGAACAGTAAAAGAAAGTTGTTGTCGTGTGTTCCCGTCCTCGACGAAACGTGAAATTCGGTACTTCCACGTCGCAGTCGTGCAACGAAGTCAAAGAAATGTACAAAGGGTAATGCACGGGCAAAGTTGTTGTTTTGCTAATATAAACTTATTGTTTTTGCCCTTCTCGTCTCCGTCGCCATCGTCGTTGCTTAAGCTCTATTGATTCTACTACGATTTCTACTGATGGCAATTTGCTCGAAAAAAGCAACAATTATGGGGTACGAATAATTGGTATTTATGCAATGCCAAGTTTATCTATTCTACATATCATGCAGTGATCACGAGGCGGGATTTTGCGTCTCTCAGAACTTAGGCACGTGAAGTGTATATCATATTTCTCTGCTTTAAAAGGTGGACATCACTAGTATCATTTCTCCTTTTAATTTCTCTCTGTCGAGTCAACTTCAGTGATTTTGAATCCCCCCTCCTCCCCAACTGCCTCCTTTTCACTTATTTTTAATGCTATTGTATTGCGATTTTGTACCCCCACCTTTGTCTCATGTTCAAGTGTTTGTCGTCGAGATAACGAGGGCCTTTAATCGTTATTGTTAACAATTTTAAAGCCACACTCGTGGCAAATTTATCCCATATGTTCGTCTGAGTGTTTCATTCGACAAACGGAGCTAGCTGACAGCTTGGGATGCACGCGCAATGTTACTTTAAGCAAATAATAGTAGTCATAACTGGTCATGGCATAGAGTTTTTCATATCTTGGCATAGTAATTAATGAAAAATTGTCATGGAATTATCACTTTAAACACATTCGCAGTAAGATCAATAAGAAACTTGGTCTTCTGAGAAGGATTAAAGCTTATTCACCTCTTAGCGCTAGGTTGACCTTTATCAATAGCTTTGTTTTACAACATTTTGATCATGGAGACATCATCTGGTGCGACCGAGAAAACTCGACATTAATGGATGACTTGCAAGCGCTTCTAAATAAAACTCCCCGTATCATTTTAGTTCTTCCTCCAAGCGCATTTTCTAGTGATGCTCTTGCGAAATTTCATTGAAAACCACTATTGCCCAGAAATGCCTGGCACCGCGACATATTTGTTAATAAATCATATAATCTCCTAAATGACATGACAGTCCGTGATTCCGCTTCTTTGTCAGCTATCATCAGTAAAAGTTCGAATACTGAGGATTTTCCTTTAAAATAGAAAACGGCCAAAACTTTACCCTGTATTTAAGGTAAGTTACCATACAGACCCGCAAAATAACAGGTCAATCTCGGTCTTATCTGCTTTATCAAAAGTATGTGAAAGGATCGTGTGCGATCATCTTTGCGCCTATGTAAAGGAACTTTATCTTACATCAAAATACCAGTCTGGTTTTCTCTTCCTTCACTTCACGGTAACAGCTTTTACTAGATGTAACAAATGAAGAGTATCTTAACATTTAGGGGTGGAGGCTGAATAATGAATAATGAATAACGGTGTTTAAAAGAAAATGAATAATGAATATTTGGAGTTAGAAAATCAGGAATTATGAATAACACCATCTAGCCTCGGAATAATGAACAACTCGTAGCTGCTAAATGATCCCATAAAAACGGGTGACGAAAGAAACCATTTCAACTTTTCTGCCCATCGTAAACATTGGAATCCGCGCGAAACCAGTGAAATCCAAAGCGGCAAACCCCGAAATAAAACTCCTGAAAAGCAGCGTTCGTTTCCTACAGCCAATCCGATACCACGAAAATGACAGCCTGCAAAGCTGCATGTCAATCACTTGAGATGTTTGACCTTGGTTCCCCTTTAGTTCGATGTGTCGTGTGTCTACAGTTTACGCCCACCGTATTTTTTTATAATTGGGTCGCTTTTCTAAAATCTTCTTCTTCATTCGATTTTAAAAGATGGAAAAAAAGAAGTCAGAGAAAAACAGAAATCGTCATCGACGGTAGGTCTATTTTTCGTTCTTGACCATGTTTCCAGCTCGCATTCCTGGTCACCTGAATAGTGACGTTTAGTGCACAATTGGAGCAGGTCAGAACAAATGTACCGTTCTTTTAATTAGCTTACTAGTAATCATTTGAAAGATTTCATACTCGGTGATATTCAAACAACCAATTTCTTACCGTTTCGTCTTTATTGTATAATTCTGTCCAGATCGCGATCTCCGAAAAGGCGTCATCAAGATTAGACTGCAAGCAGTCTCTTATTTTTCTTTGGACACTGTAGAATGCGAGCTCGCGCGAGGGGGTGCGAGGGGGCGCGCGGAGAAGCCGCGAGAAACGAGGGATGACTGGTATATTTTTCGCCCAATATTGGTTTTCGTGTGTTAATATTTCTTTTATCTTCTGCATTATTCCATAATTCGGATGGCGTCACAGGCCTTTTTTTCCTTAAACACTGTACCTTATTTCCTTTGGAGGTCCCTTAAAAAGCGTTTGTGTGAGAGCGTGTCTCTAAGAGATGGTTCAGTTTTGTTCACAGACGAGTGACACTGGAATAGAATGTTCTGAGGCCTGAATTTTTTTGCACTCAGGCATGATAAGATAATTTCTTCTTGAGGTTCTCGTGTTGTAATCATGGCTACTCTTGACATAGTTAACATAGGAGGAAAAATGTTCTGGACCACAGCCATTACAGATTTTATGGAGAAGAGATAGTTTTCTTGTACGAATGATATCTTCAATTAGAAGCCAACCTAATTTAGTAAATAATATTCCTGAATTATCCTGAAAATTAGCATCTAATATCATTCTGGCGCTGCGTTTCTGTAATGGTAAAAATCTGTCCAACTGTTCCTTGGAACAGTTGCCCCATACCGTACAGCAGTATTCAATGGTTGAGAGGGAATTATACAATAATTTTCCACATTCCAGATTTCACCTTTTGAGCAGGCTAATTCTGCAGTTCAGCTTGCTAATAATATAATTAATATTTGTCGATCCTAATTCCGAGGAGTTTTGCTCAACGAAGCTTTTGAGCAGTTGCAATTAACATTTCAATTGTTTTGTTGACATCGCGATTCATCCCGTTAAAGCTGAACTAGCAATTTGCATTGTCGAGACTTTCCTGTAATGACTGTTGTATACTTTCACACGCGATACCGGTTGACCCTGATGATAGTGTCGTCGGCATACTTATCAGTTTCAGAATTTTTTATAGAAAGTGGCAAATCATTGATGTAAATTGAAAAAAATAATGGACCCAAAATCGATCCTTGTGGAACTCCCAGTGGAAGAAGAAGCGGTATTGATGTTTTTGCCGATTTGATACATGTCTGCGAGCGATCTCTCGCAGTTAAGACAAGCTTAAGCTTAATACGAAGTCGAAGATCAGAGACTTTTTATCTTTGAAGTTTATACATCTCTAAGGAAGTGTATGACGTCTAGTTCGCTTCGGGTAAGTTTTGTTTACCTGCGATCGGCGGCAAAATTGTTTTGACACTTTCCTAAAAAGAGATGTTTTGAGGTACCCTGAGCCCAAACCCCCTCCCCCCTTGACATTGTTGGGTCGTTTCCGAGTGCCTACAAACATTGTGGCCAGTGATACAACATTGAATAGGGGGAGAGGAGAAGGTGTAGCGGGCGGATGTTGGGGACTTTCCACCACGACAGTAATTTGTAGGGGCTGTTTTGTATTCGTTTTATGATACACCAGACAAAATCATGCACTGGTCCTGCTGCAAGGAAGAACATCCAGAGTCCGGTGGAAGTTATTTTCAAATGGCCTTAAAACTAAACAGAAATAATGATGGCTTTCAAGCAAAAGGTTTCTTTTAAACGCTATGGCATATCCGTTCATTTTTCAGACATTCACAGAAATTATTTTAGTGCCTGGAAATATGTGACCAAGCAAGACATGGAGTTTGTCGAAAGTCCTGGTCACCCAGATCTCAGTAATGGGCTTTCTGAAACTACGAAGGCATCGTTCGCCAATAAACCACATTCAACTAGAAGTCAGGGCGCGGAATCGGTTCGTCATGACCCTTCAGACTGCAATGAAGAAAGCAGCCAAGGTCACGGGCAGAAAATAGCATAAACAGTAATCATAAAAAACGAATGTCTTCGTATGAACGTGCCGAATTGTAGTAGGCAAAAAAATAAAATCGTATACCGAGTTACCTGCTTTTGCTAAAGAGCAAAAACTTGAAGGCAAAACAGACGTGGCCGAATTTGTTTTGAATCGCGGGTCCAAATTCGCTGCGGAAGTTTTGCATACTCCATGGGACATGGAAAATTTCCAAGAAACTCTACGAAAAAAAACACTTTGCGGTTACAGTTGCTTTATGATTCTATAGATCAGGAATGCGTGCCTGATTGTCATGGGCGGTGGGTAACGTGTGCTAAAGAGGTTTTAACTCGCAATGATATTTCAGTGTCCTACTTCGCAGTCTGTTGGCACTTTGTTAGAGAAAGGGAGAGGAAAAGTGTGAATAAAACGATCTTCATCATTATCATCATTATTATCATTATTATTATTGTAATGAAATCGGGAGACCCGCTTTTAGGCTTGGCTAAATCTATATTATTACGTAATGTAGTTAATTTAAGTAGATATCTTCGTATTTATTTAGTTTCACCAATTTCATGGTCTCGGTAACTGTAACATTTCACATTGTTCAACTTATAACAGTGAATGTGCGTGAAGACACAGGTACGCAGACTGTGATACCTACAAGGACTGCAACAAAGAGAGATCTGCAAATACTCCTGGTACGAGCTGTTTGACCACGTTGTTCGACAAATCCCTGTAACAAAGTACTGTAAATTAATAATTAAATAGGGGAAAACTATTATCCCACGTTCACATGTCATTTTCTCTTTAATAAGAATATGACTGGGAAACAGGCTGACAAATTTGCTCATTTAATGAATGCTTTTCTAAGTATTGAAGCCAAAAATACCCATGCTTTCATCTAAAGGTTGACACATGACCAAAGTCATGTTCTGATTGGGTGCCACATGACTTGCTTGACGATGAGAAATGATTTTGAAGTCTTTTTCTGGGAAATTCATCCTGATCTGTTGAGTCATGGGCCTGCTTTTATCAAAAATGGCTTCACCTCAAGTGTGACGATAAAGATTTTCAGAAGGATAAAGGACATAAACGGCTTATCCTAAACCTAGTGACTAAAATACGCAATCTTAAACTGAAATCTATTACTGCATGGAGAGGTTGATTGGAGTCCAGAAAAGTTGTCTTAAAGCAAGAAGAGATATTTCAGCGGCATTTCACAGAGGCGCATTCCACGAAAGCGCGTCCTCCAGAAACCTTAACAAAATTGCTGCAGTGCTCTACCAACTGAGCTATGATAACCCATACATTAGCAGCAAGTCAATTTTTTTATTTATTTGAAACATGAAATGAAGATAATGTAAACTGTATAAGTACAAGATATGATGTCAGCGGTTGTAATAGCAAATTAATCAATTACAAATTAACCAAAAAAAATAAGGGGCTTTAATGGGATTCCGCCGCTGTTTCGATTGTGGTCTTGAATCCCGAACTAGTTCCTTGGTCAACTCGTTTAATTATTTGTAAGTGATTTTCAAAGTTTTGTCATTAAAAATAGGCCTTGCTTCGGAAAATTAACTTTTTGCCTTGGCAGGTGTGGGTGAACGTACATGTTTGATTTCTTAGCCGCAAATGCACATTTTTTGCAATGGGGCAAAAAGGAACAGTTTTACTGAGTGCTGCTATTGCTATTTAGGAGATTATATGTCCAAGCTGCAGCAATTAATTGTCACAAGATTTAGCCAATGTGGATCTAAACAACTACAAATACAAAATTAAATGTGATAAACTTACAAAATCTGCAATGAAGAGAGGCCTGCGAAAATTCCGTGCGGGATTTCCTCGATCCTGCTGTTTGACAATTTCCTACAGCAAATTGAAATATATATAGCCTACATTAACTGGTAGATTGTTTATTTTTTGTTTTTAAACGAAAAAAAAAAATATTTAAACAAAACATCCTGTGCATTCTTTAAAATCCAAATTTAAGTAAAATCAAATTATATTAAAATTGTCAATCTGTAAAAAAATCGCAGTATGAAGGCGTTCTATGGACTTTAAAAAGGCTGTAAGGCCCGCCGCGACGGTACGGGCCTTACGGTAAGAAATGTTTGTATAGCAACAAGCCGACTATGCGAAAACAGGTTGTGCATGTTATTGTTGACCGGCTGGGAAAGCTTCCATCAAAGGAACAACATCTTTCGAGAACACAACACTTTATTCTCAAAGCACATGCAACCATCTTCGTTTTACACATACAATACGGCCCACGCGGAACACCGCTGACCCCTATGGTACAACGACAGAATTGTCTCCTATCAACATCCTCCCTTTCAAAGAAAACTATTAACGTTTTAATATGTTTCGAAAAATGAAAAAAAAAAATATTAATAAGTCATTAACACAAACAAATGTGAACAGGCAATGTCAGATAATAGTCAACATCAAGTACCATACTGCACTCTAGTCTCCAGTTTCAAAGTTCCAGTCTCTTTGGTCGTCTAAATGGAAGGCCATTACGCGAGGTTTGCACTGATTCGTGGACTCTGAAGTGGGCATTTCCTACATCCACACCACTATCTATTACTGGTTGTTCTGGCAATGGTTGTGGGTCACATGCGACCTGAGGCTCATTAGGTCTTAAGTGGATCCTGTTCCGTCTAACCAACCTGTCTTGCGTTTTTATGACGTACGAACGTGGTGTTACTTCGCCCAAGACTTCGCCGTGACACCACTGTTCACCATGGTGATGGTCATTTGGCCTGGTGTACACATACTGTCCAGGCGTAAAGGGGGGTAAGTCTCTGCTAGCAGTTTTGTCATAGTGTGCTTTGGCTATAGCTCGCCTACCCAGATGCTCGTCACGGACTACGTTTACAGGTGGCACAGATTGGCTCAACAATGCTTCAGCTATTGGCAAGTTAGACTTTGTTCGTCGGCAGAGAAACCTTTGTGCCGAGGAGTAAGTCATTCCCTGAGGGGGAGTGCTCCTATGGTCCAAGAGACCAGTGGAGAGGTCTAATTTTTTTAACATCTTCTTGGTCTCCTTAACAGCAGCTTCAGCTTTACCGGTAGCTCTAGCATAATACGGTGACCGGGTAATCAACTTGAAACCATCGGTCTTGGCAAAATTCGAAAATTCCTGAGAGGTACAGTGAGGTCCATTGTCGGACAAAATATATCTGGTATACCATAACTTTGTAGAACTTTGTACAGGCTACTTTGATGGCCAGACATTCCTTTTCAGTAGGCGCGTAGTTGACTTCAGTTGCTGACCGCGTTGAACTTGTGAAAGCCACAGGTTGCCCATCTTGCAGCAGGGCACCTCCAAGGCCTGTATCACTGGCGTCCACTTGTAATACACATGGCTTGTTCACATCAAAGAACTTCAACGTCGTGGCATTTGCAATTAAGCTTTTGGCTCTCTTAAAAGCTTTGTCATGCTGGGATGACCATGACCACACTGCATTCAAGTGTGTCAGCTCAGTGAGCGACTTCACAATTTCAGCAAGGTTTGGGGTGAAGCGTGACAAATAATTGCGCATGCCTAGGAACCGCTGAGTCCCTTTCACATCTTGTGGTGGTTTCATGTCCTTAATAGCCTGGACTCGACCTGGATGTGGGGAAATGCCATTACTGCTAAGGAGGTGGCCCATCCAGGTAACTTGCTTCATTTTAAACTGAAATTTCCTGGGGTTTAACTTGAGATTCACGTCACGGCACCGCAACATTAAGTTCCACAAGTTAATATCGTGATCCTTCTCAGCCTCCTCCATACTATATCCACTCCCAAAGACCAAAATGTCATCAGCCTTGTTCACAACACCAGTCAATCCTTCCAGTGCTTCATGTTGTCTACGCTGGTATTCCTCCGGTCCTAAACTGACCCCGAACGGCATACCCAACCAACGGTAACGACTAATTGGAGTATGCATGGTCGTTAGGAATGAGGAACTGTCATCTAACTCAATGTTTGTGAACCCCTTGTACACATCCACACAGGAATAAATTTTTGGTATTGTTCAACTTAGGCAGTAAGTCATCAACTGCAGGAATGGGGTACTTTGGGACTTTAATGGCTTTATTGATCGTTTGGCTAGGATCAATACACATACGAATGCTTCCGTCGGGTTTCTCTCTATAGACGCTGTTGGAGATCCATGCAGTCGGCTCAGTAACCTTTTTCAGGATACCCTATTTTTCAAGGTCACGCATTGCGTCAGATGCTTTTTCTTCCTTTGCTACAGGGCACCGATGTGGATGAGCTTGGATTGGAGTCACATTATGGTTCATGCTGATGTGCAGGGGCGGCCCCAAAGTTCCTAACCCTGTATGGACATCCTTAAAGGCATCCATGACAATGGCTTTGATCAGTTTTCCCCAGGGGACAGGCTCATGGGACACACCCACTTCACTAGAAATGCTCTCCTTTGGACCAACTTTTTCTTCATTGGTTACAGCACGTGAAGTACACTAATATCCTCACACGTGCCATGTACTGGAGAGGTGCTGGTGGTTTCCTCAGTCAGATTAATCTCTTCTGTTGCACTACCATTCAGTAAGGTGGGCCTGACTTCCTGATCAGGAGGTCCACTTTCCTCCACTCTTCCGCTCAGAGGTCCCGAGTTAAGCTGGCACACTTCTGAGGCACCCCCTTTTGGGTTGTTACGATCCAAGGAGCAGGTGTTTCCTCTTATCTCAACCAGGCCTAATCTAACACAATCAGATCCACTTAGAAGAGGTGGCTCTGATCCCATGACGTCCTTATTTAACAGCTGAAACTGAAGAGTGTGAAGCTTTCCTTGAGTTTCACAGACCAATGCTATTTGCCCCACTGGCTTTATTTTACCTCCTCCATAGGTACTCAGGATGGCAGGGGAGGGTTTGATTAGACCATGGATATCAATCCCTGCTGGACACAGTGGAGGTCCTCCACTGCAAGGGTGTTGGTTGTTGACGCAGTACCTAATTGCAAAGTTTTCCAAGTAAAAAATTTATTTGCTGCGGATAATTTGATCGCCGCGAAAAACTTTTTCCTCATCTGTACAGATACCGATCTCACAGAGTGAGTGTCCAGAGTAAACAAATGATATGTTTGTTGCCCATCATCAGAAACTGAATCATCCAATGCATTCACGTCCTGAGGTTTGCTCAAACATTTCCGAGCTATATGCCCTTCTTTGCCGCATTTTCTGCACTTATACTTAAGGAGAAATGCACGACACTTTTCGTTTGGGTGACTCGGTGTCGCCCCAGAGTAGTAACACTCAGACTGTTTTCTAGACGACTCTTTGCCATTGCTTTGGCTTTGAGAGCGAGTGCTGTTTTGCTTTGAATGGGGTGCTTTTTCGGTCCAATTCACGTGCTCTTGATCTTCACGGACTTGCCTCATAAGCCTTCGAGCGTCAGTGGAGGATTCATAATTCTTTGCTATTTCAACCACAGTACGGAACTCCACAATGTTACCATTCTTGTCACGCTGACCATTAGTATTCAACTTTCCTTGTAAAGTTTCGTCCACCAAGCCAGCAATAAAACGGTCGCGGCATGCTTGATCTTCAAAATTCCCATATTCACAATATCTAGCTCGCTCCACCACTCGACATTCCCACGCACTAATGAATTCTCCTTCGGACTGAAACATGCGTCCCATTTTCGTTCGCTCAGCTTGAACACTGACACTGCCTCCAAAGCGCTTAATAAGGGCTTTAATAACTTTCGCCGGGTCACTCTTATCTTCTTTGGATAGTCCCAGCGTTTTGTTGTTTGGATTAATCAATCTCTTCATCTTCAAAGGCAGAATTGCTCGAAGTGTTGACATGCAAAGGTTTTGTTTCTTCCATTGTTTTTTCCCCATCCTCGCTTTGATCGTCATATTTACATCTGTCTTTCCGCTCGAACCATCTCATCACCGTGCAATAATCAATATAATCCAATATGAAACAGTGTAGAGCTTCTCGCTCATCTTGCATTTAAGGGAGAGGAAAACCCACTAGAGCGTTGGCCGTGATAACAGCAAACACAAACAATTTATACGGGCACCAGCTTGATAACATCCGAAAATGGCGGGAACAATTCGTACGACTCCCACAGTTCGTTCTCAAACATAAACTGACCGTACTATGGACGAAACCTCCTGACTTTAGGCTCGTGTTCGTCTACTTCTGACACCATGTTAACCGGCTGGGAAAGCTTCCATCAAAGGAATAACAGCTTTCGAGAACACAACACTTTATTCTAAAAGCACATGCAGCCATCTTCGTTTTACACATACAATACGGCCCACGCGGAACACCGCTGACCCCTATGATACAACGACAGAATTGTCTCTTATCAACATTATCATGGTTTTTCATCGTCAACCACATTCGACCGAGGTTGCCAATGTTGCGCCGATGGATGTGACCATTAGCTCTTTACCTTGGTTTATTGGCAACCACGGTGGAAAAAAATCATTTTAACTAGCAAAAGATGAATAGCCAATGGCAACGCAGTGATCTTTTGTGGAATATATTGAACATTTAAGTCCCGATTCATGAGTTGTATCCTTATTCACGAATTAAGGATATGTAACTGACTCACTCCCATAATGTAAATGACCAGGTTCCACCAAATCATAAACTATGTAGAATCACACTTTTTTCACCTACACTGTTAAAATTGGCGGTGTTGTTTGGATGGCTCACGACCTATTTTCTGGTGCAACAAATAGCAAAACATTTTGACCCCTTATGCATTAAAAAATAAGAAAAAAACCTAAGCCTCTCAATGGACATTGCAGACGAAATCGAAGTCGCGACGATCTAAGAGATGCAGCTATCGCATAGCCATTTCAATCCCTTATGACAACATTAGTCTTTCAATGACGGCAAGGAAGCCTGCCAAACATTGTGCTGCCCGTTCGGCATTTTTGTTTTGTTTATTTTCTCGATTTTGTTGTCGTTGTGGTTGCGTTGAGCTTTGTAGTAGCCCTAAAAGGTTAAACAATTCTTGACGTGCGACGATTTCGCTTGAAAAACCTATTTCCGCAGGTACCCATACACAGGCTCAATCCTTGTGTCAAATTGAAAGGAATATCTGACAGATATTCTATCATTTAAATTGGCTGGGTAATTCAAGACTGCAATAAACTTGGATAGACTGAAAACCTTAAAGAGAATCAGTGTGGAAACTTGCCTATAAAAAACACGGCTGCGTAGTTTCAGGTCAGCGGTCTCACCTCCGAATGCCTACTGTAATATAGTATGTTTTGTGCTTTGACCTTCTGTAGTGTGTTCTGTTTTTTTCGGACCACTTTAGAGTGTTCAGGAAGCAGTGCATTGGTTTCTACTGCCCTTAGCTACAACCAGATTGACCATGGTCAACCTCATTGTCATATTGTTATTGTTGATCATGGTTATCCTTTGGTTGCATAATTGCCACACGACGGGTTTCCGTAGTTGAGAACCATGATTATTCACATTCTGCGGGTGTAGAATGATGGGCGTTCATATTATTTGTTAAACTAGAAATACGTTGTCGCAAAAATCTCGCGAGGCTTTAAATAGTCCGTAATGAGAATACAGGGAAACAAACCAAAGGGCAAAAATATGTCGAAAAAGAAAACTAAACAGAAAAAAAATGTTTAAAGAAAACACAATAAATAAATAACCACGCCGATATTCGAACCTACACTATAATTGCCTCTAGTGCGTGAAGTCAGCTTCCAGACCACTGGGCCTTGCTACCACTGGACAATTCTTACCTTACGATTAATATACTAACAGCAGTTTTCTCTGCCATACACACTATTTGAAGCTTGTGGAGTTGTATTAAGCGAGTATTTCAAAACCATTTCGAGCTCGTCTTCTTGGTTGCTCGCGCTGGATTTCAAGTTCCCGTTCTCGCTGCAGTGGAGTTTCGATGGTAAATCTTCCCCAGCGAGGATTTCCAGCCACTTGTTGAATGAAACGTTGTCTTGTGCTTGCCGTTCTCTTTCAGTTGTCTGAGAAATTGATCGCGATTCACCGAGAGTAAACATTGTTTAACAGACGATGAATAAAGACATCAGCCTTTCATGAATAAAACGTGATAGCGCACACATATTTTGAAGTCGTGTTGAAAATGCACCAGGACGTCACACTGGATCCGGAATCCCAAGAGATATCTAGAAATATTGCCAACTCGAGTTTCTGCGTCGCTGAGCGTCGCTGTGCGATCCACGCGATACACGGCGCGACAAATTTATAGGCCGCTCGCTTGGCGAAGAATAATCATATAACCACAAACATTCTGTAATTCAAAATCAGATTGAGGTGGTATAAACTTGTAAACTAACTCAAGGGAAAAAACCCTCATCGACTGGTATACTTCTTTAATGATGAAAGTAATAATAATGTCCGTTTTACCCCAAATGTATTTTTTTAATTTTAATTAATAGAAACCTCAGGAGGCTCTTTTTCAAAGCTAAACGATTTTTAGGGCGTTTACTTTTAAACGTTTTCATTCTTTTGATGCATGATTCACTGCCACTGAGCATTTTTATTAAAATCAGCAGTTAACGAGTCCCTAAGCTAGGAGACTCACTTACAAATTAGTAGTTGTTGTTGGTATACACTTCCAAATATATGTAGCATTGCCTCCACTGCAGTTATGATCGTTGGTTACTTGACCGGAACCATTCATAAAACCATTGCTCTGACATAAATGACTGCAATCTGCGAGATCAATGCATCTAGTCTCAGGTAAGAGATGACAAGCGAAAAGTGGATCAGGCAACTGCAAGGGTAGATTTCTAAACCAAATGTGTTCATTAACCTACGCTGTAAAAATGAAAACTACCATATTGAATAAATACACTGCACTACTACATTGAATAAATACACCATCGGTGCAATCAAAAGCAACAAAGTTGACTCGTTCGATCGGGAGAAACGCTCAATATGAGCAAAAAAATTAACACAATTATCACAGGTTAGTACTGAAATATGGTTGGATATATTAACATGTTAACTTGAGACAAAAACTTACCCATGACGTTAACGACAACCGTTTTGGAGCTATTTCCTGATTCACTTTTTGCCAGAATTGTATAGTTTCCCGTCTGAGTGAATTTAAGTCCTTTCACCACTGGCCCACCCTCCAAAGGTGTAGATGAGTTGTTTAACCAAGCTTCAATGGGTGGGGTGCCTTCCAGCATGAACCAGGTATAATGCTCTGGTACACTGCGTACTACGGACAAAGGCATCCTTATCTTCGGCTTATCTATAAGTACAAATAAGCAATACTTGTCTTAAATGGCGAGGAAAATTCTGCTTGTCGTTATAAAATGAGCGCGATCGTTTTTTGGGAGACAAAATGACAAGGAACATAGGCAAACCCATTACGTCTTGCCTTCGAGAAATAATCATTACAGAGACCGCTTGAGATACTTCAAGCTGTTTAGCACATGCTTTGGAAAATTCAGTGGAGGCGTGGGTGGCTGTGTGTCAAGCTTCACTCTCCCGTTGTTTCCTTGGACAAGAAAATTTACTCCAAATTGTGCCTCTTAAACAATGGGTACCGGCGACAAACTGCTGGGGTAACCCTGCGATAGACTAGCAACGCGTCCAGGGGGCGTGAGTTCACAACCCTTACATTCTGTTCACAGATATTCTACAACAAATTAATGAATGAGGCTGAGTATCTTATGAAGAATTATGGAGATCAAGGAGGGATAACGCCCTCCGAGGTCTCCATAATTCTTCATATGGTATTAAAGGCGAATTCAAAAATTGTTTTATTATTTATTCAAAATAATTCCTAGTTTAAAAACATAGCTAAAACATGCTTACCTCCATCGATGTTAGGTTCATCTTCGATAGTGCACGTTTAGGGTTGTTCAGCTATGCAAATATTCTCCAAATAGCAGATGTCGTCCTTTGAGTTGTCTTTTTGCTGTTCTTGCCATGTTTTTAGCTATTATTTCGCAAAATTCTTTCAAACTTTGTCATCAGTAGCTGGTTGTGGTGAATTATGCGCGTGCCTTTAGCCAATCATAATCCGGGAAATATTTTGAATGAATAATAAAACAAATTAATGAACGTGGTAAACGTTTCTATTAGAATCTGTTTTTTCTTTCCCAGAAAATTATGTACAAATAGACACGGCAATAGTAAAAAAGTACCCGACAATAGTAAGGTAAAGGACACAAGAACAGTTCTTAAGTTGAGAAAAAGAAACAACTTTCTTTAAAGCGATAAAATTCAAAACTATTAAGGTTTTTATAGTGCTCTTGCTTTTTGGACCTCGATCCTGTGACTTTTTTTCGCCGCTGGGAAAAGCCTGCTCTATTTCTAAGTTATCAAAACATCGACGGATATCAAACACATGATTCAAAACAAATCATAGCGTTTAGTAAGCTTTTGTTGGAAGATTTCGAGTCTACTTTGAATTTTGCTTAATTGTTCTCTATGGTTTCGACATCCTGCCGAATTGTTTCCAGGCAGTCCTTCACATGCGATTCAGAACTATCGTCATACATATCATACTTCCTTCCTTCTTTCTTTGACGCACTCATGTTTCAAAAGGAAGACACCAAAGATCTAAGCAACTTATACAGTAACCGTCGAAAAGTGTCGTCCTTTTACTTTGGTAGGCTTGTTGGAAGTAATCTTGCTTTAGAAAAAGCTTTTATGGCAGTCAACGGGTATCACAGAACAGTGATGAAAGATTCTAGACACCAAATATAAATAGGGTATTTCTGTAAGTAATGTATGGAGTCATTTGCTCTATCAAGAGGCCCTATAACAAGGTCACGTAGGAAAGTCATTCTTTATTTTGTACCTATATAGAACAAATTAGACTTTAATATTGGGAGTTTTCTGATGATTATAAATTAATATGATATAGTTCAACTAATCTAATCAAATAGGTTTTTCCTAATTGACCCTCAATGAATTTTCTTCGAACATTTTTGTATTCTTTTTTTGGTACATACAGCTCACCTTTTATTGAGCTTGAAGAGTAGACTCCCTTGAAGTTAAAAAATGCCTCTTCGTGATACCTTTGAAAGGTTACCATCATGAATTGACCACTTGTTTGTACAATGAATGGGCGTCTTGATCCACTAAAAATACCCAGCAAGGTATCATTTTTACTCTTTCCATCATATACTTCAATCTCGCTCCTGTAGGCCTTTGCACCATAACCGCGGAGGTTGAATATAGTAAAGTTTAATTTGACGGTGTGGTTAGATGGTGCTGTAATGATCCAAGTGCAATTATACATGGAGTAGTTTTTAAAAAAACTGGAGCTGATGACGCCATTAGAGCTATCCACATTGTAGAAGCATGGATTGGCGTGCACATCTGGAAATGAGTACAAAAATTATAGAGATTATATTTATCATTCGAAATAGCAATTAAACAAAACAGTCAGTTTGCAACTTTCAATATTAAGAGTATAAACTGCATTGAGGTTACCCTTAAAAAGCAATTGTTACAAGAAACAATATCATAGAATATAAAAAAGGTAAAACTTTTCTGTGGCTCATGCACAGAACTAATTGCCATTCCCGTCGTGGCAACTTTTGAGTAGGGTCTTGGAAAGAAGATTAGGCTTGAAGAGTATTTGAATCACGTGGCGTCACTTCGGCCTTGTTGTGCCAAGGATCCCTAATGTAATGGCATTTGTAATGGGGAGTGGAGTCACAAATATATCAATAGTCGCAAATATCACAAAGGCTAGGAAGAAAAGTTAGAGTTGCTGAAAAGCGTGTTTAGGGTTTCAATTTAGGAGATGGATAAAAAGTGAATTGTACGTAAGATCACGTTATGCGTCTACAAGTGAAGAGGTGAATGTCCTAAGGAAATACCCCTTAGACGTTTCTTGAGTAGGATACAGTACTGTGCAAAATAAATCAGAGCGAACTTATTTCGGCGAATAAATTGCATACTTTCCTTTTAGACGAAAACAGGTTGAAATTTAGGTGCATCTATTGTTCTAACCTCGGTGAAACTTTGCAAACTAGGTGACGAATCAAAACGAATTCTCGCGGCATGAGACAAAATTAATGGCAAATGGTCTGCGGACCATACACTTTTTTCTTTTTATAGTTGAAAATTTTTGTCAAATTATATTTAATTATATTTAAAGATCTTTTAATCAAGGATGATTAGTCTGGATGCAGATCGCTTTACCTTTCCTCAGGATTTACTAGTGAGACAGATTCCATGAGCCGTCCATGATATAAGTAATCATAAATTTTGTTTATGATTACTTATATTGCTTATAGGAGTTTTGTAGAAAGATGAATAAAAAAATATTGTTGTTGTTGTCGTTGTTTATTGGTTTAAATTTTATTTTCCTTTTTTCGGTGTATTAGTAGTATCCGAATTCGAACCCTTGAACCCCGGACAAAACTGTTGAGACAATTCCATCTATTTTCTAACTTTTGCGCCCCAATCCCATCTGCTCTAAACAGAAAAAATAGCCCCCTCTCCACCCTCTATTCAAAGTTGTCTTGGTCTGTAAACCAATTTGTATGATTGCCATGGTATCCTAAACAACTTTGGATAAGGGGAGGGGCGAAGTCGGGCATTCTTTTGGCGGAGGTTTCAGTTTTTGCCAGGATGACAGGAACAAATAGGCATTTTCGCGATTTCTCTCAATAGGTTTTGTCCGTGCTTATGTGCAGACTGTTTTCGGTATTCTTTAACTTTCATACCAATTACCACAAGAAGTGATAGTCCTCTTTTTCGGTCAAATTGATAAAAGCCATTGTCTCAGCATACTTTTTCTTTCTTTTGAACGCCGCTTTTATTAAAATAGCAATATTCTTTCTATTTGTGTTTTTTAATATTTTCGAGATTTTTTTCGCCCAGTAAAGTAGCCTGTGAACAGGCTCTCTGTTTGGAAAAAAAAAAGCCTATTCACAGGCTACCAGTAAAGGTGAAGGCAACCAAAACGACGGGCAAAAATTTTGACCTTTTAGCCGCGAGTAACCAGAGCGAATGTCAGTACGCAACTGATTCATCGACTCCACGTGCGACTAAACTCTAGAGGGGGAAACAATTGGTCAAGTCACACAATATCTCGATCAGTTACACGGATAATGTCAGGCAATAACAATTAAGTTACTATAAGCGGAGGGGAAAAGCATTAAACTCCTATTCGCAAGAAAATATTCCATATTTTTACTTCAAAGAATCTGGCAATCGTGAGTGTATTATATTGATGTCGTCGATGTTTAGACTACCCCTTGCTGGGGTTGTAAAACTAATTATTGACCCACCCCTTATAACATTTGCTAACATTGTCACATTTGATACCAATTTCTTACATGTAGCAAAAAAGTAATCGCTTATTACGTTTGTGACCTATCCCCACAGAATTTGTAAACCTTAATGCATTATTTTGACCCTTATTACATCAGGCGCCAGTTCCTTATTACTTTAATTTTGGACCCTTACATTTGGCACCTATAACATTAATGCGACCTCAACTTAACAGCCAAAACAGGGTACAGCTTAAGTGCCACGCGCATCAGTCCGTCTCAATGTACGAAGATGACAGAAATTACTGTGTATGTCGTAAGGAAAAATTCACTTGCCTTGCCACATTGCGATGAAAACGACTGCAAACAATATTTTTTTCATTCTTAACATTTCCAATCTCTTTCCTTTTCCACTCTGAAAAGGCCAGAATCTGAAAAAAAGGCAGGAAAAATCAATCAAAAGGGAGACATTATAGCGGGACTCTCGGTCTCAGACTTGGCAAAGAGTCTTAAGGCTCATGAATGATACACTTCTTTTGTTTTATTCCCTCAAGCCTCGGAACCAAGTATGAATTTTAATATATCGAAATTGGTTTATTTAGGTATCCATACACATCAGAGAAATTTTTGTAGTCACGTGACCGTACGTATACCTGCCCGTCCCGCCCGTCCGTCGGTAAGACGGCACCACAGGGTAACCAATGTGAAATGGCATTTTGTGCTTCGTGTAGGAGCTTGCAACCTGTGTTTAACTTGATGATAGACATCCATGTTTGGTTAATTGACAACTGTCAGCAAAAGGGTATCCGCTGACCAGTATTGCATGACCTTATCGCAGATTCAGGTTTCAACTCGAGGTCAAGTATTTTGTTATTATTTTCCGCTGACCAGTTATTTGCTTTTAATTGATCGCAGGTTCAAATTCAATGTTCTTAGCAGCAATTGTTTCTTGTCTATTGAGCCCCTCCCTAAAACGTCATATGGTCGTCCCCTAATTTAAGGCAAGTGTAGATTTGTGGATTTCTTTAGCAGTAGTTTCAATTTCACGGGGGCTTTGCCTTTGGTTCTGGCTAAAGCTATACATTAAACATAGATTAACTTAAGGCATAACATAGTAAAACACATCTGAAATGTCTGAAGAAGGTAAAATTTCTCCTACAACACTAACAATTTTTAATTAATACTTTTTCTGTAAGAATATGAATTTGAAGGATTGTAGTCTCATTCGCTGTTCCCCTTTTCAAGAACCAATTTTTACGTACAAAAAGCCTTGTTCGCCACCCAAATGACAATGATATTGGTTCGTATGCTTAGATTCATTTGGAGCAGTTAGCTATTAAATTCAAAACCTTACAAAGTAAAATGTTGTCATCCTATGCGGACATATTTTTTTACAAGCTCGGCCATGATACTTTGCTCTTTTAGAGAAGAATCATGATTGGCTTCAATACCCTGGCTAATTCTTAATAGCCAATCCCTTTTTCTGTTGATTGAAGCTTATTTATGAATATTCCTCAACCAAAACGGCTGAGAATATCGTGAAAACTTGTAGTCTCTTCCAGAATATTTCTTACCAGTGCGGTAAATATTAAGTCCTTTACTTTACATTTTCGGCGGGTTCGAAACGCTTAGCAAATTTCTAGAGTTAAAGCACGAACCTCTAGCATAGAAACCACGCAAACACGAAACTTTTTGTGACCTTGCAGTTAAATTGCAAAATAAGACGATTCGGAACTGAAATATTTTAAGAGGGTCTCCATCAGCCGCTTTCTTCAACTTCCGTTAGTTTGTTTTAAGAAAGTTCTATGAGTCAGGACTCACCTTAATGATTTATCCTTGAAAAAGAAAGTAAATGAGACACACAAGTTCGGTGGAGTAAAGATGCCTCTTTGTGGACACTACAGGGACATATCCAGGTGTCCACATTAGAGAGTTTTACGTATTATGGAAATTGGAATTGCGGTAAGAAATTTGATATCTTTGCATGGAAAGAACTGTCCATAAAAAGATATGTCTAAATGAGAATTTATAAATGTATTTCTATCAAAAAATCTAGTAAAAAAATCGCGATTTCCTGACAGAAGGTAAACCAACATGGAATCCTGCTGCCAGCAAACAAGTATTTTGGGGGGTAAAGATGCTCAAAATGCGATCAATTTATTCCGTTATCCTTAAGTTTAAACCCACCAATAAATGAAAGTCAGTACTGTGGTGGAAAAATACATAGTTATTATGTGTAAAGATGTTTTGCCAATAGTTCGTTTAATATAAACAGGTTTCTGTTATACTCAGCAAATTCGTAAAAGGTAAAGAACCAGAAAACCTGACGTAAACATTCTTTAAAACGGAAGCCTTTTTTGACCTCGTGGTTAATTCTCAAATAGAAATTTCTGTTCCATCTAGAGATATCAAAGGGATCTCTAGCCATCTTAAACATTTTTATTTTTATTTTATTTTTTAACTGTGCCTTGATATTTGTTTTCGTCTACTGAACTTTCGCTGTTCGATCAACAGTCAATTTTAAACAACATGGTTCACACACAAGGCGCAGAATTTTTCACGAAGTATGAATGGTATCGAGTACAAACATCTTTTTAAAGAAAAATACACTATTTAAAAGACTGACTGATCAACTAAAACGGAAATTATTTTACTGTTATGTTATGAGAATCGAATTGGCACGAGGAGGAGATGAATTCTACTTTGCTTCTCTTATACACTTTGAAATACTTTTTTAAAAGTATCTTAAAGATAAAAGTAATTTATCCATGACTTTTTTGCTTGGTGAAGGTATTTAAACTAACAAAATTGTTGATATCAAGTAACTAACCTTGTACAAAGCCTGATTATAGCATTGCTTGCAGAGGAACTTTCATGACCAAAATCCAATTTTAAATTTACACCGTTTTATTAAACACCTGCAGGCAAACCCTAAAATTGAGCTCAAATGTCTCTAACTACAATAAAGATTAAATAAGCTGGACGAAAGTTTTTCTTTTGATGGTGAACGAAATTTAAATACATAATTATCTTCTCTCCATAGGGGCTTGTCAGGGATAATGAAACAAATAATTCAAATGGAAGAGAACAAAGATAAAAACCCGAAATGATGGAAAGCGAACCAGTTGTCTATTTTACAAACATGGCCCAATATTTAAACACAGGGATGTTGGAAACAAATCAAGGAAGCGGTAAGGCCAAGACTTAAACTCGGAACCTCCTTATTGCAAGTCCAGCGTTCTAACCACTCGGTCACAGTGTCACCTTCAAATTGCCTCCCTCAAATTGCTGAGCAGGTGAGGCTTGAACGTTTGAATTCAAACGAAGTTAGATATATATAAGTTTTTTCTATATTGCCAATATTATTGCACAAAACTCGCAATGAGTCTTTTAATAAGAGATCGTGAGAATTGCTTAGTCCTTCCTTTTTTTCAAGGAAGTCGGTTGCTAAAAGACGACAGTGAAATCCTGCTGACTGATTCTAATCAGTTTGACAGAAACTGATTTGACTGACAGTTTAACTTTAAATGATCGCAAGATAGATGGCGGTTGCTATTTTAATTCACCCTTTATCAGTAAATTTTTGGATTATTCAAATTTTGCTCAGCTACTTTCCGAACAGCTAAGTAAGAAAGTACACATTTTTTTATTTTATTGAGGTATTACTCGTTCACCCAAGGAAACCTAAATGCTCTTGTTAGAAGCAAAATATATTTTCTCCTAAATATCGTAGTCTGGTAAGGCGAAGAAAGATCCTCTGGAACAATTTGTGTTTTTGCAATCTTTAAACATTCGCATTGATATGACACAATTTGTGACATTTGCTACAGCAAAGTGACATCTTTCACTAGCATTCATGATCATCACAAAATGTAGACGAGAAAATTAGCTCCGATAGCCCAAGAAGAATAGAGCATCAAGAAATTGCTTCCAAATAAAACGACCTTTTCACGACTCCAGTAAAGTATAATGTGCCCCAGTGGTAAGCACCAAAAGAACACGTATCTTCCAATGTAATGATCGCCGTTTAGACGAACTTTTTTCTATTCTTTTTGAGACCTTCCGGGCCTCAAACAAAAATAAATTTATTGGACGTGTAAACTTATCGTTCACAATAAAAAAGGATGTTTCCCCGACATAGCCAAAAATCAATTAATTCAAAATTAAAATTCAAAGGTAGCGAGTGAAAACCATCGACAGCTTTTTGAATCCTACTATCTTTGCAATTTGTACAGTATACTAGATTTCCAAAAATATATGAAACATTAATAGTATCACACATTGCTATATCTCAATGAAAGTTAAGGAAGATTTTCATTACAGACATCATTTTTTTTCAGAAACTCTAAAAGCCGAAATAATTATCAAACCATTTTTTATTAAACCTCTCGCAATTTTTTCCCCTACTACTAAGTGCGGCCCTCTAATTTTTACGGAGTTGCATTCTGCTGACTTTCCGTTAATGGCACAACATATAATTAGCGGGGGGATCCTTTACAAAACGAATTTGTCAGCAAGGATGAAAATGTTGTACAGAAAATACGTGAAGGAAATTCTACACAAAGTTCTTGCTTACAACAAATTGTGATACAACTTGCTCCACCCACTCAGTTTCGCTAATGGAACTGGCACAAAATGACAAAAAAATATATTTTTTAAATACACGTATCGTTTTGGAGACTATGTAAATAGAGCACAACGGAAGCTTTTTGACTTCTTAATTACCCAGGTTTGTGGGAATAAAACCAATACCCAGCCGCTTAAACTTTAATCATGCTGCTATAATTTATATGGTGTATAGAAAATGCATTGGCTATAAAAATTTAAAATTTCTTTTCGTGAACGTTTTTTTTTTTTTTAATTTACATGAGTGCCACGAATATGTGAACGAAAGATATTATGCAAACTACCTTGTATTGAAAAAAATATATTTAAAAAATAAAAAAGGCAATTTAATACGGTTTGAATGCAGATACGCGTGGACGTGGGGAAAGGTGTGGATTAAAAATATCCGGGTTAGTGTTGACCGGGCCTTGGTGTTGAAAGTGCGAGTTTTTGCACGGGACGAAAAATTGGATTTACGACACTTTTGACACGCGTCAAAAGTTAAATCAAATATGGTACTGGCTTTGACGTCACCTTTGACGCGCGTCAAAGATGTCGCCAAATATATAACCTCTGTGCTTACTCCTTTGACCTCGGTAAAGGTGAAGTCAAATTGGTAACAACTTTGACTTCTCCTTTGACGTGCGTCAAAGATCAAATCAAATGCATCAATGCTTTGCTATTCCTTTAACCCTTATCAGAGGCGTTGTAAAATATGCTGGTAACTTTGACTTTACCTTTGACGCACGTCAAAGATAAAGTCAAAAGAGTAGTGGCTGTGACCACACCTTTGATACTAGTCAAAAATACGACCGCTACACTTTTACAACACTTTTGAATGGTGTCAAGGGTGAGAGCAAATATGCAATGAATTACTTCTACAAACACTTATGTCGAAACTGATTTTAAGAAAGGAAATTAAAAAGCTGTATTTGAATACTGTTTTAAAGATATTTATACGACAATACCGAACACGGGCGGGTGATCATTGTAATTGCTGTTCTATAATTATTTTTGAAAATGTTCTAGAATATGTACTTTTTCGAAGTGATTTTTTTCGTCTTATCTTGAGTGGATCATTTTCCCCTTGATCGATTAATATACGATGAATAAATGATAGCGACGCAAAACAATGACTCAACAACTGGACGATGGAAGACTGAACCCAAGCAAGACACCCTGTTTTTGGCGCGAAATTGTCGCGGCTGCAAACTCTCTCCGCCCGCGCAAACAAACAAACTACGCAGATCTGAAGAAAACAAAGGCTACTTTTTTGTACGAAGCAGTCCAGCTTTTTTTTAACAAATATTTTCGCCCTTATCTCTGATAGAGTTTAGACTACAAACTTGTTCAAAAGGTACGTGTCATTCTTTTCTATGTGTGCATGCAATAGTTCTTCTTCAAACTTCATCGTTGTTTTACTATGTTAAGCTTACAGAAACCAACTCCGAACAGGCGTGTATATCGTGCTTGGGAGCTTTTCTGATCGTCAAATCTGGTTCAGTAAACTATAAAAGTCTTTCTGTATCACAGTAGAGTTTACATTAGATCAAGCCCTTTTTCTTAATAGGGTTAATGCATTTCTGTAAAAGTAATGCCTGGCTTATATTTCACAATGCAATTCAACTCAAAACTTCATGCGAGAACCTACTAACATCAAGATTAACCAACTCTGGTTTTTCTAACAGTTTATATTTATCTGCGAGAACTACTCAGGTAATGAATTAATATAAGACTTACATATATCTTTTTTCATTGACAGTGTACTTAAATAAAAATGTCTGTACCAGACTTTGATGGGCATATTACTGAAGCAAGTACATAAGCTTATTTGAACAGGATTCAGTGCAGTTTATCAAACAAAGAGGTGTGATTATTTGAAGACTTCGGATGTTTTGCGAACGTGAGTATCTCTTTCTATTGATTTTTCTGGGTTCTATACGTAATGGGGCTCATACTGCATAATTAATTTTTAAAATATTCCATTGATTTTTTTACCACTACAATGGCAGCTGGGTATGTTTCAACATTTAATAACAATCATTCAAACATACCGAGCTGTCTCTTCATTATTGTTACTGACAATAAGTTTGGGGGTTAAAAAGGTAGAAAAATAGCCGCGTAGCCAGCTTTTCCGCGCGAGTTTTGTGCAAGAGGGCAAAAAAAGAGGAAGGAGGGGCCGGGAGGGGCTAACTCGCGCAATAACTCGATTGGAAACGCTTGTTATGCAGGCTAGGTATAATATAAAGTGTTTCTTTAGTTTAATTTTAAGCTTTGGGCATAGAGGGAAATTTTGATTGAATTTTCCTGGACTTTATTACGTGATAATAAGGCTCGATTCAAACGTCAAATTTCACAGGTGACGAACTTAATGACAATACATGTACACGAAATGTAATGTTTCCATTCAAAAGCATTAGGTTCGCTACACATTTTTAACAGGGTCTTTAAGTTTTGATAAAGGTAAGGAGAAAGGGGGATTTTCTGAAGAAAAGGAGCGATAGTAAAAAGGGAGTGGGGCCAAAAAATTTATTTAAAACACTATGACTGAGCTTTTTATCTCAAATTTCTATATTTTTTTTACAATTATTTCACAGATAAAAGAAGCAAGGCAAAGTGATAAGTCTCCAGTGGGAAAAAAAAAGCACACAACAGAGGAAGATTGAAGTTAGATACATGGCGTTTGTCTTTCACTTACATCAAGAGTCAAAAGCACTCTAGAATGAAAATCTTCGCAAAGATAACATCAAGACAGATAGCCTCCTGATCAAGAACATTTCTTACTTACCATGATTTTAGCACTGGCTTTCGTGAAAGAGTGTTTTAAACTATTTTGCAGGTTGCCGTCCGTGACAACAGCGTGAATCTGGAACATTTATAGTGCTTCAAAAATTTGCGGCAGTCATTATGATTGTCCATTGACAAACTGCATTGAGTACTTTAGACAATAAATCGTGAAAATGTTTTAAAAAACCATTTTTATGCGTTTAAAAAAGTTTTAATCGGAATTATTCAGCTTTCTAATCATCTAGTGAGGTTTTAGGACAATAAAGTACAAGATTAAGAACTCAATCTCTTATCTGTCCACCTTTTTAAACGGTATCCAGTTGGCAATTGAATTTGACTGAAAATCTCAAGTTGGATTCTAGCCTGTAAATCAAGCGCTTATGACTAGCGAGGCAATAACGCGGCATTCGCGCGAAACGCGAGGAGAACGAGGAATTCACGCGAAACGCGAGACGAGCGAGAGGCGCGATGCGAGGAGAGGAAAAAAAACAAACATATTTGGCAACACCTTTGTTAAACCTTTGACTTAAATCTCACACGCATTTGACGACAACTTTGTCACACATTTGACCTGAGGCTCAGACACTTTTGACGACACTATTCACAAGCCTTTGACTTTAATCACAGACATAACTTTGCCGCGCTTTTGTCACACCTTTGGCCTGAATCTCAGACATATTTGACGACGCCTTTGATAGGGGTACAAATGCTAATGAAATATACCTTTGACGCGCGTCAAAGGTAGGGGTTAAAGGCGTGACAAAAACGGCCTTTATCGCCTGAAGACGCGCCTTTGACCGATTTACTGTGGGCCCAGCGTGAAAAAACTTAACAGGGATTTACATCCACACAAGGACTAAAAAATTATGTAGTTATTCCCATTCAGGCATTTCGGAGAAATCTAATGAAACTGAAACCTTTATAAATGGTTATTTAGTCCCACGGTTTGAAACAGGTCAAAGAAATTGTAACTAATTAAAAAAGAAACGCTGTGGCTATATGCCCGGAAGCCGGAAACAGTCAGAAAATTTTCTAGAATTTCTGAAAATCCCTTTTTCTAATCGTTCAGAAAGTACCCGATCCTACGTTTACCTTCATTTAGATCCGGATGGTTGGCCTGTGGTTGAGGTGGAAACCTTGTGCGGGCAACACATGCGCAGAACACGACCTGTGCACAACCATTAAAGGAACAGTATCCCGTTACTGCACATGCACCAAACTTTGATTTTTGGACAGGATGTCGCGAAATCAAAAGATGCGAGGAGAGAAAGAGAATCTTGAAAAATCCGTTTGCATCGCGCTTGACCGGGTTCAATACGACACTAAAACTTCTCAGGATTATAGATCAATGATATATTGTTCCTGTTAAGTTTCGATTTGGGCAAAATCTGGATTTTTTGGCGTTACTTTTATTGCCGTTGGCCGGAGGACCAAAAGATTGGAAGCACTTTGATGCCGATTGAAGGCTTATTTCTTCTACTAGCTTCCATACAAGCTCAGATAATTGTGAAAGGAATACGCAGAAATGAAACAGCAACAATAAAGACTGTAAGAAAGAAGCCGTTGAGACATTGATGTGACTGAGGAGATCTTGTGGAGGGGAGCTTCGTGAAGCAGAATGTTTTGCAACGACGCGTTAGTAAACTTTTAAATGAATCTCCCTACGGCCGACAAAATCAAACAAACAGGCGCTACATGTTTTGAAAAACTAGTGACATGAAATCATAATATCATTTTTGACTAATCTTTGTGATGATTCATAGCGTTGAGATTGCATTTTTATTTATGTCTTTCAAACGTTTGAGGCTAGAACGCGAGCAAATCAGGCAGATATTACTGGACTTGGAGCGATTGACCTCTGACACGAGTTTCAAATTAGAAAATATGTTTTTAAAGCGAGCGGAACGAGATTTTCGGGTCGTGAGGCGGCCCAGCGATAAAATCGCGATGAGTCTTCGAACCGCGAGCCAAATTTTTATATAAGACGAAAGACTTCTTCGAAAGTCTACAATATTACTTGAGAATATAAACAACAAATCTTTGTCGGCGGTGCGGTCCGGAAGGAAATCTTGTCGAGTCAATTTGACAGTTCTATTGTCTTTTGAAGAAAAAACAGATGACGCTCGCGCGTGCGCATAATCGGGACACTGTCCCTTTAAGCACAACCAAAATCACAACCACAGCTGACGGCAGCGAGCTGAAAGAAGTGAGCGGAATGGCGAAGTAAAGGGTGAGTTTTCTTTGTTTAAATCTGTCTTTTTCGAGGGAATTAGATTATGGGAACAACAAGATCAATTGCTGAGGAAATCCAGTCAGATTAAACTATTAAAAATGCTTCTTGAGAGTAAAGAAATCAACAAACAACTCGTGATCGTAGTGTGTCAGTCTCTAATCGGTGCATGTTTTTTTTTTTTGAGATACGACTAAGACTTAATTTTGCTGAAAATCCTATTTTCAATATATGTGTTTTCGTTGAAACCGACCTTGTTTGAAATAAAATCATTCAAGTTATGTTTTTATATACACTTAGAGCTAGTAAATAATAGTTTTGTTAGATTTTGGAGACGGTTTACCTAAAGTTAGGTAAAAGTTGGGTTTACCAAAGTTAACCACTTTGATTAATTTTAGCTTTATTTTGTCTGCACAGCGAGATCAAAGATGGCGAGTTACCGCTTGAATTTGCAGTGTTAGGAGGTTTGCAGTGTGTTTAGTACGTAACATCGGCTCCTTGTTTTTTCTTTCGAAGAATTCAGAACTCGGTAAGTCAGAGTTTGTTTTTTATGCTAACACCCTAAAACCTGAAAATCTTATTTTAAGATCAAAATTTCTCAAATTAAACTACAGATGAAGAGTTTTTTTTTCTGAAATGAAATTTCTTGTTTTAAGAAAAAAATCTTATTTCAAGGGAAAATTATTAAAATAAGAAACAGGCCTTATTTTAAGTAAAAGCATTCTAAATCTTAATTTAAGAAAAATAATTCTTATTATGAGCGGGTAGTTTCTTAAATTAAAAAACTGTTTAAGAATTTAATTTTCTTAAGTTGAATTTCTGCTTTTAAGAAAAAAAAATTCTTTTTTCAAGAAGACCAGTCCTTTTTTCAAGAAAAAGGATTCTGAAAGCTCAGAGCCGATCAAAGGCCCTGTTCAAACATCAACCTACTAAACTTGTGACAACATTGTTATGCACCAAATCAATGTTCTTTTTTATTTCTCCACACTTGAAGTTTGAAATAATTACAAGATATCTAATACCTTATATTGTGGTTGCTCATGATCAATAGGCATATCACACCATCTTTGATTCTGTTTGTTTTATTTTTGGGAAAAAAAGGGAAGGAGGAGTAAAAAGGGAAGAATGGTAATCCCATTTTGGGCATGGTAAAACAAAAGAAATATATTTTTTCACAAAAAAAAAACCACCTGCCACAGGATAAGTAATATTACCACAAAACTAACACTTATTACAATAAAGATTGCACTCGGAATAGAACATCTGAACTAAATAAACTTATCCTAGCTATTTTTACTGATTACAGTCGATGCTCTCATAAGTGACCACCTTGGAAATTTGAAAAAGTGGTTGTGACTATAGAGCTGGTTGCTTAACAGATCGTAAGAGACTGCATGTTAAAACAATAGAGGGTGGTCGCTTATACAAGAGCTTCAAAAATTCATTTATAATTCATGAAGAAAAATAAAGAAATCAATGTTTAAGTACATCTGATATAGCCACGGCTAAACTTTATGTCAACGTGATCACTAAGGAAATGACCTAGTACTTTGACAAATACAATACTGCACTGTACAAGAACCATTAGCACAGGGTGCAGTTTCATTTAAGTGTTTATTTATATAAATAAAACTCTGAGTGGTAGCTTACGAGAGCCTAAAAACAAAGGAAAAGTCCAGTTGGGTAATGGCCCAAAAGTGGTCGCAGTCGCTTCCTGTGGCTTACGAGAGCTTTTTAAACAGTGTTTCACAAAGGTGGTTGTAACTAGAGCTGCTCGGTTACAAGAGTGGTCGCAAGGAGTGCTTCACTTTATCTCTCTAAACATTTTGTTACTTCATTAGTTAATATAGAAATGTGGTTGTTTATTTGTGACTTATGATGATCAACGTTGTTAATCAGTGCTACCACAAAAGGTTAGGTTTCTACTACAAAAAATGTGCTTGAAAACTCAGTGTCAAGTTATTATCGTCTATTTAGATGATGTACTGTTCCATACAATTATTGTATGGAATAGTATATCATCTAAATAGTCTCCTAGCCACACAAAAATGAAGAACAGTAATGAGGAAATGGGCACAGACTTCTTACTGCTGCCTTGCCTTCACCCAAGTGACCCTTAAATGTCAAAAATGGCAGGTAGACACCAACTAACCCTGTCTGCCCACTGACAGGGAGGGAAATTTTCCTAGTCACTTCAAGCTATGGAAACCGGTATCAACTTCGGCATGATGTGCCACTTACACCTGAGATTCTACCTCACCTACTCTTATTACTAAAAATCACTATTAAATTCTTGGCTAATGCCTATACTGTAAAAACATGCTCTTCTGAATGCGAGGTGGCACATGTACACCATCAAATACAAATCAGGCATCAGTATAAAACTCAAACCAAATCATGAAAATATAGGGAAAACAAAGAGTATTATTGTATTGTAAGCATGTACAGCTGTAAATGATGCTTATTTCAAATCAGCACTCCTAAAGCCATCAGCAGGAAAAAGGTTCTTGAATATTATTCCATCAGATGGAATTTAATCTTTTAGACTGGATTTTGATTAACATTCCTATGGAGACATTTACATGACTTTCTAAAAAAACAGACAGAATTTCATAACTACATGTACAAGTCATGTATACCTCATGTAAGACAAATTAACTGTTGATTAAGCTTGTAGAAATGAATTATATACAGTGCATCGGATCATCAGTGACTATGTTTTTCGATTGACTAGCACCCTTCCAAACCTCTTATTTCATTGGTCCCTATAACCTGCACTACCTATTGTTTTCAAGGATATGGGCATTGTTATGTCGATTACCATCCCTTTTTTTTCCCAGCAAATCACAAACCTTGTTTGAAATAGGTGCAAGTCCGCCCATGTTTTTGGAATCTATAGGGTCCCACTTGACTTTGTTTAAATGTAATTGAATGCTTGAAATCTATTGCAATGTTATGAATAATACATGTATGAATGTTGTAATAATTGCAAAACCACTGACACCTGAGTACAAACATTGAATTATCTATTTTATAGAACACCTACTTGGCTAGAAAACCCCCACTAAACTCAAAAATTAACAATGTTTATTTTCACTTTCCTTTTGGCTTAGTTTAGGGACTTGCGCAGTGCACCTCGTGGAGGTAGGACGTGTTTTTGTGAGCTCCACCAAATATGCTGTTCTAAACGCTTTAATAACGTACCTGTCATGGAAACCTACAAATAGATATAACCAGAAATGGGGAAGGACAAAGCGGACAAGAATCCGAGCAAAAGGCTGAGAGAAAATGGCTCGCAAACGGATGAAGATGATGAACATGTGGGGGTCGGTGGAGTAATGTCAGCACGCCTCGAGGAAATGAACACTAAACTAGATCAAGTTTTAACAGCGTGTGGTGAAATTGCACTACTAAAAGATGAAATACGCAAGCTGAGAGATGAAGTAAAGAATTTAAAACAATCTTTGCAATCTGCCGAGGAAGAAATTGAAAGTCTACAAGATAGTCAGAAAGAAACTTCTGCACAAGTAAAAGAAAACAATGAAGACATTGACTTCTTGTTCGAGGACATTGGAGCGCTAAGACGAAGAAACATCAAGTTGGAAGCCTATACAAGACGTGAGAATGTAAGAATTTTCAATGTCGAGGAAGAAGAGGATGAAAATACTGAAGAGCTGGTAAGAAGTGTCTTCGTCGCTAATTTGAAAATTCCGGCGGATAAAGTCAACGATATCCGCTTTGAGCGAGTTCACCGAATCTCCACTAATAATTCTAGTCTAAGAGCTCCGTCCTATCCCAAACCAATTATTGCTCGTTTCAGTCATTATCAGGACAAAGAATATGTTCGCTCCTTCTATAAGAACTTAAAAGGAACCAACATCGGTTTCTCAGATGATTTCCCGAAAGAAATTGAAGAAATTCATAGAAAACTTTATCCAGTGCTTAAAAAGGCCAAGCAGGATAAGCAAAAAGCCTTCTTTAATTTTGATAAATTGATAATCAATGGCCAAATATACAGAGGAAAAGAAACTAAAGACCTTCCCTATCATTGTAAAATGGCAAAAAATTATTAATGTATTAATTCCATGATCGGTTTCAAACTGAACAGTGAATCTACGTCCACTAGATGTTAAGAATTTTGTTTAATATCAGTTTATATGTAAATTTACTATGTGTTCTGTTTTGTTTTATTATTTTCTCAGTTGGAGGAGAAAATGTCTTTTGTTTCACTCTTTTTGAATGCTTCGTTAAACATTGGAAAGTACTAATCCCAAACAATATATGCATTTTTATAAAACACAATTGAAACGGCAGATTTATTTAAATTAGTTTCTTTGAATGTAAGGGGCATAAGTAATTTTCATAAAAGAAGAACTATGTTCACCTGGTGCCGAAAAAGAAAAGCTGACGTAATATTCCTGCAAGAAACGCATTCAAAAGAGGATTCAGAAAAACAATGGGCAAATGAATGGGGTGGTAAAGCATTTTTCTCACATGGTAGTCCAAATTCATGTGGGGTTGCGATATTGATTAGGAATAATTTTAATTGTGTAATCCAAAAATCCATTGTTGATCCCCAGGGAAGATTTATTATTTTGAAGGCAGGCATTCAGGATAAGGTGTACATTTTAGCTAATATTTATGCGCCAAACAAAGATAAAGTCAGCGGCAAATTTTATAAAAACCTACATAGAGTGCTACAGACGGAAGACTTAGATTGTGAAGAAAATATAATCATTGGAGGGGATTTTAACTGTCCTCTTGACCCTAAGCTGGATAAGAAAGGTGGCGTTATGGTTCCTAGAAAAATGGTTATTGATAATATTGAATGTTTACAAAATGAATTGGACCTTGTCGACGTCTGGAGAATTAAAAATCCGCAATCTAGAAGTTACACGTGGAGCCAAAAATCTCCACCAATTTTCTGTCGTTTAGATTACTGGCTGATATCAAACAACTTACAGGATTTTGTAAATACAACCGATATCATTCCCGCTATAAAAACTGATCATGCAGCAATTGAGTTGAATCTAACCGACTCCAATCAAAACTCAAAGGGGCCCGGCTTCTGGAAAATGAACGTCTCTCTTCTCGAAGATCCGAATTATCTGGAAGAATTAAAACAAAATATTCCACTTTGGAAAACAACAGGAAGTGATAATTTATCAGACAAAAGGTGCATCTGGGATTGGCTTAAGTATAATATTCGGAAGCATGCTATTTTGTTCTCGAAAAAGAAAGCCAAAGAACGATCTGCTATGGAAAAAAACTTACAACAAGTATACGAGGAAGCGACTAAAAAATTCGAACAGGACCCTTCCGACTCTAACCTAAATACTCTAAATGAAGCAAAAGAAATTCTAGAAAGTTACTATGAGGAAAAAACAAGGGGTGTAATTATTCGCGCAAGGGCACGATGGCACGAGCATGGCGAGAGAAGCACAAAATATTTTCTAAATTTAGAAAAGCGTAATCACGTCAAAAAACATATAAGAAAACTGCTAATAAGTGGTTCCATTACATCTGATCCTTTTGGGATACTAAACGAACAAAAACGCTTTTACCATAGCTTGTACAAATCAAACGTAACAGATGAGGATAGGGAAAATGGAAACGAATTTTTAAATAATTTGAATATACCAAGATTATCAGAAGAACAAAAACAATCTTGTGAGGGAGAAATATTTGTTGAAGAAATTACAGCCATCCTTAACAGTTTTGAGAATAACAAATCTCCTGGTAATGATGGAATACCAATAGAATTTTACAAAAGTTGCTGGGAATTAATTAGTGATCCATTTATGGAGTGTGTGAGAGAGTGTTTTGACCACGGTGAAATGTCAAGCTCTCAAAGAAAAGCAATCATAACTCTTATAGAAAAGCAACATAAAGATCGAACTCTCATTGAAAATTGGAGGCCAATCTCTCTTATTAACGTGGATGCAAAAATCATCTCAAAAGTGATTGCGTTAAGATTAAAGAAAGTTCTACCGAATATCATTCATCATAATCAAACAGGTTATGTTGAAGATCGCTATATTGGTGAGACTATCCGATCAATTTTCGATATAATGGAATTTACAGACAGTAAGAATATTCCAGGTATCTTGATTTTCATTGACTTTAAAAAGGCTTTCGACTCTTTAGAATGGCATTATCTTTTCAGTTGCCTTGAGGCTTTTAATTTTGGCCCCAATTTTATAAATTGGGTCAAAATGTTTTATACAAATATTCAAAGCTGTGTAATAAATAATGGAATGGCATCAGACTATTTTACTTTAGAACGTGGTGTGAGGCAGGGTGATCCTTTGTCCCCTTACCTCTTTATCTTAGCTGTTGAAAGCTTGGCAATCTCCATTCGTCAAAATGCTGATATCAAAGGAATTGAAATAGAAAATTACGAAGCCAAGCTATTGCAATACGCAGACGATACCACAGCAATCCTGTCTGATGAAAGCTCTGCAAAAACGTTATTTCAAGAACTAGAAGTATTTAAGAACTTCAGTGGGTTGGAGATAAATAGCTCTAAAACAGAAGGAATGTGGATTGGTTCGCTTAAAAGAAAAGATGAAAAACCTTTTGGTATTAAATGGCCCAGTGAACCCATAAAAGCTTTAGGAACCTTTTTTACATATGACCAATCATTACTTTACGAAAAAAACTTTCAAGAGAAGGTTGACAGCATAAAGAAGCTGACAAATATATGGTCATCTAGAGGACTGTCCATTTATGGTAGAGTAACTATAATCAAATCATTACTTATTCCCAAACTAGTTTTTATATCTTCGGTTCTTTCACCTCCAGGTAAAATCATCAAACAAGTGAATAGTATAATTTTCTCCTTTTTATGGAATGGAAAGGATAAAGTAACGAGGCTCTCTTCAATAAACAGTTATGAAGACGGTGGCATAAAAATGACAGATATTGAAAGCTTGGTCAAAGCTGTACGACTAGCTTGGCTAAAACGTGTTTTCAGCGATAATGAAAGTACGTGGAAATTTTACTTGTTTCATCTCCTACGTAGTGTTGGTGGTCTTTTACTTTTTAAATGCAATTATGCAATGAACGATCTTTCAATCAACTCGGTTTTCTACAGAGAACTCTTAGAATGTTGGTTAGAATTTCGAAATCTCTTTTTAGCTAACAAAGAACGGCTCTGTATAATTTGGAATAACAAAGATATAAGAATAGACGGAAAACCAGTCTTTTATAAATCTTATTATGACTCGGGGATATGTACTATTAAAGATCTCTTGTTCAATCTCGACAATATAGAATCCTTTAATGCAATCAATAACATAATTGAGAAAGCTAATTTTCTTACATGGACAGGTCTCAGGCATGCAATTCCTTCTATTCTGAAAACAATAGAGTATACTACCTTTACAGAAAATACTTATTTTACAAAGGGGAATGAGATTTTTGACATAGCGGAAAAGAAAACGAAAGACTACTACTCTTTAATAATATCAAATAAAGCACAATTACCTAGTAATGCAAAGAATTTAAAACATGATTTTGGCTTATCTGACGAAGACTTAAAAATTGCTTACAACCTTCCCCACCTGACAACACAGGAGCCTTACGTCAAATCCTTTCAATATAAAGTTTTAAATTCAATACTTTACACTAATGCAAAACTTTTTAAAATTGGATATCTCCAGCAGGACAAATGTACTTTTTGCAAGACTGAACAGGAAACATTATGTCACTTTCTATTTTACTGTCAGCACTCAAATATGTTGTTGAAAAATGTTGAACAGTATTATTTAACAATAACAAAGGAATTTCACGGGTTGTGTTTGCGAGAGGTTATAATTGGAATAACGATGTCAAAATGCCCCTTGTTAAATTATCTGATATTAATTGGTAAATTGTATTTATGGGATTGCAGAAAGAAACAGGTACTTCCAAACATCGAAGGTTTCAAATTTAAAGTAAGAATTAAATACCAAGTTGAAAAATATATTTCCACTAAGAATAATAAATTAGAAACCTTTTATGAAAAATGGCCAAAAGACATTTCTCCCCTTTAATTAAGTTCGTGAGTATGTAATTAAAAATGTAATCTTTTATTAGACACTTTTTTTTGTATTTTTGTATTTTTGTATATTTTTTTTTGTATGTGTGGTTATGTTTTTGTTTTTTATTTCAGAGCGTACTGTAAATATTAAGTGTTAATCTCTCTTTATCTACATAATTAAGTATTAATTAATTCTTTGTAAAATAAGCCTCATTCGGCAATTGCGCGGCTGTTTTGTGGCTGTAATGTATATAATTGTGAAATGTAGATAATTGTAAGTATGTCTGTTATTGCGGTTGTTTAGAACTTTGTAATTATCTTCTTTTTAAGTAGTTCTTTGTAATTATAGTAATAAATGTCTTGAATAAAAAAAAAAAAAAAAAAAAAATAGTTTTTGCTAAATTTTGAACTCAAATTTCACCTAACTGATAAACATAAAGTTCTATTATTTTTTGCTTTGTCAAACGATGTGCATCACACAAGGCTGTGACTGTTTTCCTCTCCCTTGAAGTCTTCAATAGATGAGCAGGTTGTTCAAAGCAGGGTAAAGCAGTTAGAGAGAACTTTGAAATTCAAATCTGAACGTTCATGGGACATTAATTCCTCTTTTACATCTTTTTAAAACTATATTAAGGATATGTTTGGATGCTCGGAAATGACTGGGTAAATTTTACAATGGAAAACGTTTGAAAAAGAGAAACAGAAACTAAGTTCCACATTATCTCCAGGTTAGTAACAACCTACTCTTGAACAACTGGCCAAACCTGGGAAACCTCCCAGTCTCAAAAAGTAAGATCTAAGATCACTCCCCCAAATATCAAGAACAACTAAGACATATGATCCTCTCTAGAATCTACAACTTAAAGTCTAAGACCCTCTTCTAATCTTAAGAACTAGGACCTGACCTTGCCCAGTTTGAACCTTGAAATAAACTTTAAACTCACACATACACTCAATTCGAAAGAACTTTTAGTCAGTTCACATATTTTGTGCAGAGATGCAAATTTATATTTAATACATGGAATTTGTTGATAAAAGGTCTTCTATTGTGTACAACTCACAGCTAATACAGGCTGGTTATCTTCATCAGCAATGTTCAAATGTCCAGATGTAACAGAAAGCTTGTTAAAAATGTATTCGCTTTTGAGGATTGAAAATGGGTAAAATAATATACAAAATCAAATGACAACATTTTTCTATATCTTTTTTAAATAGTAGTCATTTGTCATAATATAATAAGCCTTTCTTAGTGGTGAGTTATGCAAGTAGAGACCTTGATGTCTCAATTAATTCTATTCCACTCACGAGTGTTTGTTTTAACAGGTTAAAACAAATAGGCCTTTTACATTAGTTGATCACGTGGTCAACTGTCAGTAAACACGAAAAAAGCTGGGTGGCAAAAAGAGTTTTTCGCATACAAATTCTTCTAATTTTTGGCGGCCATTGCAACGCTACTTTTGAGATATACGGCTGAAGATTTACAGGTTACCTAATTTTAATATGCTCTTTCAGCTCGTGCAAACAAAAGTTTTCAAAAGGGAACTGTTTTCGTGTTTACCGAAAGTTGATCACGTGATCAACTAATGCAAAAGGCCTATTTACATAAAAAAAATCATCTAAAAAACTGCTTTTAGTTTATTATTTAACTTTTTAAACATTATTTTGACTTTTTAGTTTGATGTTAATCAATTCACATGAAGATTTAATTAAGTATGTTTCTTTGTCTTAACAACATTGTTTAAGGGATCATACCAGGCATGATTTACAATACACCTTTACATGAAAGATGGGTTTTTTGTCAGGCCTGACACCCTTACCAAGTCTCAACAACTTTCATCAAGCTTACATACTGTAATGGCCCTTGGTGATGTAGAAGCTTGCTCCAGATCCTCCTTGTTGTCTTGGTAACCAACTATGTGATGGTTATTTTACACTAGTCCTTTCCCTGCTCATAAACATCTTTCCTTTAACCTCCACCCCTTTCTCCCTCTGTGAAGTCAAATCCCTTCCAATTGCTGACCATGCTAGGTTATAAAGGGTTATTTGAGAGTTCTTAAAGGAGGGGAACGTAAAAGATGGAATAAGAGAAAGCGCAACCCCCCCTAAAGATTCAAAGCCTCATAGCCTCAATAGTATCATATCATAGTCTCATAGTCTCATATCACAGTCTCACAGTCTCATAGTCTCACAGCCTGACAACCTCCCAACCTCACAGCTTCACACATCACAGCCTCACAATGCAAACTCACAGCCTGTCAGTCTCACAGCCTGAAAACCTCTCAGCCTCACAACTTCACAGCCTCACAGCTTCCAGCCTCACAACCTCACATTCTTACAGCCTCGCAACCCCACAGCCTCACAACCTCACGTCCTTCCATATGTAGTTAATCAATAAAAATCAATATCAGAGATCAATCAATATGATCGATATTAATCGATTAAATCCACCGATTATTATCAATTGATACCTGAAATCGATAGAAATCGAAGTCACAGAAAAAATAATTTACCGATTATTATCAATTAACAAAATCGAGAACAATCGATAGAAATTGACAGTAATTGATAACAGTTTAAAATATATCGATAAAAAAATCACTATTGGTTTCTAATCGATATTAATCAAAGTGACAACTTTTATTCTTTATCGATTTCTATTGATTGATATCGGAAATCGATATTTAGAGATGACTGATATCGATTACTATCGATTATCGGTTTATCGATTGACTACGTCTGGCATCCTTACAGCCTGACAACCTCACAATATCACAGCCTCGCAGCCATACAGCCTCACAATCTCGAGGCCTCGCTACCTCGTGTCACAACTTTACAGCCTCGCAACCTCTCAAACTCACAGCCTCACTGCTCAAAGCAAAATATCGCCCTTTGCTTATTCCATGATAAGTAGTAAATGTATAAAACAGTACGCATGTTAATTTAAAAGACATAACTTAAGCTTATTAAGAAGCTGTGAAAGGAAACAAAGATCAATCAGGATCATCCTGTGAGAAACAATTCTCATTCAAGCGACACTTTCCTAGGCCTCACCTTTTTCTCACATAAATGATTTCAATTTACTGTCGTTCTCCAGTCCGTTTCTTGGAAAAAATACAGGCCACATGAGTGAAGAGAAGATTTCGCATGCACCAAAGCCAAAAGGTTTTTTTTTTGCCATTAGAAATCACACCGGTCAAGTCCTCGAGCGCTCATGTCGACTGCGCACCTGAATATTTGAAAAGCAACGGATTCGTACTCTCTGATTGGTTCAAAGGCGTACCACGTGACATGTTCTCCTGAATCGCAGCCAACAACAACCAAAAAATATGGCCGAAGAGTCGTCGAATCGATAAAATGGTCGCTTCGAAAGAATAGTACAATCGTTTGACGCTCTTTGCAGGGTACTAGTGGCTGGAGGAAAACTTGCCATTGTTGTTGCAGGCGAGGAAAAGACCAACAATGAGTACGATGAGCGAGTGGTTTATGACACACAGTGAAACGACGAGGTGTGATCATATTGAAATACTGCTGTGATGAGGATTTTAATCCTAAATCGCAGTAAGACTTCTTAACCACTAAACTAAGTTCCAAAAGTGTACAATTTTGGTCATTTCGGCTACTGTGAAGTCACAATTTTAAATTTGATTCAAAATTTTTTATAAAAATAAGAACTTGCGTTTATCTTGAAATGAGAATCCATTTCTTGTTTTAAAATTTTGATTTAAGAACGATGTGATTTAAGAACGACGTGCTCCTAAATTAAGATGGAAGAAACTTAAATCCAAAACAACCCCCTTAAAATAAGTTCAGTTTTCTTAAAATAAGAAATAAGGCGTCATTAAATTAAGCAGCCTCTCCTTAATTGAAAAATACAGGTTTTAGAGTGTAACTTTATCGTTGGCGTAACTCGTACTGCATTGGTTTCGCTACTTGTACGTTCAAGTTCGCTCCTACATTAGCTCACTGGGCTCGCTGCCAATTGGCAAAGTCCAACACTTGCACCTTCGGAGGGGCAAGCGTTAAAGAACAAGAAATTCAGTGTAATATTCTTTTATAGTGGGATTAAGGAAATAATTGTTTTTAAAAATGGTTTGTATGAAGTAACATCTACCATGGTATGTATCGAACAGGTAGAGAAATGGAACAAAGCGAACTCGACTATTGGCGAAACCCAATGCTACTAAAGCTCTTTTATAGTTTTATGGACATTTTCACAGTTTTTTCGACTTTTGACATGGACAAGTAGGGGAAAATCTGTCAATGCTACTGGAAAAAGTGCCTTAATATTAGTAAAATTACCAAATATGAAAGTGATACCACGTGATACGTCTTAATAGAGAGACATGTGGACCATTTTGGCAAATACGCACACAGGTCCATATGGTCTCAAAATCTTCCTACAAAATAACGTTTTTGCTTTCCTTTAATACATATTTAAACAGTTTACGGGCTTGTTCACATCAGAACGTGATGTTAAAAAAGGCTTTCAGGGATCGGTCATTATTTATGTAGAGGGGGCGGGGGGGGAAGAAGGGGGGTCTAGGCTATTTCCGATTGGGTAGAGAGGGGGCTAAACTTTATGATAAAGAAGTTTAGAAGACATCTTGCCTCAAACAACCCAGGTAACAACTGGACACTGGTCCACGCAATACACAGATTTTTGTAATAGAGTAGGTTAGTTTCATTGTTATGTAAAGTAACTAATCATCTTATGATCAGCACGTTACAGTATATGCATTTTAATGATTGCTTTGGAGAGCATAAAAGAGGAGATATGTGGTGGGGGGGGGGAGTCATCACGTAAGTGTTAAATAAAGAAGGAGGGGTCACTTGCTATTTACCTGGTCTGCAGGGGGGCCTTACAGAAATTTTGATCTTTCCAACATGTTTTTTTCATCCCCCTCTACATAAATAGTGATCGGTCCATTAATATGTTTTTCTTTGAGCTGGTACTAGAATGTTTACAAGCACAAGGTGAGGCGCCCTTCCTTTTGTTATGCAAACCTAGTGATGATGTTATCAACATGAATATATGTATTTGTAAGATCGCCAAGGATGAAAGTTGTCTAAAAGCCAAATGACTGCACCAAATAAACTTCCAAAGCGCTGAACAACTGAGGTGAAATTCAAATAAGATGTTTCGTTCAAATGCTGAACATAAATTTAGCAAAACATTATTATGTTGGGAATAATAGATTACACATGCAGCTCTATTGTCACTTTAATTTTTTTTTGCTTGTCGCTGAAGACAAGTGACCACTTAAAGCGTACTTTTTTGTGCAGAAATTTGGAGTTTAAAAGCATCGGTTGGAAAAATTGCGGCATGTGCGAGTGTGTGTAAATTTTCTGCATGTTTAGTCCTTTGCTGACTTTGAGTTTTTCCCTTATTTTGATCACGAGCACGGAAAAGGAACGTTTAATTATAGTCAACATTTATTTGTTTTCAGTTGTTCCGAATATCTTTAATGTTTTTCATTGAAAGCAATACTACATATGTTCACTAGGAGTATATTTCCTTGATAATTTTTTCGACGTTTATGAACAGAGAAAAAACTGAAAAAATGACTTGTTTTTCAATGGGAAAACTTTCAGATAAACCTATAAAGCAATGTTAATCAGTCAGGGTAGATTTTTTGTGGTGACAATAGTGTTTGTATCAATTTCCCCAGTCCCCGTCTGTTTTTCATGAATATGCAATGCCGTTATCGTGGGATCACCTGAAGGCAAACACTACAAGAATGTTTAGAATTTATCACGTTCCACTACTCAAGGTGTTGTTTTGTTTTTGTAAAAACAATGAGGAGTAACAGCGAGACAGACAGGAATAATTCTACACAGTACAAGGTCAATGGCTTTTAAATTTTACAGAAAAGTTTTTAAAAAGTCCGACAAATTTCTCAAATAAGCACGTGCGTATTTGTGTAAAGCATGCCACTCCCCTGCTTGAGCCAGGGAAGATATGGCTCTACAAAGTTGTGACAATTTACAGACATTTGTATGGTGGGGGTGTGTGGGGGGGGGGGGGGGAGTTTGTGCCCACCAGCATACAAACGTCTGTAAAATTTAAGCAACTTTGAGGAGCCAAATCTTTGTTTGTTTTCAACAAGTCACTTCCAAACTAGGTACGACAAACTATACAAGAAATAATTTTGTTATTGCTTGGGCTTCCATTGGAACTTCCGCGCTATAAAATGGGCTGGCTTGGTTAAATTTTTCTTCTGGTGCATTCTTTTGCATTCAGTCTTTTGCTCATGCACAAGATATGAGTATGTGAAAAATAGCTCAGCCACGCCAGGCCAACAGCAAGTCATATCGTGCCATTTTAGTGATAGTGAGGGGGCTTAAAAATGGTGAGCAATCAAAACATAAAAATATATATTTTTTATAAAAATGACAGCGCCATTGGTCAAAGTGCATGAAACAGTAAATGATTACATGAATTCTGCTGAAAATCGGTCTTTAGCAACAGAAATTGGCAGCAAGGTTCTTACATTGTTTAGATCGGTTTTGTGCAAAAAGCACACCTTCATCAGTGAAAGAACTTTTAAATTTCATTTAGCTCAACGTATGAGGATGTTGGCAAGGAGTGTGGGTTATTGGCACTGGACAATGTGAGAAAATGAAGCGATAAACATAAGCTTTCGGCCATGGATAACCTGCGATCAGGAACTTTTCGGGGGGAAAGGGGAAAAAAGACTCCCAAACAAAAGGGGAGAAGGACCACCTGATCAAAGGATAGGCCACGGACTATTTCTCTTTTATGGACTTTCCCTTCGGAGGTACACTGTATTTGACTGTTTCAATGTTGTGGCTTTAAGTCCTGTCAATGTTGGTTTGCTAATCAAGAATACATGTCCTGTCACTGAAAAACACATTAGAGATTAGGAAAAGTTTAAGGGTCTTTTTCTTACATTGGGTACTGAATATGAAAGAACTATTAATGGAAATTATATCTTTATCAAAACTGAAAAGGATGCTTCTTTCAGGCAGGTCATAGTTACTTGACACCTTCCACCTCAGTTCCATTATTTAAAGAACTATGAAATCATAAAAATCAGTGTGTGGTATGGACATTTCAATTGACTTGGTCAGTTTCCCAACTCTACCTAGCGTAAACATAAGTACTTTTTAGTCGGAAAAAAAAAGCAGGGACAGAAACAGTTTATGTTAATATATAGCGTTGTGTTAGTCTGAGACCACATATATGCTTGAGTTTGGTTATCTATTTCTTGTAATTAACCATTTCACAGCATTACACACATGTTTTTGGTGTGGAAATTTGTCACAATGCAAACTACATGTGTCAAATCTGGGTGTAAAAAATACATGAGAAAATGCACGCAAGTTTTCGGAAACTGCTTGTAACCGAAGTCACGCGTATTAGTGTCCAACCGCTTTATTTTATAAATCACACTCCTACGGTACTGTACAACCAAAAATACAAAGAATACGAAATTACGAAAAATGTAGAAATCAGTGCAAAATAACAAATACATCAAAGAAAACGGAAAAGCGTACAAATGGCGTATGACTAAAATTTACCTTAACGGTTTCTTGACTTAACGTTAAAAGGAATGAGCTGTTCTTGACTGATAAAAATTGTAAAAAACACTGACCGACAAGACTAAGTTTATACCAAAAAACTTGACAGATTACGTAACATTACGCAACGATCTTGACACCAAAAAGAAAGTAAACAATATAACAAAAGAAAACTATAAACAATTACAACTAATTGCAAGTAGACGCGAACAAAAAAAACAAAGAAAACCCTAAGTTCTAGAAGTTTCGTTTTAACACACCGGCCTCGAAAGGCAGACGGGCATTCAAGCCTTGCCTTTCTTAAGAAAACTAAGCGAAACTAGTAAACGAAACTTATTTAGAATATTCAAAAACCTTATCTACAATTAACATCTTAATTGCTTTACACAGTTCGCAACGTATTTATGAGCTAAGTGATCACTGCAATCAGGGACTTCCTTTCCAGCAACTGGCTCCTTTTTGTCCAAAACCTCGAAGAGGTCTCTCTGTCCTTACAAGTTACATTGTGTCAACAGCTGGGATTAATTATCGGCAGCTTCCAGCAGCAAGCATATCTTTCTAATATCTCGCTTCAAAGTTGCTCTGGCGGTTCTAACTGTAGCTTGTCGCACTGCACCATAGCGATCTGGTGTAACTTCTTCAACAACACCCATTGGCCACTGTCCACCCGGACTGTGCTCATCAGCTATGAGAACCAAATCTCCAACAGCTACATTCCGGCGCGGGCGAATCCACTTCTGCCTTTCTTGAAGAGATAACAAGTATTCATCTACCCATCTTCTCCAAAAGATGTTACTCAGGTATTGTGCTTGTCTCCAGCATTTTTTGTACTTGTCTGTGGACGCAGTGGAGAAGTCACCAGGGGCAACACATGCATTACGGTGAGACAACAAAAGATGATTCGGTGTTAATGGTTCCAAGTCATTTGGATCTTCGCTTAATCTTGTGAGTGGGCGGTCGTTCAAGATTTTCTCTACCTCGGCCATAACAGTGAGAAGGGTCTCGTCATTGACTATTTGGTTTCCCAGAAGAGGGCGCAGTATCTTGCGAACAGAGCGAATCATTCTCTCCCAGACCCCTCCTTGGTGACTTGCTTGTGGGGGGTTGAAGTACCATTGAATACTGCGCTTGCGTAAAGTCTCTGTGATGCGTGATTGATTCCACATTTTAAGAGCTTTCTTCAACTCACATTCTGCTCCTTTAAAGTTGGTACCATTATCGCTGTAAACTTCTGTTGTTGCACCGCGCCTACTGACAAATCTTGAAAACGCCACCAGAAACGAGTCAGTCGTCAAATCTTGAGAGACCTCAATATGCACTGCTCGCATTGTTAGGCAGGTGAAAATGCACCCATATCGTTTAACTCGACTTCTCTTCAACTTGACTGGCATTGGTCCGAAGCAGTCAATTCCAACTGCGGTGAACGGTGAATCTCCTGGCGTGACGCGAGCCATAGGTAGCGGAGCCATAATCTGTGCTTCCGGCTTTGAGTTCCATCTTCTACACTTGATGCACTTGCTGACCACTCGTCTGACCGCTGAACCACCTTTCAAAATCCAAAATTTCCTTCTAATTGCAGCAAGAACTTGACTTGATCCTACATGGCCTATCTGATGATAATGGCGAATAATCATGTCAGTTACGTGATACTTGGTTGGTAGAACTATTGGATGCTTCATGAAACAATCGATAGCCTCTGCATTATTAAGACGACCACCAACTCTGATTAACCCATTATCAGCTATTGGATTGAGTTTGCGCAGTGGGCTGACGTACGAACCGTCACTTAGGCGTTTCCCCGACACTCTAGAGATACTACGGCGTTGCTGAGCTTCAGTCATCAGTGCATTCAACTCCCTCGGAAAGAACAGCCTTTGCATGTACTTAATGACCTCCACTTCAGCGTTTTGGATTTCGCGGACGGATAATTCTCCTCTTTTGACGTCTTCTTTTGCAATCTTCCCTGTGCGATACAGCAAGTAATTCTTGAAGCGGCTCAGCCAAGCTAGAGCCTTTTTCAAACCATACCCTGAAGAGTAGTGATAAACCAACGAGTCAAACCCTTGATCTTGCATAACAGCATGCGCCTGGACTTTCTTCGATCTTTTGGCGTTCTGGTCATTTTCATCAATCTCAGGAAGCTGGGTTGGCTGATTTGGCCACTGGCTTTCGTCCTTCAACAAAAATCTTGGTCCCTCGAGCCAAATCTTCAGTTTGGTACGTTCATGAGAATTAAACCCACGAGACGCGTAATCTGCTGGGTTCAGATCAGAGCTAACATGACGCCACTGAGACGGGGTAGAGATATCGTGGATCGTTGCCAGCCGGTTGGAGACGAATGTCTGGAATCTTGTGTGACTGTTGTTGATATACTGCAAGACAATAGTAGAGTCAGTCCAAAACGTCACTTCATGTATAGGCAAAGTGAGTTCTTCCTTGATCTGCTTGTGAAGCTTTACAGCGACTGTGGCAGCCGTTAACTCCAGTCGTGGTACTGTCACAGTCTTCAGTGGAGCAACTCTTGCCTTTCCCAGTAAGATGCTACAGGCGATATTACCAAGCGCACCAGTTAAGCGCATGTATGAGACAGCCCCATATCCCTCTTCCGAGGCATCCGAGAAATGATGCAGCTGGACGGAACTGAGCTCGCCAAAATCTCTTGGTTTCACACAACGTGGTATGGCTACTTCGGTAAGACCAATGATGCCCCTTGTCCAGTCTTGCCACTGCAGAAGGTCGTCTTCTTGGACTATGTCATCCCAACCAAGCTCGTCTTTACATAACTTCTGAAGCAGTCGCTTAGCTGGAAGTATAACTGGAGCAGCTAGGCCAAGAGGATCATATAGAGATGAGGTGACAGAAAGAATCTCTCTCCTTGTGTTGGCTGTAATATTCGGAATGGTCCTAAACCCAAAGGTGTCTTCGTCCGTGTCCCACTGCATGCCAAGGGCGCGATCTAACGGTAAATCTTCTAAGTCTAGGTTAAGGTTCTTCACTGACGGTGCTAGGTCTTCCTTAGCGACTGAGGACAAGATTTCTCGACGATTACTGATCCACTTTGTTAAGCGGAAGCCTCCCCTACTCAACAATTCTGGCAGCTGCTCAACTAATCGTACCGCCTCTTCAGTTGTTGCGACCTATTTACCACAGTCATCAACGTAGAAGTTCCTATTAACCGTATCGATGGTTTCCACATCGAAGTCCGTCTTGTTGTCTTCTGCGGTTTTCTTTAATGCAAAACTTGCACAGGTAGGAGATGATTTAGCTCCAAAGAGGTGAACAAGCATCTCATGGTCTTCTGCTTCTTTAGAAAGATCGCCACCAGGCCACCACAAAAATGACAGAGCGCAAGTGTCTTGAGGAGACACTCTCACTTGATGGAACATCTTCTCTATGTCGACCGTAAGACCTATTTTCTCTTGACGAAAACGAAGTAGTACTCCGACGAGATTATTGGTTAAATCTGGCCCTTGAAGCAGCTGTTCGTTGAGTGACGTATTGCGAAATTTAGCGGCGCAATCGAACACAACTCTGGTCTTCTCAGGTTTCTGCGGGTGTATCACAGGATGGTGGGGAAGACACCAGACAGAACGGGGCACTTGATGTAGAGATACTTTCCTCGCGTGACCTTGTGCAATGTAATCTTCAACAGCATCCTTGTACTTCTCTTGGAGAACTTTGTTCCTTTCCAAATGTCTTTTCAGAAGATTTAGTCTTTTTTCGGCCATAGGTCTGTTATTCGGTAGGCACGGATTATCATACTTCCAAGGAAGGGAGAGCTGATAATGGCCATCGACCATCTGAACGGTTCGTTCCATTATTGCCAGGGCTCTTCTATCTTCAATCGACATCATTTCTTTAGATGACGCAGACGATTCGCCGAACTCCGCGTTGTACATTCGCTAAATTTGTGCTGACAGCGTTTCTTGGCCTCCACTTAAGAAACTGACGGTCGCTTCAGGGTTGCTTGAACCGCCAACTGGTCCGATAAGTGTCCAACCAAGTAATATCCGTGCAGCGCAAGGCTGTTTACGGCGACCACGGCGCTCTTCAAAGACCCAGTGCGCCTCGGGAACATCATTGCCGATTAAGATGGATACCTGTTTATCGAGCTTAGGTATACTTATACCCTGCAGATGCGGCCAATCGCGGATATCTTCGGTGCTGGCTATGCTTTTCTTTGAGACAGGTAACTTGTCAACAGTCCACACACGATCTAGTCGTATGCATTCATCTGACGACAATGTTCTCACAGTAAGACTAACTTCTTCTCCACACCGTTTGGTTCTCTCGGCATTAATCGTAGTTAAAGAAAATGACGTTGGAGAACCTCTTACTCCTAACTCATCCAGAAGGCGTCGTAGACACAAGGTGGTGTCAGAACCATCATCAATGAAAGCATATGTCTCCACTTCTCGTCCACCTTTAGCAGAGACTCGGACGGGCACAATCCTCAAACTAATTCTGTTTTTTCCGGCATTTGTCGCATAATCCGCCCCGGCCTCGATGTGGTGTGGACTTGCTTCAGCCAGATCTTCACGAGTCGCTGTTGGCCCGGTAACAGGATCTTCAGAATCACCTCGCGTTCTTGAAGTCTCATTTGAAGCTATGGGAGCGCTCAATGAATTAGGTGGGTGCAGCAAGGAATGGTGCCTTTCTCTACAGCCACTCAGCAAGCAAGCATCAAGACTCCTGCATCGTCTAGCGATGTGATTAGGCTTCAAACAATTTTCACACAGATTTTGTTTCCTAACAAGGTCCTTCCTTTGAATATATCGTTTGTCCCGGAACTTAAAACACTTCTCCAATTCATGTCTTCCATCGCAAAACTTGCATTTGACTTGACCATCCCTTGCTGACCTCTGATTTTAGCGTTTGCTGTTGGCTGTATTGGCTTGATTACTAACATCCTTCTCAACTTGAGTCAAAGCAAGCACAGTACCATCACCATCAGCTGCTTTTCTTGGTTGTTTTGTGACTCTTGACTCTCCAAGCTTGAATCCAACTAACTTCCCGAACTCAGTGTTTGCTATCAGAGCCCTTTTTTCGAGAAAGTCTGCCAAATGAGAGAAGGTTGGCTCAGATCCCATTTCCAAAATCTTCCCCGACTCATCCGCCCATTTTGCCTGCATGTGCACAGGAAGACGCATAACGATCGTCTTCAGAGTGTCCAAAGAGTTTATATCGGCTTGATAGCTTAATTCCGCAGAATTCAACAAACAGATTCGCATGTCCCTTGCGAGCTGTAAGAGTTTCTCTCTATCAGAAGATTTTAGCTGTGGTCCTTTGACAACTTTATCGATGAACGATCGGATGATGACATGACGTTGTCCAAAATTCTTTCTACGAATTTCACGAGCAGCTTTGTATCCTTCAGGCCCTGGCAGAATTACACAGTTTTCAATTGCCTCCTTAGCTTTGCCAGTGCAATACTGGATTAGATAAGATAGCCTTACATTGTCATCTGTAATCGAAGATTCCACGTTTAGCTCAAAATTCTTAATAAGTCTGGGGTACCTTGAAGGATCGCCATCAAAGTACAAGAATTCCCGCTTTGGCATGTCTAACTTCTCAAGTCCAAGAACAACTTTATCGATAGACATCTGCTGTTGCTCCATAATCCTTTGAAATTTAACCGTTGTTTCGTCAGTGCTATTTCCAGTAACATTCTTCGCTTCCGGTATGTCAGCTTTCACTTCCGGTAAAGCGTGCGGTTTGGTTTCCGGTAAAACGCATTTCTCAACATCCGGTTGACCAGGAACGGCGGAAAGTGACAATCCTTCCAAATATTTCCTCACGTTCTCGTGACCTCTATCTGATCCTTCGGAAGAAAAAAACAGAGTCGAAATCAACCTGCTCTCCCAGTTTGGCTTCAATCTCAGCCTGTTCTGCGTCAATCCTGGCTAACATTAATTCGCTTCGAATGTTCAAACGTTCCTTCTCGGCTGACAAACGCGTGTTTTCTTCTTGTAATCGTAACGAAATTTCACTTTCCTTTATCTCTTGTTCAGCCAGAAGCCTTTTCACTTTAAGCTGAGCCATTGTACACTTGACATTCCGTGCCGATAACTGACTTCCTCTTTTAGAACTCTTTTCCCTTGGGTGTAATTGACTCTTGGCGTCTTATCGCCGCCAGTTGCATGATCTTGAGTCGCATTAGGTGTTTTCGTTTCCAACAAATCACTACGCGCGCCCGCACGGGAAACTGAAGGATTTGTACTCTGAGTTCCTTGAAAGGCACCCTCTAATCGTACAACAGGCGTTTTGGAGCTCAAATCAAACCCAGAAATAGTCGCAATTCCTTCACCGTAAACTCTTCGACTTATTGGGGTGTAATTATATACTGTATATTTAATAATGGTATTATTTTTCTTAAAAAAAAATCACCAGTGCCTTACGGAATCAAATTTGCATAGTGGCATACAAGGACGGCCGGCATCCAATTTTTGGAAGTAACGAACAATAAAATTTTCAAGATTGGTTGGACGCTTGTTCAAATTCTAATAAGGACCACTCTTTTTCACCGTGTCTATCAATTTTGGATGGAAGATCTCAATTTTGCACCTTTTTGCTAAAAAGCGTATTATTTCTAGTATTTATTAGTTCCGTTATTTGGAGTTGGGGCCGGTTTTTTTTTTAATGGAATTTTTATTAAAACGTTCAAGATCTCTTTTTCAATAGGTTGTTCCAAGTAGAAAAACATTTTTCTGGTCTGCCATCTTCCTTAATGGAGTGAAAAAATTGATTCCTTAATTATTGTCACCGTGCCACGAGCAAGGGAGATAAAAATTCTAGAGCCCCGGCAAGATTCGAACCCATGGCCACCCAAATCTCTCTATTCAGTGAGCAACGGAGAAACTCTAAGTGCTAAGTTAACATTTTGGTCTCAAGAATCTCCAAATTTCATTTACCGTGCTTTGAATTTGCCATCTGCGCATGCCCCGTCAATATCTAAAGCTATACGTTCCCCTTCCCTGATATATTCTGTATAGCCTATATGACGTTAAGCTGGAAACTGCAGTGAAGTAAGGAGCGAGATACGGAAAAGCCAAAAACATCGAGGAGTGCGTATGTCCTCCGGAATACACTGGTACATCTTGTCAGGTGTGTCTATCATAATGTAAAAAAAGGTCAATTACACATCGGCTTTCATTCGTTCGCCACACTTATATATCACCTATCTCTCATTTCATGCCATATTAACTTCTTTAGTGAAAAGCCCTTTTTTGGTTTGGTTAGTGTTAATAAAGTGCAGTTCAATGGATAAGAAGCCCTTTAGCCTACTTTGGCATTTTTATCTATTTATGGATTCATTCATTTTTATTTATTTATTGTTATCATTATTTCTTTTTTTCTAGTTAGCCATTTTTGTCTTGACCTTGCACAACTTTCAACGACATTCCTATCTTTATCAAGTGACTGAACCAACAGAAAAAAGAGACAATTTAAATTTATGGAGTCGCAATTTCTGAACAAAGAGGAAGGATTATGCAGGGTCAGACAGTTCCCAACATAAATGGAGGCACCTTTGTTTTGATTTTGGTGTTTGTCAACTTTTATAAACAATCTCCTCTACCAACTATCGATAGTGTTTGTTTACCAGTTTAGATTGTATTTTGTAAATCTGATGGACATTTTCTTTTTGAGTGTCTGATTCACAAGACGAAGAAATGTATTCCTTGAGAACTCAACTATCTCTTGGTAGAACTGGCGGAAGGTTTGAAACTCTTCTGTCTGAATACAAGATATTTTTGAAACACTTTTTCCATAGTTGTGTAGTCTCTAGCCTAACGTCCACAATGACAAAAACCTGTAAAGAAAAAGTCACATTGAGTCTACCACGACAGTGTATTGACCTAATCACGAGTGTGTTCATTCTGCAGCAATGTGCGCCTGGATATACGCGCTTGTACCAGGGTCCAGACTTCTCTCCTTGCCTACTGTGTTCCTGTTATGGGCATTCAAAGGAATGTCACCCTAAAAATGGCCAGTGCTTGGTGAGTATTTATATTTGCTCTCTTTGTTCACAATCCGCAAATCGCATTAAAAACGTTTAGAGCGTCTGCGACGCAGGCAAAAAAAGAAATAATGTTGAAACCTCACCAAAACCTGTAAACTCATCCTAATCGACGTGGAGAAAAATCAAATATTATTGTTTTGCTGGTCTTTTTAAATGAATGTTCAAAGGTATTGTATTTCTCACAAGCCATTTTGAAACATTAACAAAAAATGGATCTAACTCTATGACGCCCCTACTCAGTGAAATAATCCAGTTTCTAGTTGGCTATCGCCTGTTGAATGAAATAAGTGAAGGAGCATATATTTTTTTACAGGCGTAGCCTCCATCTGAAGTAAACATAAATTATAAGACGTTGTATGAGAAATATTCTTTGCTCACTAAATTAATAAAATGTGCATTGAATATCGCCCTGAAGCTCAACTTTAGCCTTTTCTTGTTTTTCTTTGTGTTCTGAATACATTTCAGACCTCCTAGGTACTGTTTAATGCCTTTTTTTGAGCGACCGTTTTTTCACCCAGACGACAGTATGGTCATTTGAATTTTTTAAAATTTTATTCTTAAAATCGCACTTGTAGAAATGTCTTTATTGTGTTTATAAAGACCTTGCACTCGCTTGTTTTATATGTAATAATATTGATTATCTACATTCTTTTTGATAATTATGTATTTATTACTGTTTCCTTGGTTGCGAATTCCAGGCTTGTGATCGCAATACCGCAGGTGTCAAATGCGAGAAGTGTGCTGTTGGTTACTATGGCGACGCCACCAAAGGAACGTCTAAAGACTGTGAACCGTGTCCGTGTCCTCTGATGACCCCATCCAATCAGTAAGGACCTCAGAGTTCCGGTTAATTCCTGCCCACCCATGAGAGGCCCATGGGAGCTCTTTCTTGTCCAGCTTCAATTTTATCTTTGCAATCCTTTTTAATACGGTAATTTATGAAAATGATTTTAAATCAAAGGAAAAAATTAACCCAAGGATAAAACCAAAGCAAAAACTAAACGTTGCCTATTAAGATTCCGGCCTCAGATGTCCTGTTTTTTCTAAGCCTTGGGTTCCGAAGATGTTGGCTATTGCATCGAACATATCATCAAGCTACGCTATGAAGCCATTATGGAAACTCACACAATGTAAACCACTCTTGTCTCACCTTATTTACTCTTAATTGGAGAGTGTGACCTGATTCTGATCAATGGTGCTGATGTAACTGTTTAACAGGTTCAGCCGAATTTGCAAGCTAGACACGGACGGCAGACCAACGTGTACCTCATGTCAACCTGGTTATACTGGCAGGAACTGTGAAAGGTATGTGGATAATTCTTCTGAGTCCCGTTCTTGAGAGATATTTCTTTCTTTCCTTTTTAATGTATTTTTTTGGCTTGTTTGTTGTTGTTGTTGTTTTTTTTTTCTATTGCTGCCGTTGTTTTTTTTTTTACGTACTCGTTGTTTGTTTTTCTTAGTTTTCAACTTAGTCTAGAAGAGCTATTATTTGTTTATCCAGGACCGGTTTGTTTGAAGTTGGATTAAGATAACCCAGGGTTAGTGCAAAATTTAAATTCAGATATGAAAGCTTAAAAAGTACATTTAGTTTAATTCCTTTTGTCAACAAGTTGTTGATTGGATGCTCTTAAAAATAACAGAGAAAACTATCCGAGAAAATGCCTTTGAACAAAAGAAACAGAAAACCAGGTTAAATTTAACCCTGGGATAAGCGCTAATCGGTCTTCGAATAACTAGGCCCAGGAGATAATTCTTTGGTCCACCCATCAACGCATTGCGTTATCGTCATTGTAGATAAGGTCAAGTGCTCCTTTTTAGTGGTTTAACCGGTTTGGCAGGATTGCGATAATGCCAAAGTCTATTTTCGTAACTATGCACGTTCTATCTCCTGTACGCTTTCATTGTCCGACAATTGTTAAAATTCCGGTTCACTGATTCGGTCAATACCAGGTTAATTTCGCTGAGGGTAAAAGGCGAAATGAGTTTGCGGAATGGCATGTGGCATGGCTTGCGGAATGACATAATTATGCAGAATATAAAATATGGAAAGTGGCGCAAAGAAATAAATTAAATTGAAAAACATGCGCGCGTCTTTGCCGCGCCTTTTTTGGCGCCAATTTGAGTGAGCAACTTTTTTGCTGGTCCATTTATTACTGCTGGCTTAAACCAACAAGGCAGAGCAGAAAGTAGCGATAAGCTTTACTGCATTCGTGTCTTTGTAATACTTTGTTTATTTTTGTTGCTTTAGACAATACTTTTCCTCTTTCTGCCCACCATTATAATAAAGTCAAATGTCAAAACGCTAGAGGGAAAAGAACG